>NC_048905.1:5875764-6175764 GCF_011077185.1 Oxyura jamaicensis
CCCCCCCCCCAAAAAAAAACCACTACCACCACCACAAAAAACAAACAAACAAAACACTGAAGTCAAATACTTTGTAAGCACCATGGGTCTTTTGTGGAGTTTGGGAGTCTTGTGTCTGTGTTGTTTGAACAACCAGTTCCTTGGTGCACCATATTGCCCTTTCTTACTGGGCATCCTGTAAGGTACATGGGCATCATTCAAGGTGACATCTGCCAAGACTGAGAGTGACATAGCTTTTTGGAAATTTATTTCTCAAGGAAAAGTTACTGTTCTGTGAATAGCAGAAAGAAGTCACTTTGTAAAACAACAATGAAACAAAAGTCTAAATTATTGTGTTATTGTGAAAGGTTTATATAATATTTGTGCAATCCTGGTAGTGTTGCTTCATAGACTCTCTCCTGTTGGATGCAAAGAGATTTGCTCTGAAGAGCCCTCTCCCTTTGCTTAGGGTTCCTGCGTGGGGCACTTTGTTAGATTAATTTCCAAATGTGCTTCAAAGCACAAAGAAGTGAGTATGTCAAAGCAGTCCACATCCACTTATGTCTTGCTTCGAACCGGGCTGTATAATGTGAAGGTAAATCCTGGCTGTGGATTGACTTTGCAGTTAAGAGGAAGAAAAAGCAGCAAATAAAGAGTGCATTATGTTTCACTGTATGTCAAAGAATGACTGTCATGGTGAGCTAGAAAATCTTGTTGTAATTGGCATAGAGGAATTTTGCCAAAGTCATGGAAGCAAAGCAGTTTGTTACTTGCCTTTGCAGACTTGAGAGAGATCTGTCTTGGATATCCTCTTGTTGACCTTATTAAGTTAACTTTCATGTGTTTAGAAGGTCACGGAGAAAATCATTAATATTAGCTTGATTTGATGGCTGAAAGGTAATAAGTATTTCCTGCTTATCAGATTGGGTTTTGAAAGGACTTTGAGTTGCTTGATTTGTTTATCTTTTGAAATCAGTAAGGCTCTCAGTGAGACGGATTTTGTATTTCTAGTTCAGTTTGGGGAATGACATATGGTTTGCTCTCTGATGAAGCTTGGAGACTCTGTACGATAGAAAGCAAAAAAATCAGGAAATTCTGAAGTCCAGCTCCCAGCTAATTTGGCCATGCTGTGGGCCTTGGACATCTAATGCTATAACGCTTTATGACATGAACAATAACATATTAACATTCCCTTTTACCGGAAAGCTAAAAATAGAAAATGAGGAGTGTGCAGAGGTTGGTTGAATGGAAAGCCAAATCCCGTAAACATGGTTTGGCACTGTAAGGATTTCATTGACCTTGGCGGCGCTTTGATTGCTTGCAGTTCAAAACAACGTGGTGGTGTTTTCAGAATTGTGGCATGAGCTTGTGTAGGACTAACATCACAGTGCTGCTGTCAGAGGCTTTTGTGATTCTTGACTGTTTCTTGGATTACTTAATGCTGAAACCCTAGGCAGCATCAGCAAAATTGTCTTTCCCTGCCCTCCATCTGGGATTTAACAAATATGATAGTCATTCTTTAAGCTGATGGATCTTTGTAAAGTTATTTAAAATGAAATTTAGTCATTGTTTGAAAGCCGTTCCACAAAAAAAGCACTGAAAATTTCCCACTGTAGTCTGTCAGGAGATGGATTAGACATTACTTCTAGTTTTTGTGACTGAGTAGGAGTTAAGACTAAATGGACCTACCTTGAATGCTTGGGTAAGTAAAACGGAAGAAGCAAAGAGAAGGGAGAGCTGCTTATTTTCAGAAGGGCACATGTTTCTGGTGAGGCATTTCAGATGCATCAGTTGCTTGAGGTGATGGTTGTTTTTTTTTGGAAAGGACTGCTATTTATTCCCTTGCATAAACTTCTATATTGACATCTGTATTTCTGGTATGCTGTTGTAGCTGTGTATTATTGCTGAAAAATGTAGTGATAAAAAATGGATGAGAACTGTTTGGAAAGGAAAATAAAGGAAGAATACAAATGAAAATGAATGTGATGCTGTTAGATTTTGCAGATGGAGCTAAATGACACCTGCTATTCGGGGATGCTGAAGTTGTCCTTCATAGGCAGTGAAGATCCATACCAGTTGAATAGATTTGCAAAACAGACAACAATACAATGCCAAATAGCAACAAAATGCTGGAGGAGATAAAGTAATGTAAGAAATCCTTTTCTGTTCCAAGAGAACGTAAGTCATGTCCCTGGTCTGGAGCTAGAAGATGCAATCAGCGTTAATTCTGGGGACCTGTTGTGCTGAACTTTGGATCTGTAGGTTTGCTACTGTAGGCAGTAAGGGTATTTCAGCAGTTCAGATCTGGTGTTGCAAATTTACTTTCCTGCTGGCATGTAACACTGCTGGGTGCCCCCAGACGGCTCATATGCAGGTGCTTGGCCCAGGGCCTCATCTATGGTTTGTTGAAGCGAATGGAAAGGCAATGTTAATTTCCAGGGAGTTGGGTTATATGCTTTTTGCAGTATCTGCAGTTACAAGGTGGTTTGTGTGGATGATCAGATTAAAAGGCAGAAGTGGTCATTTTGTGTATAATGTTTTATATGCAGTAATAACACATTAATGGTTTTTTAAAAAAAGATTTCATTTTGCTTTGGTGAATACAACTTAAAGCCCTAAAGTTTTAAAGTGCGGCTAGGATTTGAAGACATTATTCATTTTTGTGTGGTTGTGATTGTTACAAAAATATATTTGGGGGTGAATGGACTTGGTTTTAGGTGACTTTCTTGAGTGAGTGCTGGCGATCAGTTACTGGAAAAGGCATATGTTACTAATTTTTTTTTGAGATTTATGAAGGAGAACCACTCTTATGTTATATATAAATGGACCTTCTTATCTCAGTAAAGTTAGCTGCTTGAGGGAGCATACTCTTTAGGGCAGGGATACTGTGAGAATGGATTGCAGCAATGATCAAATAGGTTTTATCTCATGAAATCAACACTGCATGAAATTTTATTTTAGAATATTGATACTCTTTGCTGTGGCCCAAATGCAGCCCAGGCTGGCACAGCTAATTCGCTTTGGCTATGCTCCAGCAGAGCATCCTGTTTCAACAAAGTGATTAAGCATGTGCTTATCTTTAAGCACACAGCTAAATCCCAGTGATTCACTGCTTCTCTGCATCAGGGCTTCTTGACCCGGGGGACAGGTCAGCCACAAGGAGAGAACTTGCAGAACCTTCCTTTTTCAGGATTTCTTCCCCTGCTTTATAGCTAGGCCTGTTACTAGAGAGGCAGAGTGATGCAGGCCTGGGCGGCCCTGCTGGTGGGCCCGGTGTCCCCAGCTGATCCCTGCCTGGCCAGCTGGCCCTGCTTCAGGCCGCTGCTGGGTGCTGGAGTTAAACTGCGTGGCCAGCTCAGGGGGAGCCCTGTTCTGGGGAGAAAGAGTGGACTTCATCCTGCTGCATAAAAGCTTACCCTTCTTGTGCTGGGATGAACTGCTTTATTATCTGGTTGTTGTACTGTACCATGCAGGAAAGCTGTGACAAACATGTTTGGAGATGTTTGCAGCACAAGGTGGCTCCATGGATGGTCCAGAGGCCATGTGTGCACTTTGGCTACAGGCTTGGGCCTTTGTGGTGCAAGTGCTTGAACTCCAGGTGAGCGCAGCTCATCTCTTCTAGTGAGAAACCTCTTAAGAAGGTTGCTTTGGCAAGTTAAAATCTGTCTTTCACTGAAAGACCTGTTAAATTTGGGGACTTGGTCAGACTGGTGACATGGGTCAGGGAGGATCAGGACCTTTGAGGCTGGTCCTGGGCCTTGTCCTGAGCAGGCCCCAGGGTTTCATCCCCGTGAATTTGTAGGAACAGCTTTTATTCCTAAGCCCTTTAGGTATGGATGGGGAGACCAGACACAGCAAAGGAAAAGTGTGAGGATGCTGGTCCATCCCAAAGGTGTTTCAGTGCAAAGAGACAATTAAAACCCGTTTTGCAAAATAGATCACCTTTTCTATTTGAAGTTTCCAAGAAAGCAAAACAACCTTCCCTTCCCCCTACTTCAAATCCCACCTGTTGTTTTTTTCCTAGAAAAAACGTGAAATTCATTAACATGTGGTGAAAGCAATGTAGCGACGTCATCTTGATTTAAAATCTGTTTTAAATCTTAGAATGGCAAACCCAGAATGTTAACTGCAAATAGCCTTGCTTTTGTGGGTACGAGGCAGACCGTCGACATTATTTGAACATCTCTATTTTTAGTAGGTCAGCATCCTTTGTAACAATATTATTTGAAAAGAAAGCAAGAAGAAATGTAGGAAGAAAAAGAATAAATTAATATTATTCATGTTAAAAGCCAAATCCTGCTTGCTTTACTTAGAGGTAGCTCTGGTGACTCTAGAGAGGAAAGTGAGCAGAACTTGGCTCAAGCAAAGGCTGAGAGCTCTGCTAGCCTCATTCCATGTCCTTTTAGCAGGTGCAAGGGCTAGGCATGCTCTTGCTTCTTGCTGTGCTGTTTTCTGGGAGCAGAAAATGTTGCTACTATTAATTGTTTGATTCCTGCCCATCACTTCTGTCATCCTGCTGAATGTCTGTTTAGACACAGCATCACCTTGAATCTTCTCTCTGCAGCCTTGTGTGTTCAGCTCCTGCAGTCTCCTTTTGACTTCTGACAGTAAAATAAGAGAGTTAAGCAGGTTTCTCTCCTAGGATTTGGGATTCAAAAAGCATAATCCCAGCATTTAATAAGGGCAGCAAAGGCAATCCTGTAACATCCCTGTGAACCTCGTTGTTGCCACCGTGTTGAATATAATGTTTTTGTTTGGGTTGCTTAGTGAAGGTCTGGTGCTAAGCAGCACTGCCAGCCTGAAGTTTTCCTCCTGCTGCTGATCTGTGTGTCTACTTGATAATTGGAAAAGCTAAAAAGTTCTTTTGAGGTTTTGGCTTTTAGGGAGTATTTGACTATTTGGCTTCAAAGTACTTGCTGGTATGAGATGACAGATGTAGGAGGCTTAAGAGGGACTATTTTCTGTGCTTTGACCACTTGCTCTTATGTGTTTTAGCCCAGAATGGACCTGTACAAGGATTTATTCACCCCTTTTCATTTGCATTGCCAGCTCCATCTACCCGCTAATATATCAGAACATTGTTGCTTCCAGGCTAG
Organism: Oxyura jamaicensis; assembly: GCF_011077185.1. Taxonomy (NCBI): domain Eukaryota; kingdom Metazoa; phylum Chordata; class Aves; order Anseriformes; family Anatidae; genus Oxyura; species Oxyura jamaicensis. The sequence goes on from NC_048905.1 coordinate 5,880,840, forward strand.
AAGGACAAGCATGCTGTAGCTGGAATGTGTTAGAAGTAGTAAGTCCTGCTAGGAACAAGTGTCACTCCTTTGCCAGCCCCAAACCTAGGTAACATTAAATTCCCACGTGATTCTTACTTTTTGTGGATTTCATCTCTTACGTGCAAGTGGTACATAACATTAGAACTCATCAACAATGAGTAAGCTTTGAACATTATTTGTCATGGCCAAATTAAAAATTGCCTGTTGTGTGGTAGTGTTCTTGTGTGCTGCTCAATAATATTTTGCTGCTTTTGGTTTCTGAATGAATTATACTGTGAAGGGAGTCTGTCACCAAAATATTGTCTCTTTTTTGGATTTGTATGGCAGCATGGTCACGGTGGTGCAAAGCTTTCAGGACAGATGTGGAGTGATTTCTGGTCTTTTGTATTGCTTGAGTGTGAAGTGCTTTTGGGTGTGTGTTGCTGAACCTCCCAGTCAGGAGGGCCTTCTTGAGAGCATCTTGGTTGCCTGGTCCTCTGACCTTGGGCAAGCTGGGATGAGTCTAAAGCAAAAGCAGGAATCCTGTTTCAGTGTTTCTTGGGAACTGCAAGTTGAGATTTGAAACTATATCTCCAGAGAAGGGCAGATGTGGCTGAGAAAGTTCCTTGTAACATTTTAAGGCTGTAGTTAACTAAGGTTAATTTAATCTATTGGCCAGAAAAAACACAGGAAGAGTCTCAATTGCCCAGAACCCCGCTGGTAATGACCTCTCTGCTGGACGTGTCAGTTGTGCTCTTGCTGGTCCAAATGATCTCTCCCTGACTTGGAGTGGACAAAGATGCAGCAACTGACCTTCAGCAGTGATCAGGCTTCACTAAAGCAAAGCTGGCAACAAACTTATGCTGAAGAGGGCCCACAAACAAATGGCACTTTTATCATACTAGATTTTATGCCTGTGTGTAGCTAGAATCCAGTCTACTAACGTCAGCGTAAATAGGTTTTTACCTTGACTTCTTCCCTGCCATTAATCCACGCAGCTGCTGAAGGTGAAGCACAAATTTTCTGAAATGGAATTGTCAGTCACCTTTCTCCCATACATGTCTGTGTAACTTGGTAGAGTCTATGCATATGCAAAAGCAAGCCTAATTTATGGTCAGTGAGGCTGACCAGGATTAAATCCAAGCAAGACCAAGCAGAAGTTTTTACTCAGAAAACCCCCCACAGTTTGATTGTAAAAATCCAGGTTTGGTTTACTGTCTAGAGCCAGCTCTGGATAGAATTACATTTTGAGTGCTTGATACCACAGCCTCGACTGTCAAGTGAAGGCCAGCCAAATCTAAGTCGTCTTGCGCCATGTACCCTTTGGCAGGTTGATGTGTAATCTTTCTATCCAATATGCTTATTTTATTTCATAGTTTATTCTGTTCTCTTTCTCCCCCGCCCTCTCTCCCACTTTCAGATGTTTGTTGCCGAGGAGAATGTAGATTTTCGGATACACGTGGAGAACCAAACGCGAGCAAGGGACGATGTGAGCAGGAAGCAGCTCCGGCTCTATCAGCTCTACAGCAGGACAAGTGGGAAACACATCCAAGTGCTGGGCAGGAGGATCAGTGCCAAAGGAGAAGATGGAGATAAATATGGTAAGAATATTTATTGGGATCCCCCAGACTCCAGTTCAAAAGCATTAATTCACTGTGTAGGCCTGAGAACCTCATGGGAGAAAAATGAGAAGAGCAATAAAATGCAGAGGATCACAGGGAAAAAACAAAACAAAACTTTTCAGATTAAGAACATGGAATTTGCAGTGCTAGAGCAGGCTGTCAGCTCAGCTCCCAGCTGCGGGCAGTTCCCACAGTACCATAATGCCACAGTTTATGAGTGTGTGATGGTGCTTGAAGACAAAATTCTTCCTCTGCCTATCAGATGAGCTTACAGTTTGCCCAGTGTAATTCATAAATGATACTGAGGTTGGCGACTTGGAATGTTTTTTTCCTGATGAACTCAGGCCCTGGGCTTAGTAGCTTGGGAGCTGTGGTTATGACCTGGGCTTGAGTTGGGATGAATCCCATTGCATGAGTGAAGCATCCTCTCATCTTTCTGGGTGTGTGTATTTGTTTTGAGCTGAAATTAAGCAGACTTCTGAGCTTTGAGTGCTTAAGTTGAATCTTGGTGCATGTAGATTCTGCAGAAATGCAACTAACTTGTACAGGCTAGCCGTATGTTCAACTATTTTTGTCTTATTTGCACATAAGCATTGTGATAGAAATGCCTTCAGGAGAGTTTACTATGAAAAAAAAAAAACTCTAATGCTGGTACATTTGGAGATGGCTTTGGCAGAGATATTTTGCTGTAGTTGTTTTAGGCCTGAATAACTGTTGTTGGAAGGGTTTCAAGGCTGTTTTGAGAAATGGTCCTTTTTCTCTTACGGACATACAGTCCGTATGTGTCACTGCAGATGTGTCCGTATGTGTTGGCCGGCATGCACATGTCATGTGAGGTTGACTTCATGTGCAGTGCTGGTGAGGTGGAAATGGGGTACGATGAAGGGCAGGTCAAAATACGGGAATTGTTATTCCCTCAGGGAACTTTGGACAGGATGACGTACGGTCCGTGCCTGTCAGCGGGGCAGCTACTGCCCGCCAACATGTGCAGAGCTGTGCCACTGGCGGTGTCAGCTAGAAAGTACCTGACTGCTGTGAAATGAGCCCCCAAAGCTGTTCTGCAAACTCACCCAGTCTCAGGAAAAGCCCTGCCCTGAGGGATCTTCAACCTTGTCCTTTGTCATTCCAAAATTTTCAGAGGAAACAGGAGTGCAAAGTGCCACTCGGCTGCTAATTATTGTGTCATTTTATTACATTCATTTTCTTAAGGTCTGATATGTAAACTAGTTGCTGCGTGCTAGCTGCTAGCTTCCCAGGAAGCGCTCCTGCCTGTGGTGAATGTCAGGTAACGTGATGCAGTTTGCTTCTCTGTGAAAGAAGGCAGCATTTACAGTGGGGTGCAGTAGGGAAGTGTGCCCGTGAGCAGCTGACAAGTGCTAATTTATGTGTCAAAGCCCATCTTGTCCCCTTCATACATATGCAATCATGTCTGAACAACAAATCCTAGCACAGGGGAGTGCTCGTGACCAGTGGAGAAGCTGCACAATTGTAGAGCCTTACATTTCCAGTCTGAGGAGCTCCGTGGCATGCACATTGCTGCTTGCCAGCAAATCCTCTCTGCTCCTGGTTGCTGGCGTCCGTCTAAAAACCCAATGTGTGCTGACTGACCACTGAGGCCATTTGCTAACACCCCTGCCTGCTCCCTCCCCCTCTCCTACTAATAAAACTCCTTGATGTGTCAAGCTGCAGAGCCTCCCCATTTCTAGCCATGCTGAAAGGTTATGGAAATCTGTTCATCATCTTGCTTGGCACAGGAACACTTAGAGCATGATAATCGGGGAGACAGTGAGGTGGGGCATGGAGGTCCAGGATGTGACCATGCAGAGCTCCTAGCTGTGATAATGAAGGGGGGAGAGATGTCGGAGTTACTGAAGTGAGAACCATCTGTGTTACAGCCAAAACTGGATACAAAGGCAGTGACACAGGATTCATTATGTGCTGGGAACCCCTCCCCCAGAGGCATTATTATGGAGTAACCTTTGATCAAGACCAGAGAGAGGCTTAAACCAGGTCTGGGGATCTGAACAGTTGCGAACTTTTGATCCAAATCTGTGTTGCTGGTCAGAACAGCCTCTGTAGGAGGACACCTTTCCTCTTAAGCAGCAGATGGCTGTTTTTCCTACTGCCCTTTTTCTCTTCTTTCTTCCTTTCCTGCCTTTAAGTTGGCACAGTGAGTCAGAGCTAGGCTTAACATTTGGGAGTGCCCAGTTCCCACTCCTTTTCTTGGCTGCGCTGCCCTTGCAGGCGATGCAGTCTCCCGCAGCTTTTCCCCTGTCTTAACCCTGTCCCCACGGAAAGGCGAGATCATGGTGGAGGTGATGTGAATTGATGTTGGAAGGATTACAGAGACTAAGTGTCAGCCTGGGGAAGGCTTTGAGAGGACGAGCAGGAGCCAACATCTGAGAAAAAGCAACAGATGTGGGAAAAGGTGCCTGTGGAGGTGGAACGTGAGCTGGCTCCAGCCCTGAGTTCTCCTGCCTACTCCTTCCTGAGCCGCGTTACAAACCCAGGCAGGGCTATCTTGAAATGCCTGTGCTGGGCTCCAGCTCTGCAGTCGTGGGGGACAGTTGTATCCGCTTGGGCACAAGCACAGGCAATGCAGAAAAGTGCCAAACTGGAAAGCTGTGAGATGCAAGTGTTACTGAGCACGCTTCCAGCTCCAAGTCTCACTGCTGCAGGGTCCAGGCTGTGAGCAGGAGACTCACCAGAGGTTAGGGGATGGAGCGTGTTAAGAGTCTCTCTTCTGGGGGCAAGATGCTGTTTTCTTGGCTTTTCAAAGTGATGCTGTGTCCTTCCAAGAACTTAGCCCAATTAATAGAAGGTAATATTAAACAAGGGCAGTGCAGACTCGGACTTATTGTGGGAAGTACTGCCGAGGGAGCATGGCTATGGTCCATAGCGCTCATTGTGAGCAATAAGCACTAGCCAGGTTTAAGGATGGGGAGCTAATAACATTTTAGCACCTTTCTCCTCCCATATATTCACAACTGGTTAAAGAACAGTGTGTCCAAGTGAAGAGATGCCTTTTATTTTTTTGCACATACAGAGCTTCCAAATGGCTGGCGTGTGAGGGTTATTTTGCCTTTGAAGGAGGGAGAGTTGGTTAGTTTTATTGCAAGGTTTTATTGACTTCTGTAAAACTTCTCACCTCTTGGTTGAAGAGAATGCCCAGAAAAGAGGGGAAGTGACAAATCTCAGGCAGTGAATTGCTCGTTTCCAGGCAGCCATCACAAGTACAGCAAAATGACTGAGCAGTTGTGGCTCAGCGAGAGAGCATTCTGCAGGGCCAGGAGAAGTCCAGCGGGAGGAAGCCCCCCTGAATGTTTTATCTGGGCCTGCACGTCCCATGTGCAAGGAAAAATGCAACTCTGTAATGCATAGTTTTACTGGCATAATAATTCTGGTATGTGGTGTTTGGCTTGTGCATTGTTCAGGGCCAAGATCTGGCCCCATGTGTGGAATTATTAAATGGCAAATTAAGTCAGTTAATAGAATTAATTGAGTCGATGTAATCCTTTTAATCAGATGGATTTGATCCCTTCTCAGATGAATTAGAATCCATTAACAGATAAGTCAATTATTGGACTAAATTAAATCTAATAATAATGCCTGCTGCTCACAGCTACACTAATTAATCTAAATACACTTACCTATCTCCCAAGGTTGTTTTCTTTTAAGGCTTAATTGATGTTCCTAAAGTGCTCTGAGATCTTTAGATAACAGACGGATCTATGTGAGCAAAATATTATCTCTTAACAGACTATAAACTAATTAAAGGACTGATCTATTTACAGATTGCATTTTTACTTTAATCTCCTCAACCTATTCAGAAAAGTTTGCACTGGCCCAGAAAAACAATATTCCTGTTATAAGCTTATTATTACTTTACAGGTTCCTAAGTGGTCCTTTCATTCAGAAAATGAAAGGGGGAAGGAGAAAAAACAACCATTAAAGTGCTGACAAAAAAAAGAAAAGGACCTGGAACCTTTATATTCTACCTCCGATAAATGGTACAGATAGGGAAGAGAGGGATCAGTGACCTGAAACCTTAGATCCTTTCATTTATTTTCATTTCACAAAAGGCAGAAGACATTCTATCCTGTTTGTTCACTATCTTTGTATCCGGTGCAGTTGGTGAGACAGAGCTCTCTTGGTTGGGTGAAGGCATTTTTTGCCTCATTTGTATTTCACAGCCATGTAATTTTTGTTTTAAAGTGTCTGCTGTTGTCCTGAGGGGCAATGTGAAGTGACAGACGTGAGGGGGATGTGAGGGGTGTTTGTGCTCACCCTTTCCTTTGAGTTAACTTTTATTTATGGCAAATACTTGGCTATCCTTAAGGTGAGGGCACGGTGTATATAGGTTATTAGCTAGTGTGCTACAGGTTATCACCCACTGCTATTTTGTCCTCTGACCTGGTCTATTCCAGTTAAAAATAAATAAATAAAATCTTCTCATTTCTCATTTATGGGAGGCTTTGTCTGAAGATGCCCCACACAAATGGCACGGCACACAGGTACGGTCTATCTCATCCTCGGCATCCCGTCAGCTACTGGTGCTTTTGGCTGACCCCAAGCCACTGATACGCTCTCAAGGGCTCCCTCTGAGCACAGGGACTTTTAGCTCAGGACTCAACAAAATGCACGGGAAGTCCACGGAACTGGACAAGGCACGTGTCTGCTAAAGTGTCAGCACGTCTGGCATCAGGTGGACCAAGAAGGGAAGCAAAAGCATTGTGCGTGCATGATGAACCTTCATGTATTGCAGGTGGCGTACACATCACTGCACCCTGTACTTTATTTTTTGGGTGGGCAGGTCTCAAGCTCTGAAGGCTGGAACCAGCATCCTCATGTGTGCAGGAGAAGCACAGAGCTCGGGGAGATGGGTGCCTCCGCCCTGGGGCCACCCCAGGCTGGGTGATGTGCCCTGCAGCTGGCAGTCCTGCCGGCTGTTCTGCTGCAGCTTCCCAGAGATGCCAGTGGACAAGCCCACGGAGAGCGCATTACAGCTGTCTAGACATCAGCCACACTCCATCCCGCCAGAGATTTCATTTGTGGTAGAAGTGGGCTCCGTTCCATGAGGAGGTGTTATATGTGCGGAAAATATTATTATAGCAAAATAGCCTCCTTTAATTGACTCGAAATTTTGCAGGATTCCTTCCTAGGTTTGGGTAATCCTGAGCTCTCCAGAATTAATGAGCTGACATAGCACTTCTTCGGGTTTGGCAGCCCGACAGCTAATTTAGAACTCCCTAAACTCATTTCACTAATGACTCCCATTTGTTCTATCTCAAAGCCTGGAAACAAATGCAAAATACCAGTGCCATTGTCCCATCTTTAGCAAGTCATTCTTTCCCCTCAGTATTTCTGGCACCTTAACAGCAAGCTGCCTTGGGAAAACTGATTAACCCTTTCCCTTCCTACAATAGTTAAAATCAATTTTGATTCCCCTGGGAAGATCAGGAAGCAAAACTAGACTAGTGGTTGGAAGGCACAGAATTAACCTGCAAGGAAGATGGGAGATGTAGCCCAAGTAGTGGCTGAGGCTGGTTAATAGCTGTATTTCCACAAGCTCGGCATCCAGAAACCTGCTTTTCTTCCCAGGAACCAGGTATGTGGAAAAGGGCCTGTCTGGCCCAGTGTAGATGAGCCAGATAGCCTGAATGCACTGTGATTTGCCTTGTAATTTATTCAGCTGAAACATCAGGATGGCTGTTTCCTATTTAAACTACGTATTGCTGCCTCCAGTCTCTTCCCATTACAGTTTTGACATGACAACAAGACAAATAATTTTTTTAAAAGACCTTTTATCTTCTAAACCATTTATTTTCACTTACTTAGCCCGGGGGCAGAGCTGACCTCAGTGTAAGCGATGATCATTCACCATGGCAGCTGTACAGTCATATGGGTCCTGGTGATTGGCCTAAGCCTGAGAAGCCTTCGCTGTCCAGCTGCTGTGTTGTGTCTCGTTTTTTTTTTTTCCTCTTGCCCAACATCCCCTGATTGCTTTTTTTTTTTTTTTTTTCCTTAAAATGTCTCCCCTTCTCATCTGGGTGGTGCAGTCAGCCAGCGGCAAAGTTCTCCTTTGAAAGCAGGCGCGGGGACGCGGGGAGCGAGGGGCGGCGGGATGAATTGAAGCATTGCAGCCGACTTGCGGCTTTGTTGAGCCACGAACAGTGGGGCTGGAGCTGGACCTCCCAGGCTTCCCTGTGCGGCGAGGAGGCTCGGTTGCCGTCACCTTAGAGTTGACTCTGAAAGGTTCAGCAGCCATGCGAATATGTTGTAATCATCTTATACGAACCATCTGTACGTTTCAGACTTCTTTTTCTGCTCTATTCTGTGCCCGTGCCAGAAAGCTCTGCTTAGGCAAGATGAAAAGTTTTTTTTTGGGGGGGAAAAAAAAAGAAAAAGAAGAAACCTTTTGCTTTTTGATTTGTGACAAGCCTGTTTCAAACAATGTATGTTTTTGCTGGTTTCTTAAACTTTTTTTTTTGATAGCTGCTACCTCAAGCTCCCACTGTAGCCTGTTTCACACCTGAAGTTCAGCTGCCTCTACAGTCTCTGTCTGGTGTAAGTACCTGTAGTAGCCCTTACAGCAGAAGCTGCTGTTTGTTTTTCCTCTGACACTAAAGCGATCTTTAATTTCCCAAATTTTGGGCCTTGAGTTGTCTTAAGGAGCCTTTACTTTCAGGGAAGAAGGTCATCTTTTAGCTCTGAACTTAAAGCCCCTGTAATCACTGCTTGGTGTTTGGAAAACCTAGGCCTGTCTGATAGTAAATATTAGGTGCCCAGAAATAATGAAGAAAATATAAAGGTCTGCTGATAATTTGTCATTTTTAATTTCTGTGCAGAGTGGAAAGTGAGCTACAAAATGAAAAATCTTTATTTTCATGCAAGTCGTAAAAGAGTTTTTGTTAACAGTTTGTGTATATAATTCTATACTGTGATTTAAGTGTTCCCATTAGAAATGCAGAATAGGAAATAGGATCCCATCTGTGAGCAATTTAAGAGGAAGTGAGACAATGGAGTCGATTGCTGCTTCAGTTTAGATAATCAATACAAATATTATTAGTATAGTGATTTATCTTCCTAGGCACTTTATGAAAATGTGAATGCCAGACCCTGAAGACAGGTCAATATGATATTATCTGTTCCTGCCTTGCTGTGATTACGTTTTTTCCCATGAAGCTTGAGCAGCTGCTTTGCTAAATGCTCTTCTCTGTGATGAAATAACACAAAAACAAAGTTGGGGTTTCCCTTTCTTTTTAGTAATTCTAAATAGGCACTAGGCATATTCATGCAAAAATGACTTCTCCCCAAAATTTATACATGGGGACTGTCATGTTGTTATTGGGAGATGAAGTTCTAGAAGATGTTTGCATAATTTTAAATGTTTCTAGGCCATGAGTGATTGCACACAAAAGTGCTGACAGAACTCGTCTTGAGTTGATTTTAGTTGTTTTATTTTAATGTCTGTTATCAAGCACTGTATCGTGGTTTCTGAGGTTTTCCAGTATCTAAGCATCCAGACAATCATGAATTCAAGTTGGTTATTGGGACACAATTAAGAGTACCCAGAGAATAGGCTAGTTGCTGCAATGTTTCTGAAGGGCTTTTTAAATTGCTTTTACTTTGCAGGGAGGAGGAAAACCTTGTAAAAAATAAAAATAAATTGACTTCTAGTAATTTTTGGCTTCCCTGTAGATGACTATGCATGTTGTCAAGAGGCCTTTGAAATTTGTCCTTTGTAAGAAACGTTTGGGGGAAAGGAATAATGTTGATAACCTTCATGCCTATTTAAAGAGAGGATGGGAAATTGAAAACTTGGAGCGTGAAGAGCACAGTTCTGCTTTTGAAGATAAGATGGTGTGTCACTAGGGTGCAGTTGGCAGACCGATATTCAGCAGCTTGCTTTGCCAGAGACTTAGTATCAGTGGTGGCAGCAGTGTTCCTCAGCTGGAGAACCTCCACCACTGCGTTCTGACCAGGTTAGGTGATGGGATAAAGACCTTTGCTCCTCACCTGGGAGGAAATGGCATGAATTTCATCCTCTGTCTCAACATCCTTGGGTTGTTCCTCCCTCATCTTCAACACAGGAATTGTGATAAACCCTTGTAGGTTTCCAAAAGATAGCAGCGTTATGAGTGGAGAGATGCTAACGAGATGGTGGTAATGGAGAATGTATCAGCAGTCTGGTTAAAACCAATTATTTTGGTATTTTCAGGAGCTGTGAGGGCATTGCTGTTTTCAGGTTTGGGTTTCTTCAAGAAAGGTGTTAGGCTTTATAAAAACTAAGGCACTTTAATTGCTCAGATTTTACCTCAAGTTTTTAAAAAACCAGATAGGAATTTCCGCAGTCGCGAGGTGGAGCACAGCAAACATTCACGATGCCAGTAGCATTGCGTGGCCGTCTGGAAGAGGAGAGAAGAGCCCTGTCCCCTCTGAATCTGCACAGAGCCTCAGGCTGAGCAGAAAGGTGAAAAATATCAGTCTCTGAAGATGAGAAATTGCTGATGCATGACGCTTGGAATTTGGAAGAGTCCAAAAAGGGAGCTGAAAATACCCCCCAAAAGTGACTATCTGTGGCTTGAACGAAATAGTGTCCGATCAGCATTCAGAAACCGCTGAATTCAGGCCGTTCCAATACTGGCATTTTCCAGACTGCCTGCCAGTCGGATGCAGAGGAGAACACGTGTAGAGCGTCTGCGGTCTCCTCAGCGCTCGCAAGAAGGGGAAGGCAAGCTGGAAGTAAAGGGAAAGAGAAGGCCCACTAAAAGAAAAAAGTCATACTTTTTTCTTACTGAAGAGAGGAGTATTGGGGTTGGAGGGAGGTGGATGTGTGGCTGCACTGTGTGAGCATCTTCCTTAATGAGCCGTGCCAGCAATAAATAGTGCATGCTTTTGTCCCTAATGAATTTTAAGTATTTTCAGAATGCCCATAAGAGACAATTCAGGCTTTTATGGTGACATAGAAGCTGAGAGCTTCTAAATGTCTCCTGAGCTTTGTGTCCCTGATGTATGTTGTAGTTGCTTTAGAAACATGCCTATCTTTTGCATATGCTACCTGGAGTGATTGAGTTTGAAGATGCACTCAGTAGTATTGAAATGTATTTTCCTTGTGTCTGAGAGCTGAAATGACTGCCTATAAGGCCTTCTGCTCCTTTGCATTCACAGCTGCTAAAAAGGGTGCCTTTCTAACCAAAGCAGTAAGAGAAAACCCGGCCATCTGCTGTGGCCCAGCCTTCTTGTAACAGTAATGAGCTTTGGGTCTTCTCCAACAAGCAGCTTCCCAGAGATCACAACTGGATGGCAGCTGTGTTGGCTGGAAGGATCTGGCCCCAGGTAGCGTGGTGGAGAGGAGTCCTCATCCTCAGCTGCTTCTGTTCCTCATCAAAGAACTGTGCTCGTGCGATGGAGGAGCAGTGGATGTTGTGCCTGGATGGCGGTGACGCAAGCTCAAACATATTCTGGTTGGCATTGGAGCATATGGTAGGCGAAATACACTTGGGATCCAGGCTTCAAGCTGGAGTGGCTGGTATGGTTTGGTTTATACCCTTTGTTCTGAAGTGCTTTTTCCAAGAATAAGTAGGAGAGGAAACAGGCAACCAGATATGAAGAGGGAGTTGTAGCAGCAGGAGAAGATCACCCGCAGCCACTGCTAGAGAGGAAGACCCTGTGATGTGGAGAAGCAGCAGGGGAGAGCTAAGAATTGGATGGCATATATACACCAGTTAAGTCTAAAAGGTGGAAAGCCAATGTCCAAATGGCTTCCAGTGCTTGGCCAGGGATGGTCATGAGGTCTGCACTGTGTCCGTGGCTCGGGATATCCTTCCCACAACCCCCCGTTTACCACTCTAGGAGATTTTGGGGTTCCTTGTTTGAAATTATATGTGTCAAAGGAGTGGGTGAACTCAGCTGCTGAAAGCTGGTCTTGTCTCATTGGTATCAGTCTTGTTGTCCCTGGTTCCAGAAGCTTGGATCTGTCTACAGGTAACTTTAGTATAAATCCTAAACAGAATTTCTGCTTGTTGTGTGGAGCTGGGGGGCTCACAGTATTGGATCTCTGTTATGACTGAGCCCTGAGTTTCTTCTTGCCTGTGGTCTCGGACTTCAGCAGAGCCATTCCCAAAGCGACTGTGTGAGACTGAAAGGAGATTAAGTGCCCAGCAGTGCCTCCTGTTCTTCTTGTGTCTTGCACCTTTGTTAAGACCTTGCATTTCAAGCCATTTTAGCCAGTGGGAGGCAAATCAAAGCTGTTAGGTTTTAGCCCGTGACAATAGTACGGTGCTGCATGGCCAGCCTAGCCCCTTGTCTTTGTGTGACGCTTGATCAGCAGCAATTCTTACCTTTATTTCATTTGCTTCTGCATCTGCATTCTTGACTCTTTTTTTTTTTTTTTTTTTCCCAAGTTAAAGTTTTGACTGGTGACTCGTTAGGAGCAAATAGGCAAAAGGATATTGACTTTACACCTACTAATCTGGGGGTGCTAACAAGAAAACATAAGAGCTGTATGGCCACCTGGAAGGACTGGAGGAGGGGAGCTCCAAAGCATAGCAAAGAAACTCCATTTTAGTTTCTAGACAGTCACCTTGGTGGTTCTTGCAGTTGTAATGAGTTTGGGTGAACATTTGACTGTCAACAGTGCTGAAACCTGTTTTGGGTTTTGCCAGGGTTTTCTAGTGCCGGAACTATTAAACCTGTGTGGGCATAAGATGAAAATAAGATCCTAATTAGGAGATGCTAAATATGTTTGCTCAGAAATGAGGTGCCCTTTACAGCGGCTGGTGGAACAAAGCCTTCTTCCTTCAGCATATGTGTGCGCAGCATGGTGCATGAGTCAGGATCCGTGTAGCTGTGGGGCTGGCATGCTGTGTATGCTGCAGGCAGAAGGGAAGTTACCGAGACGTGTAGTAGCTCTAATATACCTACAATAAGTACTGACAGCAGCAAAATCAGCAGTGTGGGAGCGCACCAGACATCAGTCCTCCAGCTGCAGTGTGGAGGCACAGAGTGGGTGGGGAGATGTGTGGTAGGGGAGTGGAGAGGAAACTTTAACCTCCAGAGTGAAAAACTGGGGACAGTAGGAGCTGTGTGGATGGTGGCTGGTGGTTTGGAGTGGATGTTAATACCTTCCTGATGCCCAACAAGTAAATGTGAATCAGCGCAGTTCCACGTACGTTGGCTGCAGGCATCGTGGGGGCAGTCATGGGCATGGCCACGGGCAGGTGATTCCTGTTGGGGTCTGTTCTCAGTTTCACTGCTGCTGGGGCCCAGGTCAGCTGCAGATGGGCCTGTTCATCTGCAGCCATATCTCTGACAAAATAACCATGCACCCTGAGGTATTTTTAATCTAAGACGAGGATGTCAGCGTTCTCGGGGAGAGCAGCCTATTGCAGGGGAGCTGGGGAGCAGCTGAGGAATGGTGGGTCTAATCTTGAGGGTCCTGCTGTGGGCAAGGGTTGAGCCAGGTGACCTCCAGAGATCCTTTCCAGCTTAAATTGTTCTGTGATTTGGTGCGTGTCTTTCAACAGTGATTATCAGAACAGACCTGGTCGATCAAGTTGTCAATGACCAGTTCCTTTGAAGACAGTGGTTCTCCATCAGAGGCAGTGGGACCCTGAGGAAGCATCTTGTAGTGGTCTGCCCCTCCCTTTCCTCCTTGTGATTTTGAAGAATTTGTAGCCTGTTAAAATTAGAAGCAGGCAAAATTTTCCATACTGCCATGCTAGTGCTTCTGCCCTTTCCCTCAGTTTGATGTGACTTGTGTTTATAAAGACGATACCTTTCTGCACCAAGGGTGTAACCTGTAGTTTGTTACCAGGTGTGCTCTGTGTAGTGAAGGGGCATGCTTTGCACCAGTGCCGTAACCAATACCTGTTGTTTTTGCTCCTTTCTGGACATTAAACCAGTTTACCGTGTACTTTGAATGGGGAGGAAAGGCAGAGAAGGAAATCCCTTGGCCTGAGTCTGTCTCTCCAGATTGCTTCCCAGACTCCAGACTGGAGTCCCCAGTCCTGCTGTATCCACTCCTGGCTTCCTTTCACTGAGCCCTGCTTTGCTGTTGTGACTTTCAACCTCAATCCTTCTCTTCAGTGCCTGACCTGGCTGAAACCAATATCAGTCTCTCAGCAGGAGGAACCTGAGGAAACACAGCAAATTTCAGCTCCTGGGGCTAAATTGTTGTGCTCTTTAACAGCAAACTGTGTTGAACTAATTGACAACCAGCTTTAAACATACCCTGATCAAGCAAATACATTGATTTATTTTTTCCTCTCTTACCAAGTGTTAAGCAGCTTCCAGCTTGGTTTCCTCCCCAAGAATTGGATAACTCATCCATTGTGTAGTAAAACTGATGGGCAGTGTTGACCTCTATACAATCCTTTCAGTATGTTGAGGGAGGAAAGAGTTTTCTTATACTTGTGACTCTTTCACCACTTAAAAACAAAACAAAACAAAAAAGCCCAACCCAAAACCACACACACCAACAAAAGATGATCCATTTTCTCTGGATGTCTTTGAAAGAAGCTCAGTTTAGAGACAGACTGGAGAGAAAGGCTATTGATTTTGTTTGACCTCCAAACAGACTGCGGTCAGTATATTTTCCCTGTTGGAAGAGGTTCAGGGCTCTGAATTTCAGTGTCAGCGTTTGTATTCTAAAGTGCGCTGGAGCTTTTGGTGCTTCTTCAATAAATAGCAAGCTTTAAGGAGAGGAAAGGTAGATACGTATTTCCCTCTGGATCTGCCCTTCCTTTCTTCTTCTATCCTGTAAAACTTGGTTGTGCTGCTGATCAGGCATTCACAATTACTTTTCACCAGATGTCCTGCAGGTTAGTGGCTTAGGCTAGGACTCCAAAGCAACAGTTTTGTGATTCCTGTCTTGCTTTTTCCAGTGCTGAGCCAGATCTTTTACCAGCCTGCTACTTTCTTACGTGCACTCGTGCCCATTGCTGTACCTGGTTGCTAGGAGAGATGCGGCTTCTTCTGCACTGATGCAGTCTCGGTTTGTCCCTCCTGCAGAGCTTTCCTGGCTTGTACCATCTAGTAGGTCTTGTGCATTTTTTTTTTTACCCCTACCTGTACACAATAATAAACCTTCTAAAAAATACTATCCCCATCTTATACCCCGAATATCAACTTTTACATAGGAGAACTTGCTTTATTTGTACTTGGTCTCCCGCAGTGAAACCAGGTATTCTGTTTGGTGACTGCTGTAGTCATGGAAATGCAGTGACTGCTCTGTTTGCTGCAGGTTGGGGTAGCTTGTAAATGTTCTTGTAACACAGCTTGTGCCAGCTGCTGTGCCCTTTCTCTGGTGATTGCCTATCAAGGAGTGGTTCAAGGGCTGGAAGGATGTGCAGGATGTGTGAAGGCCACAGAGTTTTGATTGTCAGGTTTCAAATGAACTTCTTGGAGCTCCTTTGAGATGAGCAGTACCAATCTGCATCTCTCCATGCCGAGGTGTTGATTGCATTATCTCCTCATAATTTAACAATAACGCTTTTCACAGCGTGTATTTGGTTTGTGTACTTCCGCCTGCTTTGCAGCAAATTCAACAGAGCGAGTTAGCTGCTTTTGCACATCAAAGGGCAGCCAGACGAACCTGGGAAGATTTAATCAAGTGGTGGGCAGAAGCAGGTGACATTAGATACCAGCTGCTGAGCTTTGCTGGCCATGGTAGCACATGCTTCATTTCTAGCTCAAATGGGTGGACATTCCTAGTATCCTCTATTGAAAAATAGTTGGTCTTCAGTGCAACTGCCAGCCCCATGTGTGCTTATAGCCGTGTTTCAGGTCAGGGTGAAAGCTGCCGAAACAGATGCGTGAGAGCCTGCCGTGTAACTGCCTGTAGCACATGTGGTCTGCTGAGAATTATGCAGCACCAGTTTCTAACTCAAGCGCTTCATTTCCTGGAGTAATAGTCCGCTGCATCCCTAAAAAAGAATGTCTGGTGCAATATGTATGTGTGTAGCCTGTGCCAAGTCAGGCTGAGGGTGCAGCCTCTGTTGTGTGTGTAGCTGCAGTGAGTGACTCCCCAGGGCAGGATTTCAAGGGTTCCCCAGAACTTTTCCTTGCCATCTTCAACCCAACTCCCCATGTCTGAATATTCAATTACATTAACCCTTTGCAAATGGCTTGGCAGACACCTCTGGGAGGGGTGAGGAAGAGAGCTGTAACCATTAAACCTCTGCACAAACGTGAAGGAAAGAAGCCGACAGAGGCAGATGAGGTGAGGGGATTGACTTGCTCCTAGGAAGCCCCCAACCCCAGGCAGGGTGTGAGCCTGCCCAAATCTGTGCCTCTTCCCAGTCTTCCCAGAGTGGCAGGTGATGTACCAGGAAAACGTGTTGCTGGAAATGTAGTTAATCCCTGGGAAAGCAACAGGGCAATATGTCAATGTACTGTGGCCATTTTCATAGGCATTTTCCAGTACATTGTAATGGTGGATTATGAATATGACAATTTATTTTTACTGATCTCAATCAAAAATGAAGCACGCATAGAAAACGCTAAGATGTCCTTGTGTTCTAAGTGCCTGTAATCTGTTTCTAAGAGCTGGGTACCAAAATACTCCTTTGATTCTCAGAGGTAATTGTACCTCTTAATTAGCTGGAGAAAAAAAAAACACAGCCTGAGATCTTGCTATATAAATTATAATTAACCCCTTGGCACTGGAAGTTGAGATTTCCTGCCCCCGAGCACAAATGCAAAACGCATTAGCAGCACTTAACGTCAGGCACTCTCGCCCACCGCAGCCGAGGGGTCAGTTTGCTACCCAATAAATACTGCCGCGCTTGGAAGTCCAGTAGGAAAATGGCAGGGAAGCCACGGAAACCCGAGGGGAAGCACTAAATACGCCATTTGAGGATGTTTGACCTGCTTTTTTCTGAGAGCTGCAAATGCCGCAGCGGGAAGGACAACACAGAAAAACCCGGTGGGGAGATGCGAGCGAGGAGAGAGACGTTTCACGGTGAGCGGTTTTGTTCGCCGACATGGCTGGTTGGTTCGCCGTGAGAATGGCTCTTAGAGCTCCCTGTTCACACACCTCGAGCAAAATAATTGTCTATTGCCAGACACACTTGGCTGTGCCTGTTGTATGCAGAGTGCACCAGCCACCGACGACCGGCCACCCACTGTTATCATTCACCAGCATCCTGCTTTTTTGTCTCCTCCTTGTTCTTGCCAGTTGGGGATGAATTTTAACTCTTCACACTGGAGGTGGACCTGAAGCCAACAGCTGAGTCGGGAAGCTGGAGGCGGAGGCGAGGGCAAGCACCACAGCTGTTGTGGGGAGGCCGGAGGCTGTGCGGAGCCTGCTCACACCTGTGGTGTTTCCCTTCCCTGTCCCTGCCTAACCTGGTCTACAAAGGGTCTCTGCTCATTTCACACCTTTGCTCTGACCCTCCCCAGTGAAGGGCCAGGCCTGGCAGGTTCCTGGGTTAGGGAATGTCCCCTTTCCCTGCCAGGAGCTTGCACAGAGGCTCCTTCATTCAGAGCAGCTGGTTCCTTTGCTCCTTCTGAGGTTTCAGGTGGAGGAACTACTCTTCCCCTGTGTATCAACCCTAAGGTGGCTGCAACCCTGCAGGAGGCTACAAAGCTTTCAGACAGGCTGTTGTTTCCCAAGGGCTGTCTCTAGTTGTATGGCATGGCCTCGGGCCCCCACATGCCTGTGGCTCTGCCTGTGAGGGATGTCACGGTCCCCAGCAGCTCCTCTTGCAGCAGCGGTGGCCATCTGAGAGCTTGGGGTGACTTGGCTGCCTCGGCCCCGTTCCTAAGATGGCTTCGTCTGCCACAGAGGTGAATGGTGGTCCAGCTCCTTGGCCTGGCCACGGAGGCTAAAGATGTGGCCGTCAGGGCTGCCTTTAAATATTTCGACTCCACTGTTTGTAAATAACCAAGGGGAAATTGGTTCTTTGTACTCTGTTCTGCTTAAAGATTGTAGGAGCTAAGAGGAGAGTAATGAGGTGTCCAGCTAGGGAGGAGCGATGTCCTCATGGACACAGGGTACCAAGGGGCTGGGAGGAGGGTTTTTCCTTTGTGTTTTTCCTTTGTCCCTAAGTCTGAAGTTTTTAAAAGTGAATTATATGCTGATTAAAGAACCCTCCAAGTTAAATAACCTGTGTTGCTCCGTGCTAGGATAGGTGTATAGGCTGGACACCTATAGCAGCAGTGTCCCTGCCAGCGTGTCACCCACCATGTTGAGGGACCATCCCCTGCACGGACCCGCAGGGTCACCCCCGTTAGTGCAGGGAGAGGAGAAATGTGGGCAGCTGGGACAAGGGACTGGAGTAGGACAAGGTCGGGTTCTGTTTGAGCTTGGCCTCTATGCATTGAGGCTTTTTGCAACATGGTGATATGGGTGATAAATCAATACAGAAACTGGGCTTTTATTAGAAGATCCTACGGGCATACAGACAAGCTGAGCCTGAAGTAGTTGGGATGAAGTATTTGGGGGGGGGGGGGGGGAATTGTAAATATAGGACCAAATCTGAGCTTTACAGAAGATGTGTGTCTCTAGGTAAATTGAAACTGGAATAAGTAGCATAAAAATCCATATTATTGTTTTCAACACCGGTTCTTTAAACACAGAATAACAACAAGTAAGCTGTTAGAGATATTGCCTCTTTGCTGTTCCTGTTTGTAATGCCACAGAAGAGGACTAGTTTAGTTCTGTACTCAGTTTATTTTTTATATTGAAATTTAACTTGGAATCTCCTTTTCTAAATCTAAACAGTTGGGCTTTGAATACAGAATTGCATTAGAGCTTTTAAAATACATTTATTAAAACGTAAAACTAATTTTACAGTTTTGACAGGTTTTATTTGAATATCCAATGCCAGGTGCCTTTTGTCCCAAGTGACTGTAGAAATGCAAAGGAAAAAAAAAAGAAAAAAAAAACTTTTCATGCAATTTAAAACAAAGTAAAAGGCAGGTAAGTAGTCCTACCTATGCTGTCTACCAAAGGTAATAGCTAAGAAAAAATCATGTTTCCAGAAATAGATATGAAACCAAAGGTGCTAAAGGCAGAGTTAATTTGTTATCAGATTTTTATTATTCCTGTTGCTGCTGCTCTGAGAATAGCTGGAAGAACTGTGCTATGTCCGTAGGGAGAGGCCTTCTTAAAGGGATTGATATATAGAACCCTCCTCTGAGGTGCTTCATCCGAGGGACACCTTGGCTGCAGTTTGTTTCAGAGCATGTGCATCCCTGGAAAGGAAGGACTAGGCTCTGTAGCCGGTCAGTTCTTGCTCCCCTATTTCAACTTTTACTGAAAAATAGTCACACTGGCATTTGAGAGTGGCAATTGTATACTTCATTTAATAGTAAATTATCTTCTATATGGCAAAAATATGTTGGTGTTAGCAGCATGAGCATTAAAAAGTCAGTTCTATTTCTTTGAAATTGTGTTTGCATCCATTTGTAACAATGATCCCTGTTTAAAATCTTAAAACATATGGGGAATTTTCCTCTATGCTAGAACATTTTCTTCAGGTAGGTTGTGCTACTGCCTCTGCTCCTCTGGGTTCCAGAGCCACAAGAATCCCATTGAAAATACCGTAGCATCATACAACTTTATTTTCAACATATTTTAACTTGTTGGAAGAAGGGAAAGTTACAATGAGCACCTTTTGAGAAAATACACAAGCACGGTTATGTTCCTATCTGTAAAATTAATTGTCATAATTTCAACTTTTACTGGGCAGCACAGAATAATAAAACCTGCATGGTATACAGAGAATGTAACATTCATTTTTGTGCCAGATGTGGCTGATAACTTAATTCAACTAACACCGCAAATACCTTACGCATTGCTCCTGATTCGACACCAATTTGGAGTTTGCACAAATACAACATGAGGGCCTGGATGGGGCTAACTTATGGACTGTGTGAAACCATCATGGTGTTGGCACAGGGGAGAGATTTATGTGCTTGGGACTCCTCGGTGAGGGGATGCGGTGGTGCTAACATCACACCTACTTTGTTGCCGAGGATAAGCAGCCAACCACCAGGCTGCCCGAGATAGATGGATGAGCACTTCGGGGTGAATACAGTCTGTCCTACGCCTCTGGCCACAAAGAGAGCAGCTTTGAAGAAGCAAGAGTACATGGGGTTCCCATGGTTGTCATTCTCTGCTTATTGTTATTTTTGTGTACATCAGTATTTTTTTTGGGTTCAGCTGAGACTGGGAACAAGAGAGTCAAAATAACTTGAGCAAAGTTTGTTCTTGTGGTAATTCTAGCCCTTCGTGGGACGGGGAAGGTTCACGTTATTTCCATACCCAGGAGACTCCAACACTTTGGATGTGTTTCAGCTGCACACTCAGGGCCAGGTTCTGAGGTCCTTGTCTGTTGGTCTTTACTATGTCAGTAGGAGTTTATTCAAATGAGAATGATCAAAGACATCAGGGTTTGGCCCTTTATTTTTAATTTTAGGTGATTTTTCAAGCATAACAGAGCTTCTGAACTTTTTGAGGCTCATCCTTCACTAATTCCAGACTTGGAGCCTGGCAGTTTTTCAAGCAGTTTTCCTGCCTCTGTAGAAATACTGTCCACTTGAGCTGTGTTTGGAGACAGCAAGACACCCTGGTGAGATAGAGGAATTTCTGTGCTAACATTTTTAACGTTTCTCTTTCCAGGCCTACGTCTTAGTCATTGCAAGCTTGCAGGTGGTAAAGTTCAGTTCAGAATTTGTTCACTGCCACTCCCCGCCCAGACGTTTTTTAAGCACACAACCTATTGCCTGCAGTTTTACTGAATCTTGTCTAAATAAGATTATTCACCATAATTAAAGCTACTGCCAAAGTATTTTTAGTGTCTCTTATGGTGAATTATGCATAAAACATCTGCAAGAGGCCAAGTCTTAATCTCCACTGTTTAATCTTGTTTTCTTATATCTACAAATGGGTGCAAGTGGCTCTTTGTCAGAATGGCAATGTTTTACACCCATTTTTAATGTGAGTAAATGATGACCGGACTCTGGGTAGTGCAGACTTGGATCAGTATCATGGTACTTATGGTCTTAATGTTGTCCTCATATTTGTCCTCATATTTTTTTTTGTTTGTTTGTTTTATTTAAGTTGGGTAAAACCTGTAAGACCTGCCTTGGTAATTATTCTGGGCAGCTAAACTATCAAATAATTTTCATACGTATGGACTGGTTAAAGACCTCAAAGTTCAGTGAATATTTTCATTTAAGCTTCTCTCAAGACGAACATTGTTATTAATAGAGTTAGCTTATAGGGATTGTGTCTGAAAGCTCCGTTAGGAGCCAGAGTGGGCAATACTGAGAAGAGTACTTCTTTGTTTCAGACTCATTTTTTTCCCCTTGGTATTGCCGTTCTGGCAGAAGCAGTACACCTTCTGCAGAGCTGTGAGGCAGGCTCACCTGAGATGATCCCTGAGATGCTCAGGGAGCGCTGGCAGCTCCAAGTCATTCCTTGGGCATCTTTGGTTAGCCGCTGCTGAACTGGCAGGGGATTTTTGGGTGGGCATCCCTGAAGGTGCAGCCACTAGCAGTGTGGCAGGCTTAAAGAGTGGATGCTTCAGCAGCGTGTGAGTGACACTGTAGTACCCAGATGCCTTTAGTAGCTGAATATCTTGTCCTGTGCACCCTGCAGTGTTAACTGCCTGTGGCAGGGTGTTGTGCTCACACATCTGTATTGGGTTGCGTACATGGGCTTGTGTGGTTGGCACCAGCACGTAAATTTCCACATGTCTTGGCCTCATGTCACATAGACATGCCCAGCAAACACCGAGTGGGTAGCTCAGGATCCTGGAAACAGGACAGGACGTCTTTCTGCTGTTAGACTGTTGGTTGCAGATGAGAGTGCCTGGAAGTATTTCCCAGAGACTGAAGCTCTTATCAGCTACTTCAGAGGTAAAAACCTCAGGAAGATGCACCAGTGTGTGCTAGGAAGGGAATTTTAGCTCATTTCTCTGTTGAAGCTGCAGGAATCCTGGGCTTTTCTATCTCATCAATCCCTTGGGGTGGCTGCAGGCAGCAGAGTGAGGAGACAGCCCTTTGGAGGGCTGGGAGGGGAAAGCTCCTGCCTCCTGTGTCCACCTACCCAGGGACAGGACCCTGAGGCCATGCATCGGTCTTCATCAGCACTCCAGGGACTTAGGAGGGGTGCAAAGTCCTTTGTGTGGAAGCATTTGCAGGACCAAGTAGCTGCAGTGTAAGTGCCTTTGAGGTCATTGCTGCATTATAGATTTTCTTCTGATGTCTCTCATGCAAATATTTAACCTGTCTGGTTCCTGAGAGCTGCTAGTACTGGCGTGTGCTGTTACGGGAGGGACGGGTTGTCTCTGAGCTTTCCTCTGTTCCCAGGGAGCCCTCTGCCCTGCTCCCCTCCCAGCCCCAAAAGTAGGCACGTGGGAGTGCTATGGGGGATAAGGATGGGCTGATGCTCCAAGGGGCTAACGTGCCTGAAATCCTGTCTTTTTCCCTAACTCCATCAGCTGACTGAATAAGTGGTGGTGGTCATCCCTTCAAACCTGGGTGCTTAGAGGCGTTTAGAGCCTGAACCTTGGAGCGGTTGTTACTCCACCTCCCCACAACCACTCCTTTTTGTGATTTGACATGTAGCCTGTGTTCACTCAGGACAGACGGGATGAGCTTATGGTGCTGGGAGGTGGGTCAGAGCTCTGCCCTCCTGAGCACCAGCCTCGCCGATTTCAGTAGTTACTCCTGATTTGCACCTGGGCAATGGAGAAGGGGATCGGGTTGTATGGGCTATAACTATTTTAAATGATGCAATCTGGAGGAATATAAGAGCGAGCAAATAAAAATTATGGATGCAGCATAGATTCCCTCACTTGTCCTTAGTCTACAGGCATTGTTAGACTACAGACTTTATGCAATTTTGGCATAATTTCTTCTTTGTTATGTCATGAATGTAAAGTGGAGACAGGATCATTCTCTCTGATGTGGACATATAAAGGATTAATGTTTTTTGGTAGGGGTAGGCAGTGTTCAAATTAGTTCCAACTATTTTAAGCATGGATGTGCAGAAGAGTTTGCCCTTGCCAGCCTGGGATTCTCACTGGAAGGTACAGTCCTACAAGAGAATAAATCTTTTTCTCCTGAGCTCTCAGGGGATGAGTTAGATATGATACGTGCTGTGAACTATGGAAAAGCTGTTCTCCATTGCAGGAGCTGTGGCCACAGCATCAGTTCATCTATACATCCTTTCTTTTCATTAACTGGAAATAGTTTCAGATACTGAGAATAGTTTCCCAACTATTGTAGCCTGGCCTCAAAGCTTTTAAAAATTGTTAGTTCAGAAAGTGCAAATGCAGCATAGGAGTACTTGGTTAGATGGGCTCCTGTGCTGACTGTCAGCAGACGGACTCCTCCAGCCTGTGGGCTCTGTCTCATCCAGCTTTCCTTGAGGGCAAAACCAGAGTGAGAAGAAGCAAATTGGTCTACTCTGATTATGGCCAGTGCTTCTTCAGAAACATTTGTAATTATCCAGTCCTTCCGCACCTTGCTTGCATATTCCTTTTTACTGTCCTTTTCACCTGAAACTAGCTGGCACTTAGGATTCTGTGATACTGTATAAACCTTGTGCTTACTGTGCCCTCTCTCTTCTCTTTCCCTGTGCTTTTCTGGCTTCCATCCTTGCACTCCCAGAAAATATTTGAAAGATAATTCGGCATATTTTCTGCCACCTTCGCATATCTCCCTCACTTGGTGTTTTTTTAGCTGGAAGATAGCTTTTCAACATATATATGTAATCCTTTTCACCTAGACATTTGAGGAATTCCAGTCTCTTCCAGTGGGAGTTTTCAGGAAGGTTTAGGTTAAATGGGCCAATAAGGCAAAAGCATGTAGCAGAAGATCTTACCCTCTAAAGACATCTTTTTTTTTTTTTCTTTCTCTCTCTTTTTTTTTTTTTTTTTCCTGGAAAATATGTCAGAATATCTAGTTGTCAAAGAATTTAAACAATAATACCTGATCTGAAGGCTAGAGTGCAGAGCTTTTGAAAATAAAGATTGTAATCTCTTCACAGTGTATCCTGGGACAAATGGAGCTCAAAGTAAGGAGTGCAGTGGAGTGAGCAGCGTGCTGCCGTGGGGACACTGCCCCAGCTTGGTGTGGCTGATTTCCATTGAGAACTCACATAAGGTTCCCTTGTTTTTACAGGGCTGGGATTCACCCCAGCTGATTTTAGCTGTCTGGAAGCTAGATGTGTTTTTCATGGACATTGTCTGGGCTGTTGAGAGAATTTAGGGAGAGACAAGTAAATCCTCCCTCGTTTAGGTGACCGTTTTTAAAAGGAGAATCTAAAGGGCGCCTTAGACTAGAAACCCGCTGGGTTATGAACCCTACCCCAAGGCCAGACTCATCTCTCTTGCAGGAAAGGAGGACAAGGATCCCTAAACGTGAGAACACATTTCCAGTATCTTAAGCCTCAGGTTTTCCAGAAGTGGTACCCATGGGTTGCCTCAGCCCATGCTCTAGCAGCCAGGATCACAACTTCTGCTGAGCCTCCTTCCCTCTGCTCCCTGTTCCTAGACGTGAGGTGCAGGGGCCGATGAGCCTTGTTGGAACAGGGGGTTATGTGGGTGCCTTTACTGGTGTGGGTGCTGCACTGGATGTTTGCCCATCCACTGCTGCTCACAGTGGCACTCATCCAGGAGGGACTTCAGTGCCGGCGTAACCTCTGCAGCCCACAGGAAAGGTGAGTCCCATTTCGTTCTAAATTACAATGTTATTTTATTAGATCTTTAAACTTTATTTAAATTCTTTATTTAAAAAGGGGGAGGAAGGTATCATATTTTAATTAGTAGCGGTGTCAAAGGAGACCTAGATTAATTATTTGAAATCACTCCATCCAGATGGTTTTAATTTTCACAGCAGGGAACCGGCATCTTTTTAAGGTGATATTTTTCAAATTAAAATCAGCTTGGATGTTACTCATACTGGCTGCAGCGCAAGGGGGTGGGGGAAGCAGACGGTGTGTCCCGTGTTTGTTCATTGGAGCGCGGACTCGCACAGGGGGCTCCCAGTGCTGGAGGTGTGCAGGTCGCTGACCGTCTGGCAGGACCGCAGCCCGAGCAGAGGAATGGAGAGTTTGTCAACATTTGCTTCTACTTCGGCTGGACAAGACCCATATCTGATATTCAGGGTTATTCTTAGCAGTTCTAGTAGCAGTGCTGAGGCTTGGGGGGGGCAGGGGATGCCTTGCAGCTGACACGTGTTCTGAGCAGGGGCTAGCAGGAGCTGGGCAGGCGGTATGGGCAAACTTACAGCGTCCTGTTTTCGCCTGCGTGCAAGCTGTTGAGCCCTGGCTGGGCAGCTGTTTGGTGGCCCCACTTGCATCACTGGGTGGATTTGGCACTGTAGGTGTGCAGGCAACTCCTCGGAGCTCTGGGTGTTGACTGTGGTTCTTGGGCTAGTCTTTGGCATCTCTTGTGCTGGCTCCGTAATTGCCTCTCGTGTTCAGGCTGCTGTTCTCCTGCTCTCAGATTGACCGTTTAGTGCTCAGGTCCTTCTTCATGCAAGGAGTTGATCTTCCACAGTCACTTCTTTACAGGTAGCCATACCCTTGGCTATTGCCTGATCCATTTGTGCAGCACCACATTTGAGCAGCCCCCCTGAGCTTCTTGAGGTGGTGGGCATTGTCCAAGGGTCATACTGGTTGGCTCAGCGTCCCCTGTAGACCTTCTCTTTGATCTGTGACATGCTCTGTTATCCTGGCTTTGCTTGTCTTCATATCCTTACTATGATGGAATATTTCTGGATCGTGTGGCCCTTCCTCACTTAAGAGTGCAGGTGATCGCTGGTTTGGTGCCTCCTTGGCAGGTGGGGAGACAAAGCCTGCAGCCCTCAGCTGTTGCTGGCAAGCTGGTGTCCATCCCCAAAAATGTTACATTTCTGAAAGGTTTAGAGGTAAATGTCCATATTTATGTGTGTTTGCAAGTAGTATACTGGCATAAATCAGGTGTTATCCCACTTGCTGTCAGAAAAAAGTTATTCTTTAGATATCCCCTATGATAAAGGTTTAATATATCTAAATAAATGTAAACAGCTGGTAACTGGCAAACCTTGAACTTGCATATGTGACTGAACTGCAAAGGGAAAACTCCATTTAGGGCCCTTGTGAGTTAAGGGTTTGTGATATTTGCTCTGCTGCAGAAGCCAAAAGCTGACTTTACAAGTGGGAAAAATATTAATGTGTTTAAATGAAACAAACTCCTATTTCTATCCCCATGGTAAATCCTTACAGTGAACATATTTGCTCTTAGAGGGTTTTAAAGTTTGAAATATGAATGCCAAAAAGAATGTGACTTTTTGCAGCACAGATCAAACATTCTCCAGAGTTTGGCAAAAACTGTGTTTCTACGGTAAGACTCAGTTCTTACAAACGTGAGAATTTCCAGAGCAGGACCGTGGATTTGCACTTGCTGACACTTACACATTCTTGCATTGTGTTTCTACCATGTCTACTTTCTCCCCTGCATATCAGAGATGGAGCTGAACCAAAATGTCCAGTCTGCATGTTCCTGCCTCTCCAGGGAAATTCTTGGAATCTGAACCTTGAGCATGACTGGAATTCATGTTTAGATCAGAGACAGAATGAAATGCTGAATTTGAACATGTATAGGTTTTAGTGATGATGATAGCATGCTATGAATCTGGGTGACAGCTTGACCCCATTCTGCAAATAAAATTGTGTCAGGGCCATATAAAGATGCAGCAGAAATCTAGCCCCTGCCATGGCTGCTGGAAATGCTCCAAAGCAGCATTGTAGCCTTAATAATAGGCATGCAAAGCATTATGAGGTTGGCCATATTTCTCCTAGCTACAGCATGAGTCATGGACTCAGCAGAAGTGGATTGCCACAAAGAAATCAGAGACCTCCTGGGAACATATCTAGATGCTCTGAGGGCTTCTGAGCATGGGTGTTCATCACACAGAACAAGCAGTGCTGAATTTCTCCCCTATTAGCTGCCACAGTGATCTTCAGGAGGTCGCTGTGATGTTTGTGCTGTGACCGTGTGGCTGGGATGCTTCTGTGAAGTGTTTGAGGGCTGCTGACTGCAGGGAAAGGAATTTGATTCTAGTCGTGCTAGTCTTGTACCTTGCATGAGAATGAAATGCACTTACTGTCGAGAACCCTCCTGCAGTGTGCAGGAGAGCATCTAGCGTTGTGTTCCTGAAGGGATAGCACGGACATATGGAGCGCACACGTGTGCGTGCATGTTCTGTGCTAAACTGGCATTGAATCTAGAGCATCTGCACAGGAGTCAGTGGAGACGTGTCAGACTTGCACCTGTAACAAGTCTGAAGCCCGGCCCATGGATGATGGTTCTTTGAGTTGTTCCTTGTAGAGCATCCAAGCAGTGTGGTGTGGTTCAGGGGGAGGCAATAAGACGATATGCTGCTCAGATTTGCACACTCTGACTTAATGTGACCTCGTTGGTAAATGCTTTTTTTTCCTTCTTCATTTACAAGCCCAGCTTCTAGTGGAAACGGACACTTTTGGCAGTCAAGTCCGGATCAAAGGGAAGGAGACAGACTTCTACCTTTGCATGAACAGGAAAGGCAAGCTAGTGGGGAAGGTAAGTGTTTTTAATTAATTCATTTGTAAAGTGACTTCAGCAACCTTCTCAAAGCTGTAATGATGTGTATGAGCTTAGCCTGTCAGGCTCAAATGAAAAGCAGGAACGTGGTATCTTAAGGCAGTCCGTAACTTCACCAAGCCTCCTCCACATCCATAAAACCAAATCTGCAGCCAGCCACCAGGTTTCTGTGGCAATGATTTGGGTGCATATGGGTTTACATTTCACGGTTGAGTAAATTGACAAAAGATGTAATTTCTGCATGACAGCGTTACAGACATCTCCACGATAAATTTATGACTTGATTCAATTCTGACTTTAGAGTGAAATTGGAAGAAAGGAAACATAAGGATGTCTAGAAAGGGTAGCAACAGAGTACTCGTTTCAATGGTGAGTCAGGATGTAGGGTGGCAAAGCTAATACTGGAATCCGAACATCTTATTAGGGCTGGGCCTCCTGGTTCTAACATTACAGGAATATTTTATTACTTTGGATCCATGCTCGATGGAAGCATGTAGCAAATTACAGCATATTCACCCATGCAGCTTAACTTCTTTGCTGAAGTCATATTTTTACGTATTAACTTGTTTTTGTAACTTAAGCGGTTTTTCTGTATTGTTGGCGAACCTAGAAGCTTGCTAAGCAGGCAGGAGGTTGTTCAAAGCTAAAATATCACCAAACACCCAAAAAGGCCCCTTCCCCCTCTGCCCATGCTGTGCACCGCCAGGAATTAAAATCTGGCATCTTTGTGGCTGTGAAAAAGGGAAGCAGAGTTTTGTTTTGAGTCAACAAAGGCAGAGCAGTGAAAGCCACACTCCCAAACAGAAACCAGAAACCAATTGCTCTGATGAAACATTATTTACTTTTGTGGTCCCAAGAGTGACACTTGCGGGACAAGTGCCTTCCCTAGAGGATCCTTCCTGCCACTTTTGTTTTCCTCACAAGCACTACAGATGCTTCTTTCGAGACTGAGCCCAGATCTATCAGATGCAGCCGCTAGCTGTGGTGCCCTGCCTAGCTCACTGAAGATCCACTCTTGTGACGCCGGGAGCATCCAGGATGCTGTTCAAAATCAGTGGGGACTTGGGAATGTGCGGTGCTCTGGGAGAGCTGGACCAAAGTGGGCACTGCTCTCTGCTTCCTGCACCTCTGCGGTGTAATTACCTGCTCTGAATGGGACACCGTTGCTTGATCTTGGACAAGAGAATTGTTTTTTGGCTGGACGTAGACGTCTTAGGATACACGCTGATGCTTTTGAACGTTGCACTGAACGCAAACCCAACCGCTGATTTTTTTTACACCTTAGTTTTCTATCCTTTAAATGTGATCATAACACTTTTTCCCTTTGTCTTAGAAATGTTGTAAGGATAAATATGTTAATATTTATGAGGTGCTGGTCGCACAGCAATGGAGACCTTAGGAGCATCCAAATTTGATGGGGCTAAAATGAGCATGAAATATTACCATTTTATTTAATGGATTTTACCCCAGTGTGGGTCACTGACGGTACATATTGCCACCCACATTCTTTCCTGGTATGTGCTGTGTCCATAGGCATCCTGGCAAAGTCAGAGGCTGTTTTTCAAAATGTATGGTATATTTTGGCAACATCAGTCCCTTTATTTGGCCCATTGGGCAGGAAGGCAGGACACTTCTTTAGCTTGTCACCTTTCATGCAGCATAAAGATTTTGTTTTTTCTTGATGTGCTTTTTATAACGTTAAGTTGGCAAACAGCTTGTTATTAAAAAAAAAAAAATCTATTCTTGTAAATACGCCATCTGAGCCTTCCCACCCCAGACTGCTGACAAGTTCATAAACCAGCCGACCTGAGCAGGAGGGGGTACTGAGCATTGCGTTTGGAAGGAAAATGTTCCAGACGCATTGCCCATATTAACAGCTTCTCATGAGCAAAAAAGAAAATAATAGCATGTCTTCTTGATACCAAAGAGTGTGGTTTTAATTAGTATCATAGTTTCAGCTCTTTTTGTGGCAAGAGTTTGAGGGAATGCTTTTTAGACTGAATGCTCTAAACAGCTAGTAAACCCCAAGGAAAACATTAGATAAAAGTTACGCCTCAGCTTATACAAATATTTAAGTTCAGTCTGGGGGTGGAGGGGAATGAAACCCATAAACTGATTGTTTCACGGTTGCCCCGGTATGTTCATTTGGCAGCAGAGGAGCCATGGGATGAAATTGGTTCTTTTTCTCTGCTCATTTCCTATTGCCTTACACTGCATAATCCCTAACAATACCAGCATATGCCATCTGGCTTTTTTCTCCTTCTCAGTCAGCATTTTTGGATCCCCCCCAGTTGAAAACCTGCTTTGAATTTAGTCCTTCTTGTTTCCCATAATCACCTACAATGGGCATTACAAATGGGAGCAGGTTGTTGTTGTTCTCAGCTGGAACTTGTGACGAAGCACTCCAGAAACTGGGCTTGCTCCCCACTTTGGAGCTGGTGACATGGCAGGCAAACAGATTAATCCACCGGGTTCAGAAGAGCAGCCTTTGGCTTTTTTATTTATTTATTGGAAGTTGCGCCCATGCCAGATTTTTGGGTGTAGGCCATCTGATGGAGCTTTCTCAGGAGCCCAAAGCCTCATGTTTTCTCACTCATTTGTTACTGCATGCGTGTTCACAGCTAATGTTGGCCAAAGAGCTCAGAGGTGGTAGGGGGAGGCTTCTGACAGTATTTATTGTCACAACTCACACTTTGTAATCACCAGTGTTCTTATGTGCTGCTTATGAAAACTGGAGGGGTTGTACAAGGAGTGACTTTTCTGTTAAAGGTGGCCTGCACCAGGGGAAAACAAACTGGATTGTGTTTCTTGGTTGGTTCTTAGTGTTATGTTAAGGAAGGGCCAAGAAAGATTTCTTTTTATTATTTTTTCATATTTTTTTGTCTGTGGGTATTTGGTGTCGCTATTTTAGCACATGTAGAAATACTAGCTTCTTTCATATGTAGGAGTTCATAGCAAAAGGTACGAGGTGACTTTTCACTTACAATGCATGAACTCTGAATATTTGCAATAATTCAACCTAAGGGGTAGGAAGAGCTAATGGTCACTTTGGAGGGGCTCTGAGCTGCTAACTGTGGTTCTCCTGGTGAGTCCTTCAGTGTTTTTTCTCTCTGCCTCCACTTCTATTATCTCATGCATTGAGATAATGATGTCAATGAAGTGGGGACTTGATGCTTTTCAAAGATAAGTCTTTTAAAGCTCCACAGCAAGGAATGGCAGACCAGGATGTGAGCAGGTAGCTGTTAATTAGCTTGGCCACCTCTAACTGCTCTTGCTGTGTCTGTCCTTACTGCAAATTTGTGCTATCTAGAGTTGCAGGACTTTGCAGAGATTTCCTTTCCCTGTCTCTGCCCAGTCCTCTCATCAAGAGAGTGTTTGCAAGAGGTCAGTGATCTGTTGGAAGCTTAAAGTGGATCTGTCGGTGCCATTACCAGATTACCAAAGCTCTGCCCCTTCCTTTAGACACTGATCCAATTTCCCCACTGCCTCACATAACACACAGACTTTGAAGATCTATCAGTGTTTGAGATTGGAGCCACAGGAGGCCCAAATTTGCATTGGGCACAGCTGGTGCCAGTGGCTGGTCCTTGGGACTGGAGCACCTTCTGATCCCCGGGGAGTGTTGCAGGGGATTTCCCGTGGTCCTCCAGCAGTCACCTATGGGATCACACAGTGTGCTCTGCACAAGTGCTGGTATCCATACCAGGAGTATTCTGCTCTCCTAGTTATAAAGGGAGAGGAAGGAACAGGCCTGTTTTTTGGACTGACCAAGGGCAGAGGAGAAAGGACCTTGGCTTCCTGCAAAGTTGCGAAGGAGGAGTAGAGGCTGCTTCTTGTAGACCATGGCAAGGGAGACTTGTTTTTTCAGAGTGATATGTAGGAGCAGGGAAGGTAAGTAATGACTGGAAGGAATCCAAATGACAAGAATGGGGAAAGAGCTGAGCATGTCTTAGATTTGATCCAGAAATTTCTTCAGAAGATGCTCCAAGCACTCCCACTGATGTTCTTCCATGGCTGGTTTGCCTTAACTGGGTTGTGTATTTTCCAGATCCAACAGCAATATTGTTCTTCACTCTTTGTTGGTTGCATTTTGAGCACAGCTCCATCTCTCAGTGCTTGGAGACACTTCTTGAACCCTTCCAGGAAGGAGAAGCAGGGGGCAGGTGCTGGAGCCCTCTCTCCAGGGTGGGCTGGGGCTCTGAGCACAGGAGCCATTGGGACATGGTTACTGTCACTGGTCAGTTGTGTGGTGCTGCTCCATGCAATGCTGCCGTGCTCGTGATACTGTGAGCCTGCAGGGGATCCAGTGCTGCTGTAAATGAGGGTGAGCCCTTGTTCTGGGGCAGGACGTGGCTACAGAGAAAACTCCAGAAATTAGGGCAGAGTTAGAAAAGTGATAGAAAGGGGTATATCCCAAGTATCATCCCCTGCCAGTTTATTTATATTAAGGGAAAGCAGGGAGTGGTTGTGAAAAGCATGAGAAAAGCTGCAGCACTTTTTCCTAGATGGCTGTGGTGACCGAGTGTTTCTGGTTGATGATTTCCTCGACACAACTGCCAGACATAAAAGCGCACTGCATGTCAAATCTGGAAACAAGTTGTGTCCCCAGAAGCCTCTTCTCGTTTATATCAGTTCAGCTCCTTCTAAGAATTGAAGCCAAAGTTTATGGGATGCTATAAAACGGGCAGTTTCCCACTAAAACCACATGCTGACTTGCACCATCTCTGTTTTGGTTTTCTTTCAAAAATCCTCAGTGACCCCGTATACAAACATCCTCAGAAAATCATTACAATATTTAT
Source organism: Oxyura jamaicensis (assembly GCF_011077185.1). Classification (NCBI taxonomy): domain Eukaryota; kingdom Metazoa; phylum Chordata; class Aves; order Anseriformes; family Anatidae; genus Oxyura; species Oxyura jamaicensis. Next base: position 5,912,847 of record NC_048905.1, read on the forward strand.
GCGTTATTTGGGGAAAAAATAACAATTTAATGAGTTTGCTTTTATTTCTGCTTTCCCTTTTTTTAATTTGAATGGTGGGAAAGAGCTGCTCATGGAAAGGTAGGAACCCTGCTGGCTGTTTGAGGTAGCTGGAGCATTGCTTCTGCTCGATGACAGGTAACTCGGGGGCTTTTTGGGGACAAATTTGCTGCTGCTGTGCCTGCCATGCTGAAACCCTTGTGGCATTCACAAAGCACAGATGAGCACCGCAGTGCAACTCCTCTCAGCCCTGCAGCAAGGCAGTGCCAGGGGATGTGCGGCTGTGCCGGGGTCCCGTTATCAGCACTGGGGCTGGAGGTGGCACAGCTCTGCCTCTCCTCCCTCCCCTGACCTCCGTGGGCACGCTGATGCCGCTTACAGCATAGACCTGCCTCAGAAACGTAAGGCTTTCTCTGGTGTGATAACTGCTTTCCAAGCCAATATATTTCTTAATGTTACCAGAAAGTTGCTAATACCATATGGCAAGGCTCTCTGTATTTTTGCAGGACAACAAACAAATTGTTGCTAGATGCCAGACTGCTCTGGCAGAGCTTTATCACTGATTCCTGCCAGCAGTAGCCTTTAGGGGATAGTAATAATTTGGGGTTGTTTACATTACAGCTTTAAAATAGGGGTTTTCTTGAAGCATGTGTGTGTTTAGTCAGGAAAGTTGGCTAAAAAACCTCTGACTGCATCAAAGAGTGAAGGCGCTTGTTACGGCCTTTGCATGCAGTCTTGGCCCTTTATAATACCCCTGGCCTTGCAGGAAAAGGAACGTGTTGTGTTACAAGGGCTCGGGGTTATTCTCTGGGAGCCACCCTTTGTAGGACAGGGGATTTTACCTGGCTGGGAGACACCAGGTGGATTCTCCAAAGCCTCATTAGCGTGTCTGGATCCACTTTTTCACCAGTTGACTTTGGTGGACACGAGGTCAAGACTGAGGGTGAGCTTTCATGAAAAGCCACCTATGAAACACCAATGGTGGGAAAACAATTCATTTCTGTGAAGCCAGGGGTCTGCACCAGCCTGAGAACAAGGATGGTTACGGATGGGCTCAGAGACCGGGGCCGTTTGCCTACCTGAGGATGTCCTTCATGGTGCTGGGTCCTGGTTCTTCCCCGGTCCCTCCCTGTGCCAGAGCTTGTCACAGCTGCCAAGATGGGCCGAGCTGCTCTGGACATGCGTGGCGTGGTGGTGGGGGGGCACTCTGCCAGCTGTGATCTTTGTTACCCAGCAGTTTCTTATATCCAGGGGTTAGTAGTTTGGTCCTCTGATCCAGCAGATGAGGAGCTTGCACTCCCCTGCTTGTATGTTTAAAACCGTGCCTAACTGCATCTTGGATTTGGGGCAGGACTCCGAGTTTCACACGGCTTTGATGCTTATCTGGAATTTTTCTGGAGTCGCACAGTGTTCGGGTTGCTTGAAAAAGGGACTTATAAAAGCTAATGATTTCTAGGGCTGAATGCTGAACTGGCAACAAAAACACAAGCAGGAACAGTGGAGTGTCAGGTTTAATAAGAGGCGTTCTGCGGATCTCTTTGTGTTCAGTCATAAACTGTTCTGACTTGGCATCTCACTTGCAAACAAAACTTGACATGGCTTTTGCTGGATCTCACTCAGATCACATTTTGGACTGTGATCTGGTTCTTTGTATAGGGTGGAATTGGTTCTTTTTTAAAATGAGTTGCTCCCAAGCTTTTATTCCCCTTTGAGTTTTAGTTTTAGTCATCTAAACAAACACCCCCAGCAGAACCTGGAGCCAACCAACCTCGAACCCTCTCATGCTTGGAATATGGACCTGATCTGAAACCAACCTCAAGTGCCCCAAAATCCTGACTCAGGGCCTCCAGGACTACAAAGGTCTTGAAACCATTGAGAAGACAATGCCAGTTTTCCTGCCGTTGAGCGATTAGTCTTCTGCATTTGCTAAGCAGACTTTTTTTCTGTGACCAGTGGAGAAAATTTTGATTTTTTTTTTCTGAAAACTTAGAAGCTGAGATTCTCATAAAATTAAAAGCAGAAGTGGAAGCTAAAATCACCCTCCTCTGTTCTCAGCCCCCAGACCATGAAGCTTTTGGTAACACTGCAGCCTTTCACAGCTGTTCCTTTTCTATCGCTGGGCGAACTGAAACATCGCATTCAAACTTTTGTGGGTGCTGGAGGTATTTGCATCTGATTCGCTTGCAGTTTCACATCTCTGCAGTACTGGAGAGTTGTTGGAGGGGTTGCTGAGGAGGGGTTGCTAGACATTGTGACAAGGACGTTGTTGTTATACAGTTTCAAGTTATGCGGACAGACGATAATTTTGTTGTGTAACTTCTCTGTGGGTTTAACATGCTAAAAGCTGGCCAGACTCCATTATGCACCTTCCCTAATGGGCTGTGGTGATTTTTACCCTCCATTCTGAAGCTGTAGGTGGCATGGGGATGGAGCATCTCAGCTTGAGGGTTGCTCTGGGTTTGCACACCCAGCGGGCAGGAGCCACGCTGGAACAACTCCTGTCCTTGAGGGCTGCGGCTTGGGGCAGCCTTCAGATGCCGAGCATTGCCCGGCTTTTCCAGGAATCCCTGCTCTGAATGGCACGACCATGTAATGATTCCCAAGAACCCATTTATGGCTGAGCCCAGTGAAACTACTTTCCAGTGTTTATTACACTGAGGCTGCCTTGGCACAAAAGCAAATCGACGTAGGTGCTCAGTGGTTCCTTCAAAGTGGTCAGGGTTTGTGTGAGTTAACTGGACCTTTGCAGTGTTAATGTTTGCTATTAGCAATGGGCCTTGTCCTGGGTCTGTGTTTTTGGCAATTTGTTTACAGCAGTGTGTTACATAAATGTTTCTCTGGAGGTGAAAAAGAAAGGGGAAAATGATGCGGGGAATGAATTCCTTGGAAGGAATTTAGATGTTCTGTGGCGTTGTGGGGTGGTAAGCAGCAGGTCTGGGTGCTGCAGGGAGAGCAGAGGTCATTTTGAAGCTCTGTGTATTCAGAAGCAGGAGAGCAGTTTTATGGATGGTGACGAATATTGAACAGTCATGAGGCTCGGGAAGTTTGCGCAGAGAGCGGGGATAGCTAGGAGCTGCTGGAGGCATTTGAGCTCACTCAGTGCAGGAGACGTTGAAGAGATGCAATAAACTTGCTTATATGGAGAAGATGCCTTTATTTCATAAATGGTGAGAAATTGCATCAATTCTTAGCAGATTCTGGCCTCAGGGTGTGTTTGTGTATATATGCTTGGATGCCAGACCTCTGAAGGCTGTTTGAGCTAGAGGGTTGTGGCCTTTGTGGCACTGCATGGACAGAGCTTTATGCCACCACATAGGCAACTTACCAGTGTCTTCCCTTTGCTGCTCTGTTGTGAGAGCTTTCAAAGCACTGGCTGCTGAGTGTTCATTTTACCTGCATGGTCTGATGGATTTAGCTCACAGGTTTCACAGACTGAGGTTATTAAGCACATTTAAGCATGCACAATGCTGCTGGGCTTGGGTTCTGATCTAGCTGCTCTGCCTGGCAGAGCATTCCCATTTTTTGGCTTGGGCATCTAGCATCTTAAAAGAATAATGTGGGTATTAAGGTTTGTGCTCAGTCCTTCTGTGTTACCTTCACTTGATTAAATCTTCTAAGCACCTCAGATGGATGCTGATCCTCTTAGGCTAACCAAAGACAGGTTTTGCTTTAACCTAACTGTGACATCCACTGTGCGCCCTGCGAGCCAGGGCTTCCTTGGGTGGTAGTGGGAACATCCAAGATGGGACTGGTGCTCGATACATCATTTCAAGGGTTAGGCCAGGTAGTCAAGAGGCCATCGTATTCATGTTGTAGGCATGTGTCAGCATCTCCTGTTAACTTAGGTTTCTCAGTAATGCCACACTACTTTAAGTCAGGTGTTGCTCAAAAAAAAAAAAAAAAAAAGAAAAAGAAAAAAGGGCAAAAGGCGGGTCCCTTTTGACAGCCACTTGTCCTTTTGTTTTAAAAATAAGTTTTTTTCTGGTTTTATGGTAAGGAGTCCCAGTTGTCTGACTGGTCACCAGAGAGCTGTGTAATAAGTTTACAGATTTCTTGCAATTCCTCTTTAGCAAACCTCATGTTTCCCTTTAGAAAACCTTACATATTTTATATCTTAAGTACTACAAATTCTGTCTCTCAGACTGGAGTTTTGCAACGTCAGGATTTGTGTTGCAGACCAGGCTTGCAAGCTTGACATCTAAAGCTTTTTCTTATCCTGTGGCAGAAAGCTGTATATCCCCTTCTGGACAAAAAAAAATGCCACCTTCCTGAAAGCTACGTGATAATTTAATTTAATCCTTTCTGTGTTCAAGGAGCAAGTGTCACCATAAAGCTGCTAACATCCTGTCCTCTGTGTTTCTTGTTGATTGCAGCTGTGTGTCACATTGGAGTATTTCAGTTCCCTAGGGTTAAACATTAATTAAAATTGAGAAGGGGTGATCATCCCTGGTGAGCCCTGGTCATGCCTCACCCTGTTTGGGCAGAGAGGGTGTTCCGCATGCGCCTTGTGCAGACATTTGTATCAAATTGCATTTAATTGCTTTCCTTAGATCACCTTGTGTCCCACGTGCAATTTTCTTGGTCTTGAGAGCCTTTAAGATGGGGGTGATATTTCTCCTAAATGTTACTTTGCAAATATGCTGATGTATTTAACAAGGAACAAAGCAATGTGGTCTTGTCTTCCCTAAGGGGATGCAGTTGAGATGTGCAGTCAGGTCGATCCAGCTGCTCAAGGACTGTTTCTGCTCGACTCTCGAGTGGTTTTTGGATGTGAAGTGAGCACAGAGGCTAATTCTTTAGTGGAGAATAAAAAGCTATGCTCCAACAGCAGCAAAAGACAGTCCATTTGATGTGGCCATTACGATACCATTGTTAAGTCAATGAAAAGAATATCTTGCTTAAGTATGTTTTTGTCCCTGACATGTTCTTATGCTGTCTTTCAGGTACTTAAAGAAAGGTATTAGGTTTTCCTAAAGGAGGACAAGTCTTAAAAGCCTTTCATGCATTGTTTGCAGTTACTTTTTTACATTTGTTGTTTACAGTTTGTCATTCATAGGCTGGAGCAAGTCTTGATGGTTTATGGATAGTACTTGATTTGAGTGTGGGTTTCTCTTTTTTCTTAGCAATATAACTTGATGTGAACAGAATTAATGCCATCCTGCAGATAATCAATGACCTTTCTTGGTCCTATATTCCACCGATTTAAACTTGCCCCAGGGAAACTGGTGTCACTACCAGAATGTCAGCTGAATGGGATTGTGCTTGTTTGAAATGGTAACTTAAAAAGTCAGTACGTATATGTGTTTAATGTGTGTACGTGTAGGATGTAGCAGACCTGCTATGAGGTCAGCAGCTGTTCTGGTCTGGTTTTCTTGCTCCAGTTATTGTCTAGACCTGATATTTTCATCAAAAGTATTTAAGTTTTCCTGTGGTGGCACAGGTCACTATATAATGGCCTGCCCTGCTTTTACATACCTTGTACAGAAAGTTCAGAACTAGCCTGTGGCTCTCAGTGGAGGCTGCTCTAAAATGAAGCCCAGCAAAGCCCAGCAGTGCATTTAACCACGCAGGTGGTGCTTTGTATGGATGGGTAGCAATACCTTCCCAGGTCTTCCTTCAGTTAGCACCTAGGAGCATAAATTCAGCTGGATCAGGTAGGTGCCGGGAATGGTAGATGTCACAGATCTGCTCAGATGTCACGTCTGAAACCTGCCTGGGGTTTCACATCTCCTGAAGCCTACCTTCCTATTGCAGGAGACCCAAAGTACTGACTTAAATTACATTCTCCTAAGTTTTCATAAAATTAATTTAAAGAGCGATTGACATTTCTCATCATTAATAGGAAGTACACACAGTTCTCTGAGATGCAGTTAGGAATTTGTATTAACCAAATGTGCATCTTTCCAGATGAAGCCATCCTAATTTGCTCCAATTACGGATATGTGCCTCCCTGCCATGCTGTCAGCAATAAATTTGCCTGTGACAGAAGCAGCAGGTTAGGAGGCATGTCCTGACACAGCTACAGCCTTGCTGCGTTCACCCCTACAAGTACTCATTTCATCTCCGTATCCTTCTGTTTCTCCTGTGACAGAACGCTCTTTAAGGGTAGTATGAGGGTTGCTCAGCAGATACCAGTTAGAAAAGTGGAGTTTTTGAGTGAAACGTAGAAAGAAAGAAAAACTTTTAAACCCGCTTTTCCTTCCTTGGTTCTTGTAGTTTGTGCTGTGTCTGGCAGCTGGGCAGGACAGGGCTCTGCAAAGCCTGCAGGTCCCATCCCTCACAAGCAAGATTGTGTCCATATTTGTGTTTATTTGCCCATATTTGCTTTCAGGAGTGCCCACGGTGCATGGGCAGGGGTGTGCAAAACATGGGCAAAACTAGTTTGAAACTGGGCCTACAAACGGAGAAGCACCTTCTTTGGAGGATCGCCTCTGCGGAGATTTTTGCATTACTTCCCCTGCTTTATGCATGCACTTAGATGTCCTTTGTACGTAATTAACCTCTCCGGTGCTCTGGCAGACACTTTTATTGAACTGCCCATCATGACTCCTAAGTATTTTCCTCAGAGGACTGTGCAGGTTCAGAGGCCAGAGAGCTGGAGGAAACGCTCATGGAGCTGAGTAACTCTTGGCAGTTATAGATGCAGCTTCCCTGATTTACAGCCCGGTCTAGGAGCAAGAATGCATTTGGGTCAAGAGGTGTCTCTGTGGTCAGGAGTCCTTGCCATAAATCCTGGATGCTGAGCATCAGGATGCTTTTGACAGATCTGTCCCGATAATGCCTATAAAGTGCACGAATGTGGCTGCGCCCAGCTTACCGGCAGCCGGAGCACTGGGATCAGCCGTGCTGCGGGGGGAAATTTCTCCTACGGCATTGCCGGAGTTGTGGCTGCCAGCTGCTGCGCCCGCCTCGTTTGTCATGCTTTCTGACCTGCTTTTAAAAGGTGTACGTGTGAAGGGGGAGTGCTAAAAGCTGCTACGTTAACGTAACTCCTGCCTTACCTTCCTCCGCTCGGGATTTTCCGAGCCATGTGGGGTGAGTCTGGAGGCTCTGTGCACTGCCCATCTGTTTGACTTTGAGCTGAGCTGGTGCAAAAATGCTGAAGTAACATGCTTGCTGAAAATCACATGCTGCTACGTACTTGCTGTGTAAACTGTTCCGGGGTTTTATAGGGGAGTATCAGTGATGCTGCTTGCGCTGGCCTTTGGTCCTCAGCCAGGGATGGTTCAGGAGAGGCTCTTTGGGACTCCCAGGACAGACATTTCCTGAAAACCTAAGACTTCCATGCTGTCACTGCTCTGAAATTTAGAAAACAAAGGGCAGGATTTCTTCTGTATAATGCAGTGCACGAATATAACAGTGCCAGCATTAGAAGGAAATTCTCAGCAAGCCTTTGAAATAATTGTTGTGCTCTGTGGGGGCACCTCTCACCTGGGGTGGTGTGAGAACCCAGCACCGTGGGGTAGCGCTGCTTGGGAAACGTCTGTCTGTCTGCGGAGGGGGAGGGAAGGATGCAGAAAAAGTCCGTTTTTCAGGGATTTTCCTTGAAAAAAAAAAAAAAAAAAGTAGGCCTGTATGCCACTTGGAAACCTTCTTTTGCTTGAGCGGCAGCTTTCCCTCCTCCTGGCTCCTGGCTCTGCATGGGGGGCTCGTGTCTCCACAATTTCACTTAGAGCCTGGGGGGGCTGAATTTGCAGAAAGGTGATAATTAGGGGAGTCATCCCTGTCTCTCTTGAAACGTTGAGTGTCGCAGAGTCCTGTGCCAAGCCAGCATTCCTGGGTACTAACAGACACGTTTCATACGGCTGTTTGTTTGTTATTATTTGCAGCCCATCACCAGTGCTTTCAGTCACCCCATGAGCTCCTAATTTCGGCGTGGTTTGGTGGGGAGGGGAGGGAGGTGTTTTAACATAAGCTTAGCTAACAACAGCTTAACACAGCATTACTCACAGGGCTTAATTTGCGCCCTGATCTCTGCGAACAGAGAAACCTTTCAGTTTTTGGAGGCATCTCTCACTGCTCCGTGTCGTTATCCGAGCCGTTTGTGCAAGCTTATTGTTGCTGTAAAAGCCAAGGAAGTTTGGATTTGCTGGTGCCCACTGAGCCTGATTTGTGAAGCATAAATGAGAAAACCTGCCCTGGCCTCCCTTTCCCATAAAAAGCTGCTCAGGTGGCTTAGTGTTGCAGGCTAATAGGGAGGAGGAGGAGGCGGCTGCTGCACCTGCTAATGCTTTGGGTCAGGCTGGTGGCACAGAGGCTCCCGTGAATTCCCCCTGAGCAGCAAGCTGTTAGTGGCAGTAATGCCTCGCTCAGAGCCGCGCTCCTACTACAACAACAAAGAGCCCTTTGATCCTTTCCATTTGGAGAACTTAAAACAAGAAAGCAAAACTACAATAAGACCAAGTTGGGTCATAAAAAAGGAGAGCGGGAGAGAAGGAGCACCACAGTGCTCCGGAGTGTAATTGTAGAAGCAGCAAATGCTTTGGCACTTAATTCTGCTTTAGTGTCAGTTCAACATGTTTCACGTTTAATACTGGGGAGGCCGTCGCCAAATGCTCTGCACAAACAATCCAGTGCTCCTCGTTGGTAAGTTCGTGGCACTCGGAGAGACCCTGGCTCAAACGCAGCTCCCTTAACTCCGCGGCCTTCCGCTACACGCGGGGTGAAGCTGGCCTGGGGTGTGTAAACAGTTCCACGGCAGAGAGATCCCTTTCTGGACTTGGAGTGGCTGATTGATAAAGAGATTGCAACAGCTCCAGCTCACTGCCACGCCGCTGGGCGCATCCAGAGCTGGTGCCCGGCTGTGAATTCCTGGAGACCCCCCGCTGAAGCCACGGCTGCACGCTGCCTGCCTCATTGGGTCTGTCCGTGTTTCACCCTCATGGCTGTGCTCTCTGTCACCTCTTTGCAGGCATGCCTCTGATACTTGAGAGTTTTCTGTGGAGGGTGGATTTTAGGTCAGGCATTTTGTAAGAAGGTTATCTCAAGTCTGGCTAACAGCTCCCGCATCTTCTCACAGGTACTAGGGGTATGTTTAAAAAAGAAAAATCTTTATTTCTCTGGAAAGAGCTGAGGTCTCAGGAGCTGAGCATCGGTGTTGGTGCGAGACTGAGGCTCAGTCCTGCAGTCCTTTCTTCGAGGCAGCTGTGGGCTGTGTCACGGCCCCTGGTCCCAAGGGAGCTGGGGCACAGCACCGGTGTGGGGCTGGCGGTCCTGCTGGGTAGGGATTCTTCCTGGGGGGAAGGGATGCTATACACACTCTGCTTTCAGTAAAAAAGGAGAATGGCCTAAGCCATTATGCTGTATTGAGCTTTTCTCTTTAAAACTTCATTTATTCACATAACTGCCTGCAGACTGACCTGTGCCAGGCAGGCAGGTGCCAGCAGGCTGCAGAGGCAAAAGGGACTGAGCGCTGCTGGCTGAGCTAGTCCCGCTCCTCCTGGCTACCCCAGCACCTGCTGGTGGTGTCTGGGAAGGTATTTTAGTGTTGGTGGATGTGCTGCCTCGTGGAGGCGATGCTTTTACATGTGCCACCAAAAGCCAGCACCCCCAGTATGTGCTGGGCTAGCTCGGGGAACAGCCTGAATCCACTTTCCTTGGCTGGTGCCGTCGGCAGGGCGAAGGTGCCACTACAAGAAATAGATCTATAAATGCTGTGCTGGGGAGGGTGTGTGTGTGTTTGGAAAAGCACGTGCTGCTCCAGGAGCAGTGTAGTGCAGGCTGTCCCATCCACATGGTCATGCTGGTGCCAGGCAGAGGCTCCAGCGTGTGCTGGGCACTGGGGAGCTGCACATGGACCCTGTCCTGCACCTCTGGAGAGTAAAAGACAGGAGCAGCCTCAGTGCTGCTGAGGTCTTTGTCCTCCTGGGGCAGGGTCTCAGCTGGGAGCTCTGCAGGTGGATTCCTCTTCCTGCATTTTATCTGTCTGCATCCCTCGTGCCAGTCCTGCTCCGTGGGGCTACCAGGGCACTGGGGCTGGGTGCAGGTCCTCCCCCCGCCGCTCAGCAGCTCCTGCCCAGCTCCGAGGCTTGCAAGAATTCCTGTTTATTTTAAAGAATCAGTTCAAAAGATAAAACTCTGAGTTATGAAGGATGAGTGCTCTGCAAGGTGCATCCTGACAGCGAAGTATGTATGAAATGCAGCTTGGCAGCATCTCCCTGCTGACATCGCAGGAGAGGTTGCAGCCCCGTATTGGTGGCAAACAACTGCATTGAGAGCTCTCAGAGAAGGGCAGGCTGTCTTGTTGTCTTGGCCTGAAAGCCATTCACATGTGGTAAGAGCAGTCTCCCTTTTCTCTTCCATCCTTCTCTCCCATGGAGAAGGACTGGGGCAGCAGTCTCCATGAGCGTTAGGCTGCTGTTTTAACAGGGACGTGATTAAATGATTGGCACCTGATGAAAACTAGGTGACAGAAAATATTGAAAACCCTTATAAATTGCTTTTTTGCCCTAATAGATTATTTTGGGTCCAGCTCTCCATGGTGTAGGTAACGTGTGTGAGTGATTTATGTTCTATTGGGGATTATAACAGATGCTGTAAAATCATCTTGTAAGTATTTGAAAATCATTTGTCTGTCTCTGACGTGTCTTAGCACGTACAGGAATGCTCTTTTTTGGAGAAGAGCAAGGTCCTTATCCTGATTTATCTTGAAGTACTTGTAAATGTTGCTGTAATTTCATGTTATCAAATCATTTAGCTCTTCCTCTTCCAGAACGAAGTTATTTTATCTCGTGCACCTTGTTTACTTCAAATTAGCCCTGAGGTTGGCCTGAAGTTGCACCTTGTTATTCCTACACCTCCTGTCTCCGTCTTAGCCTCTGTCGGCAAATTTGAAGGTATAAGTAAATACTTCTCTGTTATGAATAGAATAATTTCCCCCTCCTACACACACATTTTCTTTTAATTCCAGTCTTCGTTTTCCATGAGAAACTGACATTGCAGTGCAAGCGGAAACCTCCCAAATTGCATGAAAACGCCTCAATTCTCCTAGCAACAAGGTCAGGGCTCAAAGCCAGGACCTTTCTGCAAGCGTGAGGGAAACAGCCGTTCCAATTACCTGCTGCCCCTGCAGTACAAATTTGGTCGGTTCATCAGCACCTGGTTTTGGGTGGATTTGAAAGCCAGCCATGGTATTGTTTAAAAGTTCTCCATTCATTGGTGAAAGGTTTCTAGTGGGCTGAGTCCTGAGAAACCTGGGGCTGGTTTTATGGCCTCACATTGAAACCTGGTGGAACCCTGTGGTGTCAACTGATTTCCCCCTTCCCCACTCATGTGGCTTTGATCAAACCCAGGGCTTGGAGAATTACCCCCCCAGGAACTGAAACCACAGCGCTTCGCCCAGTTCTGCCATTCATTAAAGCATTTGCAACTTTCAGATTGCAGATGATGAAATTAGGACCTTTGTGCCTGGCCCAGGATGGAGTCTGCTGTTGTATGGCAGCGTTGGCTCTGTCCCTGTAGGCGTGCAGACCCCAGGTTAGCTGTTTGATGCCAGAGGAAGTCATCTAGCACCATTTTTCTGCCTGTTACCGTCCTGTTTTGTTGTTGCAGAACTAGCAGTGATCTCTCCTGCCCTCTTAATGAGACCTACATGTGGTAATGATCCCCCTTAGGCAGGATGGTGCATGAATGGTTCTGGGTTAACACCACACGGTACTGCTCGGACTGTTTGTGCTTCTCTCCTGCCCCTGCATGCCAGGTCCCCCAGAGTGCACCGAGCTGCTGTGGGTGTGCAGGGCTTTTAGGAAGGCTTTCAGGACACCGCATCAGCCTGGCCCCGTGGAGCTGGCCATGGGGAAGGGGCTCGCTCCCACAGCATCGTGCCCACAGCAGCCCCGTGAGGATGGGCTAGGCACTGCTGCTTCTCTGTTTCCCCAGGGACAGAAAGGTCTGACACCAGGGTGTTTATGCAGGGAGGGATGAGTTCAATCGTAAGCTTGGGCCTGCAGTACCCAAAGCCCCTTACTTCAGTGGGGAGTTGGCTTGGACTGCTGCTGTGCTGGGAATCGTTCCTTTGGCTTTGCTAAGCATTAGATTAAGTCTTGTAGGATGTTCTGTACTGTGTTTGTCACTGTCCAGAGTCTGTAAAACACACAGGGCTGATAAGATTTCAAGGGCTGAAGTGAGCCTATATCTATATAATATCTTCTGATGCCTAAAACAAAGTGCTGGTGTGCAGGAGGCACTCGGTGTGGTCTAGGTGCACGCCAGTAAATCAGCAGTTAAAGGACAAAACGTGTATTCTGGCAGAGGACTTTAGGTGAGAAGAATTTCCACTGTGCATAACAACTTAAACGTGCTGTTGGGCGATGCTGGAACCCCCTCCAGAGCTGCGAGTGCTGTGCATATTGGAGTTCTGAATCCAACCTGAGGCTGATATGTTGTCACGCTCCAAATCCAGTTCTGGGACTGGCAGAAAGCCTCCAAGCTGAGGTGAACCTGTCTTGCCAAAATCTCAAACCAGTGAGCGGTTTGAGTTCTGGGTGCTGTGCCATCATGGGCCTGTGGCAACGACGGGGAGGTGGGTTTTCATTAGGCTGTGTCTGAACAGTCCTGGCACTGCGGGCGTTTTGCTTCCAGGTGGCTGGGGAACAGCACTCACACTCAGGAGCATCTGACCTCCAGGGCTGCATTCAGTCCTGGCTCCCTCTGTGACAAGGAAAGCTATTTAGGGGCGTGCTGTGGGGTAGATGTGGTGCTTCAGGACGCTGCTGCCCCGTAGTCCCTAAGTTGTCCCCAAGCTGTGTTGGCATTGGGGTGCAGGAGATGTGTGGGATGCCAACCCATGCTGAAGGAGCTGCTCCAACATGGGAATCCGAGTGGGGTCAGCTCATCCCAGGAGCTCCATGTGCCGTTTATTTGCCTGCTGTTGTGCCTGGGAGGCTGCGGGAGTGTTCAAAGCACTCAGAAGGCTTAGAGTAAGGCTTATAATAATTTTAGAGGGATTTTTGGGTAGTTGTGGGCACAGCCTATAAGGTATTTTTGAAAATGTATCAAAAGTGAGCAGTAGAAGCGGAAGCGCTGTTGTTTGGCCCATGTGAAATTCTCTGTTTTTTTCCTGATCTTGTATGAGGTTTCCCTGGAACAAGTTCAAGTCATCCTCCTTCCTAATGGAAAACGCAAAGCGAAATGTCTTATTTTGCTTGCAGTTGAAGGAGTTGGACTGGATAAACTGTTGTCTTTGAAAAATCTCTCTCCCCTTGGACAGGAGTGCTTAAAAAAAAAGCATAATGCATGATTTTATGTTTTTTAATCATTTCTATTTGAGCTGATGTTTGTTACTGCTCCTATTATCAATGTCGAACCAAACCCAGGGTCCAGATACGATGATTTTATTTATGCCAAATTGGGTTTTGGTCACTGCGCTTTCATTTGGCTAATGATTTTTTTTTTTTTTTTCATTTTTCAGCCTGATGGCACCAGCAAGGAGTGTGTCTTCATTGAAAAAGTCCTAGAAAACAACTATACGGCACTGATGTCAGCAAAATATTCAGGCTGGTATGTTGGATTCACCAAAAAAGGGAGGCCACGAAAAGGGCCCAAGACCCGGGAGAACCAGCAAGATGTACACTTTATGAAGAGGTACCCAAAGGGGCAAGTGGAGATACAGAAACCTTTCAAGTACACAACAGTCACCAAGAGGACTAAGAGAATACGACCCACCAACCCCAGTTAAAAATAGACAAAACAGTGTCACAATAATAAACCACAAAAAAAACTGCACCAGAGGAATATTTTTACATTAAAAATAAGGAAGAAGCTCTATTTTTGTACATTGTGTTTAAAAAAAAAATAAAAATAAAAAAAATTAATAAAAGACTAGATGGCAAACGCTGGGGAAAAGCTGTTAGGGATTTATTGTGACTTGAAAAACAAAATGAACTGCTCTATTTAAATTGACTTCTTGTTGTTGATGACACACAGGTGCTTATTTCTCTTTTTGGAAAGGACAACTTTTCAAGCATATCCCCAGAGGAAAAAGTAATTATTAAAAATAAAGAAATAAAACCAAAGAAAACCAAAGTTCTTTCCCAAAGTTACTGAGACCCTGCCCTGAAAATTGCCAGTTTTGCAGTAATCTATTTATTGTCTGCTGCAAGCTGGACCGAGACAAGATGGTGTGTGCCGCAGTGACTGAGTTTCCGTGGAGTTCTCGACGCATCGATCTTCTGTAACCTTTCTGACGACATAAGGTGTCACGGCTCCGTGATCCTGCATTATGCTCAGTTCTGGAGAATGCTGCTAAATACATTCAAGTGACTACAAAATGACCTAGTACACCAATGATAAGGGAATATTTTAAAACCAGCTATATTATATATATTATATATATATAAGCTATTTATTTCACCTCTCTGTATATTGCAGTTCCATGAACCAAGTATTACTGCCTCAACAATTAAAAAAATTATTTAAAACACATGTATATATTTTTGCTCTTCATGCTTTTTTCCTTTTGCTGAATAGTGTTGGTTTTGTTTGCTGTTTTTTTTTTTTTTTTTTTTTTTTTTTTTTTATGAACATTTACCTTTTATGTGAGTGAGGGCTACATGGTATGTTTGGGATGGTTTCCCTGCTTTCCCCACATCATAGCGAATTCTGTGATTCCTCCTTTTCCTCTACATTGTCTTTTTTCTTCTCCCTTGTTCCCAAAAGGGGGAAATCTTATGTGGGGTGATGGGCTGATGTGCTGGTGTTTTTCAAGAGCAAGGCTTAAATTTGATACTTTTCAGTACACCAAATATTTCCTAAAGCTTTGGCCAAGGAGAAGGTAAACTGGAAAATTAGCATATGACTCAATTAACATGTTCTTACGTGTAGCTCATGTTTCCTTCACAGGAGTTTTTGAGAGGGGCTATTTGTTTCCACGAAGTCAACGTGATTCAGTATTCTTCTATCTTTTAAAACTCTCCCTAGACCCAGCAAAGCCTGAAATGGACCCATTCCCCCCTTGCCCTGTTCCCTGAGCCTCTCGCTGGTTTGCTTCCCCCCTCAGTACAGCCAATTTTCCTTGCAAGTGTTTTGCAGAGAATTTGGATGCTGTGAAGCCACACGTAAACACGAAGCACTGCTCCATGTTTGCCACCAGCGTGTACTGACCCACCTGGTGGGGTGGGTGATACAATGTTAAATGGAGAGCAGCAAAAAGGTGGAGTGGTCGACTTCAAATTATAGCTGAAACAACAACCGAGCCCCAGCGAAGCTTTAAGGAAAAGCTCACTTGACTTCTTTCTTGCTGTGTGCGCACGTTGCTGCACTCCCCGGTTGCAGCCAGGGCTCTGAATGCTCAGAGCCACTCAGAAAGCTTTTTCTTGTTAATCAGAGGAACGGCTCTCCCAAGAACAAGCTTTCTCAAGATAGCTTTGAGAGCTGCAGCCAAATCCTGCAGATCAAAGCCGTTTGGGGAGATGGTGCAGATAAGCATGCAAACTTGAGGATGCTTATCTGAGCAAATCTCCAAACCTCGCAAGCCTGGAGAAAAATGAACAATGCTGAGCGGGGTCACTCCAAGCTGCTCAGCGAGAGGCTGGGCAGCCTTACAGGTGATGCCCTTCCCGTGTCTGAGTGCGGGCAGTGGCTTGGGCAGCCCATTTTCCAGTGGGAGCTGCTCTCCTGACCCACCTGGGGACCAGCACCGAAGCGGGACCTCGCTGTCTGATGGCACGGTGGTGGATATGGTTGGTGGGGGCTGGAAGGCTTTGCCAGTTTTGCCTTCAGATTGATTCACGTGGGAGAGATTTGGGGAGAGTTCAGAGAAGCTCTGGGGGTGGGCGATGGGGAGCGGCTGTACGTTTGCTGTGTGAGTTCCTCCACGAGGAGAAACCCAGTTGCTTTCCAGAGCAAGAAAGGATTTATGGGTGCCTTTCTTTTCCTTGATATACAGCCATGGCCCATAGCACTGAGGATCACTGTCAGCACGACAGGGTTTGTTTGCCATTGGGGAAATCAGAAGGGGAGGAGGCAGTGAGTGATGGAGAAGGGCTGCGCAGAAGGAGTCTCCTGTGAGACCAAGACCAACTGGGGAGATCTGCTCCCTGTCCCGCAATGTCCACAGGAAGGGGTTTGGAGTCTGGCAAGTGCAAACTAGGGGCTGTGCATTGGCAACAGGGGCCTCTGACAGTTGTGGTTTGCAGAAATAGTTGGTGGATGGCAGTGAGATGGGCTCCTCAGGCTGTGAAAAGTCACTGTGGTGAGAAGATGGCGGTGCTCCCTGGGTTAGGTGCCGTCAGAGATCTCTGTTGTCTGAGGATGGTGTATGTGTGTTTGAACATCCTCTCCTCATGCTTCGTTACAACAACAAAAAGCAGCAGGATAGATGAGACGACTTCATCACCAGGCTTCCGTCAGAGCACCTTCAGGAAGGGCAAATGGGTGCTCGGGAGCAGAGACACTCAAGAAATGAGAAGAAATAGGGGAAATCCATCACATGCCAAGAGCTGGACAGGCCGATGCTGATGGCCACTGGGCACATGGTGGTTCCAGGCCTGGGTCGTGCCCCATGGTTAGGCTGGAGGTTGCCAGTGGCCACCAGCAGCTCCGCTCTCTGTAGAGAAGAAGCTTTTCTGCGTTTATTTCTTCCTTTCAGAAAGTCTTCAGGCTCCCTGGATATGATCTACAGTTCCCTTTGTAGGCTGTTACCTTTCATTTACTTTATAATTGAAAACTGTTAATGAGGATTTAATTACTATTGTGGAAATAACCTCAATAGCAAGGGGTGTAGTGCTAGACGATTGCTTGAAGCAACTGATGGCATGAATGCGTGTGGAGCTCTGGGTGGGCACATTTTAAACAAATACACTGCTTAATTGAAGTTCATAATAGCAGATTGTAACTACGGTTTCAGGAGTATGGCTAGATTTGTAGCTATGTTTTCATAGCTGGGATCAGATCACGGCATGCTCTGGCACTTTATAGGTCCAGAGAAGAGTTTTTTGTCAATACGTTGAGTGATTGGCACAAACTGGACTGCTGGTTGGGGAGACCTTCTGTGATAGCTCTCCTGGTGGTTCTCCTGTGCTGGTCCCGTGACAGTGATGGGTCAGTGGTACATGCCCAGCTGGGCTCTGAGGCTGTCCTGAGCAGAGCCCAAGCCCCAGGTGAAGCACTGGAGCTCTGCAAAAATCTGGATCCTGGTCCAGACCGATACATTGCACTGGTGTGCTTCCTGTAGCACCTCCTGTCTGAGGGGCAATGAGGAGGCATAGAAATAGGTCCATCCGTCATTGGGGCAGATACAACCTAACTAAAGGGTCTTGCGAACTGCTGTCTGTGCTGTGCTAAGATCAGCCCTTCTGCTTTCAACCTCACCTTCCATGGAGCTCTGGGCAGAGAAGGGTGCAGCAAACCTTCACCGCAGCTTTGTCGCACCCTGCCTGGGCTCAGCACTGGCCAAGAGGCCAAGGAGTGTCCTGGTCCCCATGCAAGGTGCCCAGGTGAGCGCGACTAACCCCAGCAGAAGCTGTTTTGGTGTTTCCTGCTCAACAACAGCACATTTTCATTCTGCCTCTGCCCTGTTGAAGCAAACGCAGCTGTCATTGCAGGCTTGGCCCCACCAGGCCGAGCTGTGGAAGATTGTCAATCGATTTGTCTCCCCGAGGAGACTTTGTCCACCAGCGAAGCTCTGACACTGCATCGGCTCTAGGTGGGATGGGCTGGGTAACACAAAACACATGTGAACTTGGCTCGAAGAGCACGCTGTGTTACCGTACCTAGCTTTGGAAAATAAGGTTGTGTTATGTGAAGAAGTGCATGTGTGTGGAGCAGTGCTTGTTCTTTCTTTAATCGCCAAGGCAGGTACCTGCCTACGAAGAAGGAGGAGGTGTGTGGATGCTGGTGAGGCTGCGAACAGTCCCTGCAAACCCTTCGCCCACCCCAGTCCCCCTCGCCCACTCCTTGGCAATGGCAGGAAGGGAAGGACGAAGCCTGGGTGACCCCAGGGAAAAGCTTTTCTCCCCCATTCCCTTTCAAGGCATTAAACATTGCAATTTTTGTCTACTCCGAGGGAAAGCAGGTATATTCCTATGCATAATTTCCTGATTTACTGCCAAAGGGTGGAAGTTTACACTTAAGATTCACAACAGCTGTTTAAAGTGCCGCTGTCCCGTGCCAGCCATACCACCTGAATGGCCAAGGGATATATATAAAACTTCAATTATTTTTTGAATGTTTGTTGTTATTCATTTGGAGACGGATGAGAGGAGATTCCTCACGAATGATGTAACCTACGTAGACTCTGTTATTTCCAACGGTGTGAGCTGAAAAATTAGGGAGGAAAAATCAGGTCAAACTGAAACTTTTCTTTTTTAAGTGAGACAAAGTACTAGGTGGAGAGATTTGGGTTTACCCAAACCATTTAATTCAACCTATTTAACAATTTACTTTTTCTCTTAAGTGTAGGTGGTTTTAAAGGAAAAAAAAATAAAGAGACAAATCAGAAGCTTCACTTTGAAAACAAAAAGACAATATTTGGTGTTGAAAGAGATTTTCCCTGCTTATTTTTCAGTGGAAACTGGTTTCAGAATCTCTGAAGAGGTTTGAACCCTTTCTCTAAAATGCTGTTCCTGGGGCACTTTGTCTCTTCAGCAAATGCCACCCCACTCCACCCTCTGGTGTACCCCGTGTGATGCCACCCAGAGCCATTCCTTGGGGTCTGTGGACAGCCCAACATCCCCAGCCCTCCTGGGTTACCCCGGCCTTGCCCATTCCTGCTGTTCCTCCACCACCACCCCCTTGTCTCCAGGACATGAATCCCAGCTGATGAGGCTTCTCCAGCAATGGTAACCAGAGCAAAAGAGCTCATAGCATGGTTTGTGTTACCCCATGGCGTTTTAACCAGCCTCATGTAGGAGGATGCAATACCTGTGTGAGGGTGTGGATCCAAAAGGCCCTGGATTATGCCAGGCCGGGAGCAGAGCAGAGGGATGGGGCCAGGAAAGAGCAGGGAGACCCTGAGCACCCCTCTCCTAGCCCAGCACCCCAAACCTGCTCGCCCCAGCTGCATTTGCACCTGCTAGAGCAAGGGAGGGCCTTTTGCTGTCAGAGCAGGCAGTTCCGAAACTGCATCCTGAGTAAGCTGGAGGAGCTGTAGGATTCTTGAGAGAAAGCTGTAATTCAAAGATTTACAAAACTTTCCAGCTAAGGAATCTGGAGGAACACAGCTCTATTGGGGTGTTGCAGTCCCTTGTCACCATCAGTAGCCAGGAGAAATCTGCCTGCAGCAGCCTTGGCATGGGAGAAGAAGAAAGGGAGAAGGCTTTTGGGGCATTTTATGATGCTTCCCAGCTGAAGCAAGCCCTGTCCTGGGCTAGCTAGGAGCCAGCTGTCTACTTGAGGGATGTTGTGTGCAGGAGGAAGCAGTGTCAGGAACCACGGAGCAAAGTGATGGTGTGAGATAGGCCATGGCCCAGGGCACGTAAGTGATTAGTGCATTAGTTTCTGGGAGGTAGCACATGTTACTTTGATCATATGACCGTATTTGCATGAATCAGAATGTAAAAATCTTGGCTGGAGTTTACAAAGGAGCCTAAAGGAATTAGCTGCCTATCTATCCATGTATCTGACACAGGCAAATAGTGAAAACCCTTCCACTCCTTCATGGCACTATTATTTCCCAAGGAGAGTCAGCTACGTGGAGCTTAAATGTTGTTTACAGCGATGGCAGGCTTTAGGGCTGTGATCATCTCTGCTCGAGAGTTTTCAAAAGGATAAAATGAGCCTCCTATTATAAGGGCTGAAAATGATCCTAAATGAATAACACACATGCAGCTTTTGCAGGCACACATTTCTGAGACATTGGAAATGTTGGCACATGCAAACAAACAAAAACACATGTCTCAGGTCTCTGGTTTTCATAGATTTCTGCATGCCATGACATTTTGGGGGGTGGCATTGCCAAGAGCTAACGAACCAGATTACCCAGCTTGGCTCGCAGAGCTGGCTCGGGGACACGGGGACCATGAGGGGAAGCTTTGGGCTGGAAGAGGAGCACCCAGCAGAGCCCTCGATGGGTGCTGCTGCCCGTGGGGAGGCAGCAGAAGAGAGGCCATCCTCTTTGCCTCCCTCATGAGCAAGGTTTGCAGCGAGGAGGCTCTCAAGAGGCACCTGAGACTGGGTCTTACACCCGCCTCTGCTCGAATGCCAAGAGGGGACGGCGCCTGCTTGCCCCGGTGTGGCTCTGAAACCCCAAAATACTGCCCTTGGCTTTAGGCAGAAGGTTTTGGCAAGTTATGGGACTGTGACAGCCGTGACACTGGTGAGTGCCATCAGAGCCAGTGGTGGGGACCTGTCTCCTTGTCCAGCCTACGTCCCCATGCACCAGCAGTTTCCATCCCATCTGTCCATCTGAACTGCAAGGAAAGGCAAAATACCATTTCCTCTGGGGTCAGATATTTTGGAGAGGGAAGAAAGCAATTTGCGGCTGTGTTGTCTGCTTGATCAAAAGTGTTACCGGACTCTGCTACACAATGTGCGCTCCTTAAACCAGTCCCAATTAGCCCTTCTTGCTAATGCTGCGTTTCATTCCTGGGAGACTGCACTGGGAGAGCTGTTATGACTTTGTGATTGTGCACATACCTTTATGTGCTTTCATTCTTAATCCCCTTTTTGCAGAAGCCAAAAGGTCTTCCAGCCAAAAAGGAAATCAAAACCTTTTGTTGGCTGCTTCATAAGAATTAAGGGTGGGATGAAGGTTGTAGCAGGATCTTAATTAGCCATTGTAAATAACGAGAGCGGCAGTGCCTGCAACCATATACCACCTTGGGTTGAGATATTGTCAGACCACACAAAGCTAGGTGAATGGGCAGCACAATGGCAGCTAAAATTCACCACCAGCAACCGCGGGGCACGGCACTCCGCGGGGAATAACTCGAGCTCCCTGCACACCTCCACGGGCTCCAAATTAATTGCAATTGCTCGCGCTTTTCTTGAGCTGTCCACGACAATTCCGAGGTATTTTTCCATTTTGCTGTCAGAAAAGTAAAGCAAAATATGGGGATGGTTAAAGAGAGGGACAAAAAGTATTCCTGAAAGGCTGCCTACTCACGTCGGGAATCCCGAGGAGACCTGTGCTGAAGTGCTGGGCTCCGGGCTGGATATCTGATCTTGGAGGGGATGTAGGGGGAATAATAAGTGCTCAGAGGCTGACAATGCAAACGATTAGAGGCCTTGCAAGGGAACGCTTTATGAAGAGGTATTGAAAGGACTGCGCCCGCCTCATTTAGAGACAGGAAAGTAATGAATAGTCTAGACTGCAGGGAAAGTGAATGGGGATTGCCTGCTCACCTGCTCCCAAAACGCAGGCAGGGAAATTCCATGAAAGGCAGCAGGCTTCAAACCTGGAAAAAGAGATTGGTGCTGGGCTTGAGGAAAATTAACACAGGATAACTGCTGGGACTCCCTGTGAGGCAGGTGTGAGACACGGCTGGTGAGACATGGCTCAGGACTGGGTTTTGTCCCTTGGGGCTTGGGCTCTGGGAGCATGCCTGTGCTGGTGATAGCTCTGGTCTGGGAAGGGGGGCCAGGATGCAAAATTAAGACCTGCTCCTCGGCAATGGAGGACTTGTGTTGTGAGAGACCTGCCTTGGACGAGGAGGGCACTCAGCACCTTGTCTCCTTATGGAGGGGAGGTTCTCCCCTTCCACATGGTGAAAGCTCTGTTGGCTCATCCCTGCTTTATTCATGCTAAACTGCTCTGCACGAGACACCTCCCGTCGTGCTTTGGAGCCTTTTTTCTTTCTAGCACACAGTCCTGTCATCTCTCACACTCCTGCGCTGTCTGGAGGAGCAGCCAAGGTGCTCCGTGATGCCCCCCAGGGTCCTTCCTCCACGCATTACCATTCCGCCCCTGCACAAAGAACCAGAGCCACGTTTCCCCAGGGAGCCACGCTGCCTGCAAGCACCATCCTGGATTTCCTTGTGGTGGATCCCGAAGTACGTCCCACAAGGTACAGGCCCGACTGCTCACGTGGCAGCTGTCGTTGCCTGGTTGGAGCTGGAGAGGACAACCAGCTCTGCCTCTATGGAGCCGCCTGGTTTCCTCCAGCATAGTCCCAAAAAAGCAATTAGGTGCAGATGCTCCTGCTCCAGGGGTGGAGAAGCAGTGTTGGCGCGAAGAGGGGCTGTGCAGGGATCGGGATGTCCTGGGTGGCCGAACCACACTGCTGTTGCTGCTGCTGCTGCCAGCTGTCCCCATAGGTGGTCTGAACCTGGCCCGGAGTGCCCTAATCTCCGATCTGCTGTAGGACCAGGTGATTCAGGGCTGGATGTTTGCTTTGTACCTGCACGAGGTGTGACCTGGGACCACGTCATGCACTGGGAAGCAGGCAACACCACCAGAGCCTCACCCTCCCTGGCCAGCTGCTCCAAGCAGGAGGCTCGGGTGGTGGGACATGTGCTTGGGGGTGCTGCTGTACCACCACCTGCTTGGCCCTGCAGAAGCCCTTCTGTCTCCCTGGAGCATGCACAGCCTCCCCTTGGAAATTTACAGGTGGCTTGTGCGCGGCACTGTGAGGTGCAGGAGCCAGGAGGCAGGCATGGTGACGGGGCGCGTGCCTTTGCGGTATGCGCTTCGTCCACCTGAGCCAAGTCGTTCAGGCACCAGATGGAAACCAAACCCTTTTTTGGTTGCTTCACAGCCAGAGGCAGGGCTGTGCTGGCTTCTGCTCGGTGGCGAGGCAGTGCCACGGAGGCTGGGAAGGGAGTGGAGGCACCAGCACCTGGAGATGCCCCTGGTCCCGGCGCACGCGGCGCTCTGAGATGGATAACCACAGGGCATCGGAAACAGCACCAACGGGGAAGAAAAATCAGATCAAAGGCTGGTGTGGATGAGCAGAAGTGGTTTGGTCTGAAAGCTTCCAGAGAAGAGGTTGTGGGTGAGAGCAAGAGCGCGGCTCTGGCTGGGCTCAGAGGCTGGAGAGCCAGGGAGGGCTGCGCCCACGCCTCCTGGCACAGACCCTGCTGCGAGCGTTTTGGTTCATTATCTGCTTCTGGGGTTTTATTATCGACTTCACATCCGTCCCGCAATTTCTCCTCCACTGTTTGGAGAGCGTGGCTGCTTCCAGACCAGAAACATCCGCATCTTCCTGGAGGGCAGGGACACCTGCTAAGGAGGCCGAGTCCCTGCACCCACATGGACTGGGATAAATTGAATCAATTATCTCCTTGCATCGCTGTTGAAAGTGGTACTTAATCCTTTCCTCTAAACCTTTTATCTGACATTAAATGGTCATTAGTTTAAAAGAAAAAAGTTCAGCTGACTCTCTTTCCAGCTGGAAAAACCTTCATAATTGCAGTGAAAATGCACCGAGGGCATGTACTGATAACATTGTTTTAGGGAACAAACAAAATCCACCATCAGTTTTGCATTAATTATTTTTCTGGGCAAATGAATTAAACAAACAGGACCGCTGATTTGTTACTTGTGGGCACATTATTGTGTTTACTATTAGACCTTCCTGGAAATGTCCCGAGTTAGAAGAAACATTTAAATTATAACCAGCTACACGTTCCTAGTGGGAAGCGTTCCCAGTCATAAATAATAAAGCAGACTTTAGGCTGATGAGAAGGAATTCAGATCCATCTCCCCGATGTTTCCAGTCCAAACCAGGAACCCACGGCCCTGCCGCTTGGTGCCACGGGGTCCCGCAGAGATGCTCGGGCAGGAACAGTGCATGGGGCTTGTCCTCCCGTCCTGCACCAAGGCTCGTTAGCTAATTAAGCACAAACAGGAGCCCAGCCCACCCCCTGCACTGCAGCAGCGCAGAATGGGTCTGTCTGTGGTCCTCGTGGCCAACGTTGACCTTGAGGAGCATGGTGCCCTGAAGGCTCACCCAGTCCTGTGCAGGAGGGATGGGCCTGATCCTGCCATGTCCCAAACACCCTCCAAGCCGAGGGTGTTTTCTACCAGGGCTTCTCTGTCGGGGCTGTGTCCCAGTGCTCCGATGCTCCTGGCTTCCCTAGCCCTCTGCTCAGGGCGTGAAGGGGACCACTGCTACCTGAGGATGTTTTATTAATGAGAAAAGTGATGTGGCTGCCCCATTAGTGCCAGGGTCTTAAGGTGAGGGTTGTTTGCAGCTGTTGGAGCATTTTGGTTCTGCTGGCACCCAGCCGGTCATCGCAGTGCCCTCGGCTGCTGCCTGCTCTGCATGCGGAGAGCAAAGGGATGCAGCCGGGGAGCTGGCAGGACCGCGGCTTGCATTTGTGGGTTGGTGCAGCACTCAGTACAGCAGGGCCTTTGCATGAGAAACATCATGGTAAGGGCGGTGTGGGGCAAAGCAGGGACGAAATGCCTTGCGGCAGGAGCCCCTTCTCGGTGCAGCCAAGGCTGCTGCGAGCGGCTCCTGTTTGCATAACGAAGCAGCTCGGTGCTTGCTGTCTGCCCGCCTCATTTATGCTTTTTGACAGTTCCTCGCCCCAATCCAGCCAGACTTGACATTAGCAGATGCCAGATGAATATTTGCACAAATGTTCACCAGCGAGTTTTCGTGCCGCTCCCTCCCTCAAGGTGGCAAGTGTGGGTGCGGCGAGCGCTGCCGTGTTTGCGAACATGTCCCTTTGAACTCCCCGGCGGGGAGGGTGAAAGAGAGGGGAAAAGGTTTTCCAAGCAAGCAAGAAAGAAAAAAGAAAAAAAAAAGAAAAAAAGAAAAAAAAAAAAGAAAAAGAAAAAAAAAAAAACCACCATCTGAACAGGTTCCAGCATATGTTATTTTGTTGTTAACCCAGAAACCTGTGGATACTGGAATCTGGGAAAGGAGAGGAAGGATCGAAACGGACTCGGCAAGAGCGGCAACGTGGAGAGAAATAAAGCAAACCCAAAAAAGCCCCTGATCTTGCCTTCAGTGTTGTTGATATGAAAATTAGACACATACAAATTAGCTAGGAAATATCCTGTTTCTTTTGGGGGGTGGGGGCGGAGAAGGTATTAACCTTATAAAGGGAACTCTCCGGCCACCCCGGGGAGGGTGTGAAGTAAGTGTTGGGTGATGTGTTGACTTTAATGCAGGAAAGAAGTCTGCTGCTGAGAGCAGCATTAATCCCGCGTCTGCAATTGCTCTGCAGTTGTTAGCATCCTCCCTCGTCTCCCGAATGCCAGCGCCCGATTTAAAGCAGCACAGGGAGGATGCTGCTCCAGACGGGGCTGGGGCACGGAGGGGGTTTGTGGCTGGGGAACCCAAATCTCCTCACCCAGCGGTGGGTATTTTGGGTGACCCTGAGCCTCACCTTTGGTCCCCATGGGACCCTTCTCACTGCGGCATCACTCAGCGAGGAGATGTCTGAGGAAGGAAGAGTTAAGCGCAGGCTGGCAGAGCTTCCCTGCCTCGCCTCCCCAGCTCATCTAGCAGATGGGGCAGGCACTAATTATCCCCCCAGCCGGTAGCTGTGCGGTGAGGGCGATGCCGTGCTGGAGCCGTGCCACACCGGCTGTGCCATCCCGCTGGGGAGGGCGCATGGGGTGCCCGGGGACATGGTGTGAGGGCCAGGCTGGGCAGGGGACACTTTGGGTCAGGGGTAGGGGCAAGGTGCTGGGCGCCGGGGGAGATCTCCCCTCTCCTCCTAGCCTTGCATTGGGAACACAGATATCCCTAATTCCTCAAGGCAGTTCCCAAAATAACAAGTGGCTTTTAACCGCTGTGATGCATCATAGCAGGTAACTGGAAAGCCACTTGGGCAGACACTCTTTCCTTCAAAACAAATGAACAACCAACCACAAATCCATGTATTTAGCATGTCCAAGAGAAGCACGGCGTTTGGTCAGGGCTGGAGGGACCGGTCCAGCGCTGCCCTTATGAGGGATGCTCTGTGTGAGTCTCCCCGGGCATCGCCACCTCTCCCCCTCGCAGCATCCAGGGTGTCAGCGCACAGCACCCTGACACCCCTTTGGTATTTGCACATGAAAGATGTGCTGGAACAAAGCGTTATTGATTATTATCCCCTCTAGTTTCAGAGCAGGCTATAGCATTTCATGTGCACGACACAGTCCATGGGCTTGCTGGAATAAATAACACATGCGAGCTTGTTCGTATGCCGAGTCAATAGGGAGCTGTCGGCTTACATGTGATTTCACACGTTTTTTCAGCTAGCTCAGCAATCCAAATGCAAAATCCTGCAAGCAGGGACATCGTGTTTATTTCTGACAATCCCCGGAGAGGGCTGTATCCGTAAACCAATGAATGGATTACACTCATCCATAGATGATTTTTTTTTCCCCATCTGTGACAGATATTATATGGAAAATCTCCATTTAATATGTGATCCAAGAATAATTCAATACAAGTGAGTAATATAAGTTTAAAATGTTGTAAATCCTTCTTAACTCTTTCAGGGTAGTGTGTGCTGGAGGAAAGTAGAAGCTGGTGGAAACCATTTGTGAAATGGGGGGGAGGGGGTGATGCTTTGCAGTTTGTGTCTCCACCCCGAGACCTAACACTCATACAGCTCTTGTCATAGGGGTGGAATGGGTCGGCCAGGCTTGGTCCTTCTGAGGGGCAGGAAGAGGGGTCTGAAATGCAGAGATCACGGGTGTGTCTCAGGCAATGCCTTCAACAGTTGCTGGAAAGCTGCTCCTCTGCCTGAGTCCTCTGCTGACGCCTGGCTGGAGCACCCAGGGTTTGGGCCAGCAGCTGCACAACGGGGATAATCCACTGCTATGGGGTCACTCGTGCAGAGTAGATACTCATGGGTGGCAGCGTGGGCTGCGCGATGTCTGGGGCTTTGTCCCTTCATTGCAGCAAGGCTGACAGTGTGGTGATGCCAAAGCCAGCCTGAGGACCACAAAGGGGTGATGAGGCAGCCGAGCAGCATTGGACAACACCTAGAGAAGCACCTGAGCAGAGAGAGGTGATAGTTCTAGCTAAAGGCTATAAACACTTTGGTCTTGGGCTCTGTGCACCAGCCCTTGATTTCTGGGCCTTCTGAAAGACAGCTTCTGTAATTCCTGGCCTGGTGTGGGTTGGGTAAAAGAGGCAGTCCAAGAGTAAGAGGCTCCAAACCCTCTCCTGAGCTTGCCAGTGTGCCCCAGAAAGAGTGTGCCACTGAGACATGAGCTGGGAGATAGAAATTAAGGGAACTGGCTTCTGCTTTCTTCTCCTCTACCCTGGCATCTTAATAAAATAATGTAGTACATACCTGCCCAACTCCCCTGTCCATCTCATGCTGGAAGGAGGTGCAGATGGTGCACAACTGTGTCCACACGCCTGGTCTCTCCAGTCCAGCCTTTCCTTAGCATAAGAGTCTGAAAGAAATGATGGTAGGTGTTCCTACCAACAGCAAAAATCCAGAATATTGAAACATCTAACCAACAAACTTTGAGAAATTCCACTGTGGAAACACCATTTTGTGTTACATCAGATTAGGTTGATGTTCTTCACTGTGTTCCCTGAGCAGTGTGTCCTAGATCTGTAGCTCCAGGTCCCCCCATCCCCAGACTCGTTTCAGAGCCCTTCTCATGCATCTTTGTCCCCTGATGTTTACCGTGGCCCTGCTGCTGTGCTGCCCCAAGCTCCATGGAAGTGCCTGGCTGTGGCGCTCCGTGATGGTCCAGGCAGAGGTAGGATTTCCCGTGGGTCTGGCACGAAAGGAAACACTTTGATTTTCCTGTTGGACAAAGCAGCTCAAAGAGCTCTCACTCTGCAGACATTTAGATGTCAGCCAAATCCCATTTTCTAATGGGATTATTTCCCTATTTTCCCCACCCAGCCAGCAGAAATGAGGCGCTGACTGACAAAGGCTGCCCCCCATGGATATAGATGTAGGTGTACACATAGGTATAGATACAGATATATAGGCATAGGTGTAGTTACAGGCACAGGTACAGGAGTAGGAATAGAATTACAGATCAAGATACCTACACCTATGTATACTGATACATGCACACGCATACACATAGATGTGTGTCTCCCTCTCTGCTGCTGCTACCCCAGCACCCCACAGCTTTTGTCCCCGACCTGTGCCCTGTGCAGCATCACTGCTCTGAACCCCAGCACGAGCCTGCAGGCAGCAGATGGGTGCAGACAGAGAGCAAGCACGGGAGGACGATGAGCCAATATTGCTCAGTATGATAGACAGTGGTCTTAGCACACCAGCAGCCTAATTCATTTTTTTGCTGTCAATTTTTTTGGTAGATATGCTGGCAAAGGATGGATTTAAGGAGGAATGTGATGGAGAGCAGGGCTGCTGCTGTTTGCAGAGATGCTCCAGGTGCCAAGGGAGGGCTGGAGGATGGCAGTGGGATCCTTTGGCTGCTGTGTGCTCAGCAGACCCTTGCCAATGCCTAACTTGCAATGAGAATGGGTTCTGAGGCTTCTGGAGTCCAGCAGAAACTATGGTAAAAGCCAGGAGGGGGACAGCTTTTACTGTCGCATGCTGGGGATGTACCAGCATCGTGGGGGTGGAGGTCCAGCTGAACTCTATGTGCATTTTACCTGGATTCCTTTGGGATAACATGGGGGTGACGTCTGTGGGGAAAAGCAAGAAGAGAGGGAAAATAGCAAGGTTTCTGTATAATGATAGAATTCATGTAGAGTAGGCTTACTTTAATCTCAAATGAGCACAGTCAGAGCATCAGAACACGTATGTATCTGTAAATACAGAATACATTGGCATAGTTCAGCATTCAGAAATCAGGATGCAGAAGGATTTGCTCCCGGGACAACACTCATCCCTTTCTCTTAGGCTTCAGCCCTCAGGACCTTCTAGCTCCCCCTGGCTCTATCCCCTGCTCTTACTCCAGGGAATGGAGTAAGTCAGCAATATTTTTGCAGAGGTGTTCCCCCATCTCTCAAGTCCCAAATCTTTCATTTTACTTTAAATATTGGTGAGAAATTAACCAATTAACATGCTCGTTACTCATTTCTGGTACAGCGCAATCTAGATACCTTAATCCATGCTTGTTGTGGGAAGTGAGGTACAAACGTACATTAAGAGCCCTGCAACAGTCATTGCAGCATCACACATTGTATTTGAGAGAGGAATGCAGTTCTGTGTCTTCCTGGTAAGCAAAAATTACATCATCACTTCTGCCAGGGAGCTTTGGATAAACCAAGATGCTCGTTTAAGGTTAGAGACCTGCAAACTCTTGCAAGGCTTGCATCGTGGTTTATAGTGCAGTATAATATTTGTGTGTGTCCTTATACTTTTACTGTTCAATCAGTGAGAAAAGAAAGAGGAAATAAGATTTGTTAGCAATAAAGCAGTATACAATAGCTATTAAAATGGGGTAATTACATAATTAGCACGGTAGTGGTAACTCGCCCAGCATGAACAACAGTAAAACAGGCCCCTGTTTCCCTTGGTCTGACTTGAGCCGGGACCCTAACAAAACCTCCAAAATGGTTATTTAGTTGAAACACACACGAAAAACTTAAAAGCCGTCGTAAAACTGAGAAGGGAGGCCCAAAAAACCACAGGGAAGCCAAACACTTTCAAAGAAACAATAGTAAATTAGGTGTTAAAGATATAAAAGCCTGTTCCCTAACAATTTAATTAGGTAGCATGTCTGTTACAGACATTATGCTGCTAGTTCTGGAGCCCACGGCAGGGCCTCACAGCTCTCAATTCACACTAGCCCCCAAGAGAGGAGTTTGTTATGAAGGACTGATGTTTTTGCTCTACAGAAAAGTGTGATGGTAATCAAGTGAAAATGGCAGGTAGCACAAGGAATTACTATTTTTCTTCCCCTTTGCAACTTTCCTTGACATATTTTTACAGTAATTAAAAGCCCAGTTTGAAGAATAGCCCTGTTTTTAATTAGCACCTGCTTCAGTTTCATCTGAGCTCATTCCCTCGAAGAAAGACCAAAACAACAGAACTGGCTGCGAACGGGCTTGAGTCGGACCGGCGGCAGAGAAGCCTGCCTGCAGCTCCTGTCCTGGGCGCAGGAGCACACAGCAGCCGCATGCGGGGCAGCTGCAAGCACTGCTTTTCCGAGCACTGCTTAGTTTTACGCCTCCTGCCACCACGGGGCATCTCTTCTGTGTGGAACTGAGCTTCTTCGTGCCCATCCGACCTCTGGTGGGCTTTGGGTGCCAAGAGGAAAGCCCTGGTGGCTCTGCCTGGGCTGTGAGTCTTTTAAGATCAAACCTGCAATGTGAAATGGGGCAAGGGTGCCTGTGGAGGCACTGTGTGTTAAGAGGCTGTCGTTAATTGAAGGGAGAGTTGAGGGGCCTCTCTGCTTCTCCAGGAGTCACGCCATCGCTAGCTACCAGGTTAATCCTCTCTGGAAAGGATGGCTTTCACTGCCCAAGCTATTTTTTCTCTTTGCAGCAAAGGTGGCTGCGGTCAGTGTCTGTAAGAAAGAAAAAAATATTGTGGGATGACCGCCTGACCTCAGAGGTAGGGCGCAGAGCTGTACTGAGCAGGGGCATTTCCAGGGTTAAGGTTTCCATCGGCGTGTCGCTTGGCAGTTTGTCCTTCCATCACACCCCACTGATATGTATAGCCAGGAGCTGGGAGTCCATCTTGAGCAGAGAGGTCGCTTTCTTGGTGGAATTTTGTTCTGCAAGAATGACGGCTCATCCCTGCTGGAGACAAAGCAAGTGGAGAGGTCCCGATATAATCTCTCTGTCGGTCTGCAGTCTCTGCCTGGTTTTACAGCACCTAATGGTCACTGTGCTGTGCAGAGCCACATTACTCTGCAAGTCACACAACGCTGCCCTGAATCGAAGCTGCCATGCAGGGTTGCCCCCACCTAGCAGATCCCAGCCCAGCGGCAAACACTCACCCTTGAAACAAAATCAAGCCCACTGGGGAACCAGCCCTGCTCCCTCCAGCAGTGTGGATCCTCTGAGACGTTTGTCCAAGCCTTAAGATGCAGGAGCATGCAGGTCCACTCCAGCATCGCCAGCTGGAGCAGGAACCAGAGCTTTTCACTTCCAGCGATGCACAGAGATGTGTCCAAAGTTTCCTCCCCAAGCCACCGAGATTCCACTTCTCCTCCCAAAGTAGCTGGCAGCAGCTCCTCTCCCCAGGGTGTGCAGGCTCCTGCATTTCCATGCTTGTGTGCATTGTTTGCGAAGGGCTTTGGAGTGAAATCTTTCTCACAAGGCATTTTTTTTTTTTTTTTATTAGCGCTTCATTGTTTTTTTCAGGGCTGGAAACATAAGCTCAGCCATCCCGATGCTATTTTGGACCTCACACCTCTACTTGACCTAAGAGAACTAAGGACAGCTGCAAAAATACAAACAAACAAATAACTTCGAGCACTGGATATGCTTTAACCGCTAATGAGCTAAGCCTAACAACCCCCCTAGGAGGCACATGCTAATTTATATGTTTTCATTAAGTCCAGCCTGCAGCCTCCCGAGCTGTCCATGCAGGCAGGATGGGCCCTGGCTGAGCTGGGGGACAGAGGTGGCACCATGGCTTTGGTGAGATTTCGCTGGTGAGCATGGTGCCATCAGGGCTTTTTTCTGGCATTGAACTTTTCCTGCTCCTGTGGGAGAACAAGGGCAGTGAAATGAGACATCCTAGTCACCATGCATGCAGATGCAGGGAGTGAGGCTGCAAAGGGCTGAAATAATTCACGAAATATTGACTAGCAGCAAGAGGAGGGCATGGATCTTCCTCAGTCCGCCCCAGCTTCGCCCCAGGGTTTCCACCACCCATCTCTTTGCAGGACTGCTGGCTAGGGGCTCCTTTTGCCAGACCTGTACCCCCTGCCCGTCCCACTGCACCCCTGTCCATCCCACCGCACCATCTGCGCTCAGATTCCCTACCCCCGGGCACTGAAACAGGAGGAAAAGAATGTGCTCGGGGACTGGACAACGTGATTCCCCGCTCTCGCTTTTCGGTGTTACTCGATGTCAGGCAGTTCTGGCATAAACAGCCCGTTCTCCCCTCGCAGCTCTGTTTTCCAGCTCGTTCCCGTGAAGCTGCAGCTTTTTGTGACTTCACTCCAGATCTGTTGCCCTGGGAGCAGGGAAGTGCCGCCACTCCCTGCCGGGGGCCGGGAGGGAGGGGGCCGGGAGCAACCGGCGCTATCACCTTGTGGTGGAGCCACGGCCCCTGGGGGGAGAGACGGGGCCTGAGGCCTGCCCATGCTGCGGGCAGGGGCTGCAGGAGCTGTAGGAAGCCCTGAGTATTAGCAGCACCACTAACCAGCCACAGAGCAAAGCTCTGGATGAGGCCACCCCTCCTCTGGAAGGACTTGAGGCTGAGGCTGTGCTCTGGGCCTCACGTGAGGAGCAGGGGAGCAGCCAGGCCATGCAGCAGGCTGCCTCCCACCCCGATCTGGCCTCTTGTTGTCACCACAGGGTGCTGGGCCCGTGGGAGCTCCTTCATCCCTGTGCACACACAGGGTGTTTTGGCCTGCTGAGGCCATGCTGATGACCAGAGCTTCCCCAGCTCCTTGCCCTGCCTGCAGCAGGACAGGGGACACCTCTGGGTGTTGGTGCTGGAGCGATGCACAGCAGAGCAGAGCCCACGGGCTTCAAGCGTCTCCTTGGTCAGAGAAGCGAAATGTGTAAAAATAGCAGCTTACTGTTGAGGAAAACTGCTTCCTGTCTGGGCCTTATTTCATCACCCAAGGCCAGAGCCATGCAGCTGTGAAACCACAGCCTGGATGCGGCTCTCTGCTCCCTGCCGCTGCATGGCCAATGTGCTGCTGGCTGCAGCACCTCGGGGTGACCGCGGGGCCTCAAGGCTCTGTTCGAGGGTAGCCGGCCTCAAATACTTAGGGCTCCACAACAGTCACATTTGAAATACATGGTTATTATTTATTTTCTTGCACTGAAATTACCCTAAGAGTCTTCCTCGCTCTGCTAGGAAGTCCCCACCCTGTTTTACTTATGATCTAACCTTGTCGTTCGTAACCTTTTGGCTGGGGGTGGGCATCTGTGGGCTGAGTAACTCAGTACCCCACTCTTGTGATGGGACGTGGTCATTCTGTTTCCATGCTGGATTTGTCTCCAGCTGGATGACAAGTGAGAGAGGACCCTCAGGAAAGTGGACCAAAAAGCAGCTCTCAGACTGGATAAATTCTTAAGTCTGATCCCAAGGCTGTAGCTGAGGTACAGCTGACTGAGTGGGCACAGCAGCAAAGGCTGATGGAAGCGGGACAATTTGGTCCAGATAAGCCGGGAATTACCTGATGTTGTAGGTTCTTTTACCAATGATCAACAAGGTTCTTCAGCTCCTGGGACCACAACACTACCCTTGGTTTGCATTGCAGAGGTGAAATCATTCTATGGGTGAGCTTAGAAACAACTCTATTCTCTAAAACAACTCCAAAGATGTATTTTATTTTATTGTTATTTTTTTCGAAGACAAACACTCCGAGTACTATTGGGCTTCTGAGTCCAACAGAGACTCCTGAGAAGCATGAAACCTGCAAAGAAAGCAAAGAGGAAAATAGTGGGTGATTTGACAACATGGTTTTGGATCAGATCTCATCCTGGCAACCTCTGTCCTTCTGCAGATGACTTTCACTCAGTGTTGTACCAACCTACATAGCCAACTACCCTCATCCTCACTATGTTCTCAGGTGATCACCAAATAAACAGGAGGGAGCTGCATCATGTGAAACCAGTAAACACTAGCAAATGCAGGTGAGTAAGTCCCAGCAGTCCAGAAGGTAGCTTCAGAAAGGAAGGAGCATC
Source organism: Oxyura jamaicensis (assembly GCF_011077185.1). Classification (NCBI taxonomy): domain Eukaryota; kingdom Metazoa; phylum Chordata; class Aves; order Anseriformes; family Anatidae; genus Oxyura; species Oxyura jamaicensis. The sequence goes on from NC_048905.1 coordinate 5,946,452, forward strand.
CCCATCCCCAGGAGCATGTCTCTGAAGGCACTGCAGACAGAAGAGGAGAGGCTGTCTGGAGCTCACTCAGCAGCACCGCGGTGCATGCAGGGCAGTCTCGCGTTTCACCAGCACTCGTAATGTGACTCACCCCAGGAAGGGATCCCTCTGCTTGTGGTGGGACCTGGCATGGGCTCTAGCTCCTCAACCAAAGCCTGTGGGGTGGGGTGGCCGCGTGTCTGTCATCATGTGGCATTATTACTGCAGTGGCCTGAATTTTGGAGCTTCACATTCTCTTGGTTTTGGTCAAGGTATATTCAGAATTTTTTGTGCCCATCTTAGCAGTAAACTAACTATGTGAATTTGTTCCACTACAATTCCTCTTCCCAGAAGAGCAGTAGATAAATATTTCAAGCTGCATCTGATTTGATTTAAGATCTTATTTCTGTTGCTGAGATACATTTTCCTTGTGAGGAGGGCAGTCTGCATCAAAGCCATGATGATTCACGGAGTTTTGCAAAGGGACAGTTTGCCAGTTGTGTTCTCCCAGACTGTTGCTAGGCATGTGAATCAGATCTACCTTATACATTCCCATAGAGCCAAGGATTTCAGCTGGAGCTGTGGCTGGGTGAGGACTGAGTGGTAATGAGAGCTGGTTAGGAGGTGGAATTTCCACTCCAGGAGAAGCCCTGACACTCCCCATCTCTTTTTGTTATGAATTGAGATGAAAAAGTGAAATTTGGAAATTTCTCATGAAATGTGTATTTAGAAACTACTCGGGGAAAAAAAAAGAAAGTCTTATTTAAATGATGTTGGTTTTGTTTCTACTTTCCTGTTGTATAAGAATGGAAAAACTAAGACACTAGGCAGTACAAAATATAAAATCTGTATAGCATTTGTGTTAATATTCAAATATGTGCATCCATGGAAGCAAAAAGACCATAATGAAATGGAACACGTCAATGCCATTGAAAAGAACCACTGTGGCGGTGATGAAACACCATGTTTTGACATTCTCCTGTTGTAAAATTTCATTGAAATTGACAAACTGCCGAGAAATATTTTGATTTTGAATAGACTGTACTGGATGAGAAATTGCTCTGTTGAAAATTTTTCAGCTGGCTCTATTGCAAACTGAGTAAACAGCTGACGAGCGGGCCATCGTCACTGCTGGAGACAGCGAGACAAACACACGAGGGTCAAATCCTGAGCAGTTTAGCAGTCAGTCATCAAAATGCCATTTGACTTGAGCAGGAAGCTGGACTAAATACGAACGACAGTGTTTGGCACTTTGTGGGTGTCCAGATGGCCTAGCATTAGGCACTGGCTTCTAAGGGTGGATACAACCCAAGTTATTATCAAGGCTTCTTGCAACAGCCAGGGGAGAGATTGACAAGTCAGAATGCCTTCATTAGGAGCCAAATTCAGGTCTGCTAAATCGTCCTCTAAATTTCAAGCAGATGAAAGATGCAGAAGGAGGAGGAAGATGGCAAGAAGAGTTGTTCACTGGAATGCATGTACTGGAACATGCACTCTTGTCTTCTGCTGGAGGGACCTCTGCCAAGGGAGAACATCAGTTCTGGGGAGCTGCTGGTTCAAATTGCCATTTAATCTCTTCAGACTGGCTCTCACATAGACCCATGGCACACGTATCTCAACTGTCTGGTAAGTCTGAAAGTCCACATTGTTCTGTTGTCCGCTTCAGAGAAAGACAAAAAAAAAATTATGAAGTCCACAGTTGCCTCATTTCCAGTAATTCCTTTTAAACTAGTTAAAGTATGTACTTGAAGTGCTAGAAAATAATATCCTTTTAACACTTGAAAGGAACTGTCAGTTAGAAAAATGTGTGCCCTGTTTTTGAAGATGTACTGAAGTGCTGCTTTGTCTATGTGCCGAGCCCAGCGCGGCGCAGCCTGAGGAGCTGCAGTGGCCACATACACTGTAACGCTGACCCAGCCGGCACCAAAACAGTGTGACAGATGCAGGATAATGCCTGACACCATGATTTCCTCAACTGTTGTGCATTAGGGCTGTTACAGGACAGGAGGATTTGTCTTAGGAGTCCAACAGTTGGAAGAAGTGAGTGATAGGTTTATGGGAGTAAATAAGGTTTCTGTATGCACACAGAAGGAAGGATACAACTCTGAAATTATTCAAGCCATATTTGATGTAGAACCCTAATGAGGAGTAATGCTGTGACCCGAGGGAAGGGGTGTATTTGTGCTGAAGCTTTGGGATGCCTCCTTTCATCGATGGAACCCAGCTTGGTTCATTGGGACTGGGAGGTGGACACTGCTGCATGCCAGTGTGCAGCCTGGCTGCTGCCTTCACTGTGCTGGTGGGACAAGGGACAGCTCATGGAGGTCCCTGTGAGGGCTGTATTTGTCTTCTATTATGATTTTGGCATTGACAATGAACAATGGTGTTCTAGTTAAATGCTAGCTGCCTGCAGATAACCTACATCTCAGGGAGGGAAATCCTACAAAGCCTTGCTCTGTTCTCCAGTGAAGTCCTATTGCTTTGCTTCCCCTGATCTACCCTCTGGAAGCTCTCAATAAATAAGTGTTTCGTCACCTGGTTTACTGCTATCTGTTCTTTCTCTTTTCCTTTCTATGACAATGTGCTTGGAGCATGTTGGATGGTTGCCCCTTCATGCAAACTGAAGGCTAGAGGTGGGAGGGCAAACCCCTTTTGGACAAAAGGGGAGACGTTTGATGCACAGCAGTGTGTTGTAGACCTACAAAATAAGGCATCTGTGTATGAACATTAAAAAAAAAAAAAAAAAAAAAAAAAAAAAACATAATTTAACACAGGATATCTTCCCATTTCTGCTGTGACTTCAGCAGCACTCTGTGCCTTCCCCATAAGCTCCTCCAGAGGCAGCAGATCAGTACCGTGAGCTCATGTTCTGCCAGTGGGAGCTGCTGGACAAGGGACCTTGGCAGAAGGGGCAGCGAGGATGTCCCCACCCTGGGTCCCAAAGATCATCTCTGTACCCCTGCAGCCCCAGCCTGTTGCTGCTCTGTGGCCATCCTGACAGTGCGATGTCGGTGAGGCATTTCGCCACGAACTTGTGCAATGCCTTTAGATCTTCCTTGCAGCCTGTGTTGTGAGTTTTGATTTATCGTTTGTTTCAATTGCACCTGCATGTCCCAAAGCAGATGGAAAGCTCAGAAGAAGCAGTACTGGCTCCCTGGTCTTGGAGTGAACTCTCCTGGGCTGCTGGGTTTTCTGGAGAAATTAGAACACATATTGCAAAAGATGGGCTTGCTGGTTTTATTAATGTTGCAAAATAGCTAGCTTCGAGAAGCAGCCAAGAGCGGAGCTAGTCCCTTTTCCAGCCGCAGGTTCTCTCATGTTGAACCCTTCTCTCACTACTTGGCAGTGCAGTGCAAATGTGAGAACTGTGCCTTCTGCCAGGGCTCTCACGTTACGCCTGGTCTCTACCAAGCCGTGCAGCCCAGCTTAGCTGAACGTGGAAGTTGCCTCCCTACTGTAGCCTGCTCTGCTTACCCAGGTGTGCCGGGAGGATGAGGGGCAAGGTGGACACCCAGCACCCTGGTGGCAAACAGGTCCCCACAGCAAACACCGTGTCGGTGTCAGGAGACCCCGCAAGCAGCTCATGCTGGCTGAGTGTCCCAAAGCTGGTTAAAACAACCTGTCCCCTCGCTCCAAAGGGACATAGCTTGGCCTTTCCACAGCTCCAGGTAAAGAACCACTGGCTGCGAGAACTGGGTGAGTAATTTGTAATGAATAATTTATGTCAGTAATGTTGCTTTTTTCTGGTATGTGAGCTGTCTGTAGGAAATGGCTGGATTTTTCCCAGAGAAACTTGTTATTTGGAAACGTTTATTGAATAATCTCTGAAAAAAGAAAATCTCGGTCTGCAGCTTATTAGTGAGTTGTTTGTTGTGAGTGTTTGATAGTCCAAATCCAGACTGCCTTGCATGCATGCACACAGCTCACATGGACCTGATTAAAGTCCGTCTAAAGTCAGAGGGAGCCTTTCCGCTGCCACCACTGGGCCCCGGGGTGGCCCGTGCATCGTGTGTCTGATCTGAAGGCTGTAAGCTATTTTCAGGAACAGGTTTCTCCCACACGTGCACCAGCTGTAGTTATCCATCCTGCTTCAAAATTGGCTCAGAATCTGTCAATTCAGAAAAAAAAATCCATTTATCAGCTCAGCTGCCAGCATCCTCTGGTACCAAGCACAAGCAAGCTTCAGGCAGCATCCTCATCAATTCAGAATTTAGCAAGAGAGTTTTAGATAGGTTTTGTGAAATCAACTTCTTGGGCAGAGGAGACAGGACAGGCAGGAAGGTACAGGACTATAATTAAGCGGAATAAATTTTTGAAAGCATTTTTCCAATTTCAAAGTACAATCCCCGCTGTCTTTCAATTCTCCTACATCAGTTCTGCCCATTCTCAATTTTATTGTACCTGTTGGCTTTCTTGTTGACTCCAAATCCTTGGAAGTGTCGTGCTGTCCCTGGCGCTGTCAGAAGGAACTGAGCACCTGCACATCTGAGAGGACCTGGGGCACAGGTCCCACCCAGGACAGTGAGAGGTACGTGGGACTGGCTGGGAATGCAGCTCCTGGACCATCCAGCCCTGTGTGTGCTATCACTAGCAAGCTGCAGTAGTGTCCTGCAGTCCCATTTGTGGTCACTTTTGAGACCACCACTACTTTTTTTTTCCTGATGGGCATGCTGTTTTGGGCCTTGGCTGGTCAGGCATGTCAGACTGCTTGCTGCCCACAACCTCACTGCAGTAACATTTTGCAGCTCTTGCGAGGAGGCTGTAACTACACATGGGATGCAGCAGACCTCGGCTAACCTGGTCAAGGTTACCCCGAGTCTTATGCACCACATGCTCACATATGTGGTGAGAACCATGGAGGGGAGATGGTCCCCTTGAGCTCATGGGCATCATTGTTCACTTTCCAGATAGTAAATCATCCTCAGACAAATGAGAGTGGTCATTTCTGAGAGCAGGAATACAGAGATGCTGAGAACCAGCCTTGAGATTGTTTACATCCAGCCTGACTCCACCAGGACCCTCATGTACTGTTTTTGCTGCAATAGAGTTAATTTTCTTCATAGTAACTTGTACGGTGGTCTGTTTTGGATTTGTGACCCAAACAGTGTTGATAACAGACCAGTGTTTTAGCTATTGCTGAGCAGTGCTTGCACAGAGAGGAGGCTGGGGTGCACAAGGAGCTGGGAGGGGACACAGCTGGGCAGGAGGAAGGGAGGATGTTCAGAGTGATGGCATTTGTCTTCCCAATCACCATGATGTGTGACAGAACCCAGCTTTCCTGGTAAGGTCTGCTGATGGGAAGAGAGGAATTAATTCCTTATTTATTTATTTTTGCTTGCATGCACAGCTTTTGCATTACCTATTAAACTGTCTTTATCTTAACTCACGATGTTTTGGAATTTTACCTTTCTGATTCTCTCCCACATCCCAGTGTGGAATATTCAGCCCATGTCTATAATGTGGGTCTGAGCATGGAGAACATGTTCCAGCCTTGTCTCCCAGTGGACTGAGGTCCTGCAGCATGCCTTGGAGCTTAAACCCCAACCATCTATGCCGTCTCATTGTCAAGCTGTTCCAAATCCAGGCTTTTGTCTCCTTCCAGGCTTGTCTGCAAGTAGAGAGTGATGTCCTTAAAAAAAGAAAGAGCTGAGAACTTTTTGGTGGAGTTAATGGATGCACATCCAAGGAGGGACTGAAAAACAGAGAGGGAACGAGCCCTGCCTGCATAGCTGCGCGGATAGCCATGGCTCAGCCAGTGTGCTCCAGCCACGGAGCACGAGCACTAAGCCATGACAGGAGGTTGGCGCGGGATCATCGCAGATTATTAGTGCCTCTTGCTTTATAAGCAAAGTTCTGGGGGAGGAAATATGTAGTGAAGTGAAACTGGTGATTGTACAGGCACGCCGGCGATTAAGGTTGAAGTGGGTGGGCAGTCTGTGGGGGCTGGTGTGTTAACTCCAGCCAAGGAGAGGCACAGGCTTTCCAATCTCTGCTATCTCAGTTTCAGCGCTGCAGACAACCCATCAGGGTGTCATTAACAAGCAGTTACTTCGCTCTCGTTGCTGTGCTTTAAGGAAATATGTCAAAGGCATTTCTGGTGAGCGAGGGCTCGGTGCGATCAGATTGCTCGAGCCTTCTCACAGCATTCCATTCAGATTATAATACACAATAGTTCAGACCCTGCTGTGTCCCATTACTCAATTATGAAATTGCTTTAGAAGTTGGGAGCTTACTGATTGGCTCCGAATGATTTCATACCCATCATATTTCTGTGTGTTTGTGCTCTTGGACTGATTGCTCCATCTAGTTGGTTCAAGCCGTTTCACCCTTCAGTTTCATGCACGAGAATGTATTTTATACTTCCCCCTATCACTAAAAAAATACCACTCGGAATGCTTCGCCCCTTCGCGTCAGGTGGCGGAGGCACACATGACCTTTGAGGTCGGCTGCTGCGGGTTCAGATCCTTACTGTAATTGCGCAGGAGCTGGGAGCATCGGGAAGGTGTGGTGAGCCAAACTGCAGGCACACAGAGCTCCTCTGCCTTACCCACCGGGCTGGCTGGGACCCTGCTGCACCCTGTGCGTGCGTGGAGCTGCAGCTGGGTCTCTTTGTGCAGCCCCTGCCCTCAGACTGATTCCTGAAGCTTTTATCCACCAAGCATCAGGACCGTTTGATCCACTAACCATAATCAGCCTATAGAAAATTTAACTTTGTTCAGAAATTGTATGAAAGAGGCAAGGAAAAAAGGTATCGATTGCTTGGGCAGATATGACTTGCTTTTGTGTATCAGATCTTTATGCACTCGTCTGCCTTCCTGCCTCTTTTGTTGTGGGGTAAACACCTCCTGGTGATGGCAGACTTCACAGAGAGATGCATGACTGCTTCATGCTTCATGAGGATTTTACACCTGTTTAAACTAAGCCCCATGAAACCTGACTGTATGTGGTTCAATTCTTCTGAATAACCCAGTTTGTCAGTATCCTCTGCAAAAGGGGGAGGGGGTGTGAACACTAATGAAGTCTGTGGGACTCAGCTCATGTATCTTCAGGACGTTCAGTCCCATTCGTATCCACCCGTGGAGAACTGAAACAAGGTCCTGTTCTAAATTAAAATAACGTTACATGTTCTAGTTTGGAGAGCCAAGATAAACTCTGTCTTTGAACTTCTCTAAGACTTACTGCAGGTGATCACTTTGGGCACCCATTGCTAACAGCAGTGTCAATTTTCAGGAACATTTTGTACCACCCAAAATAAAAAAGCTGAGGCTGATGAACTGAGGGCACACAGCAATGCCAGAGCCTATTAGAATGAAACCATTGATGTCTTCTAAGGCGATGCTGAGCTTATCAACAGTTTCTGTGTAAAAATGCCCTTGGTATGCAATTAAAAGTTCTCTCCCTTATTCATCAATAAAGGAATGTGAGTCAGAATAAACTGCTCAGGGGGTTGGATGTGTTTAGGAGCCCGTGGATATGGCCAAGCAACTGGATGCCGTTGACCTTGTGCTCAAGCCCTCCATCCGCTGTTCAAAGGGGAGAGATTTCTTAATAAAAGCCTGTACTGTGGCAGTCCCTGAAGAGTTTCTCTTGGGCCAAATCTTGAAATCCTCTCTAGGTTAATTCCTCACTGGAGATATTCAGATACTTGCAGAAATCAAAATGAAATGAAGACACTGGCCTGTTTTTAGGTAGTAATCTCTTTCCCAGAATCAGCATTCAGTATCTTTTTTTTTTTTTTTTTTTTTTTTTTTCAGCTCAGATCAGACCACCAGCAGGTTTGTTTCACCCTCTAGGTGTTGTCAGGGAATTACTGGAAAGCAGCATGACTTTCTGTACCTTTGATGCTGTTAAAATAATAGCCCCCTTTGCCTACACAGGGATGTAGCTAGAAGGTCTGTGAAAGGTTTTAGCTCATGTTTCCAAGAAGAACCACTGATTTTCTGATGAGTTAAGGCTTTGGCAACGACAGCAGGATTCTCTCACCTGCCAGCAGATAAGAATCATTGTAAATGTTCACCATTCTGGGCTATGCTATTTAGCCAGTTGAATACTCAAAAGAAAAGCCAGTATTGTGCCATCTGAATTTTCCCCTTTCAGAGTTTCCACTGGATGTGGTTGTTCTGACAATCTGCCATGCCACTAGCACAGAGAGGTGCTTATCTTGCAAAGTTATTTCATGTATTTATTAACTCATTGTGTTTACTTATTTAAATACTCTCTGCAGATGAGACATATGGCAAACGCTGGCCAGCTTAGTCTCAGCTGCTTCTCAGATCCAGATGCTAATATCATTTCATAACTTGGCTCGTGCAGTTCAGATCTGTACCAAAAGATTCTGTTTTGAATTACTATTATATTTGATATTAATACTAAGCATACTCACAGCTGTCCTACATTGCTATTTCCACCCTCCCTGGGATTCGGCTCTCAGACAGAGGACATAACACTCTTGTCTGCCTGCCTCTCAGGCTTTTAGATCTATCCTGGGCTCGCAGCGTATTGTCTACAGCAGAGAAGATGTGCTAATTGCCATTGCATCATTCCCAACTTATGAGCCTGATGGCTTTTTCACGGTCAAGCCTTTGCTGGCTTTTCCAGCATCATCACAGTGGCCTTTAACCGGGCAGCCCAGGGAAGAGTTATATGCTGATTGTCCAAAGTGTCTGGGGGCATTTGGGACTGGATTTTGGGAGTCCTTAGTCACCTGAAGGTAAGGAATGGTATCCAACAGGTTATTCCAAACCACGTCGGGTCCAGATCCTCAGTGGTATTAAATGTCTTTGTCTCAGTGAAGTCGATGGGAGTTAAGTAGCTGAGTGTGCTGTGGGTGTAGATCTCCATGCCCCATTCTTTTGGACATCATCTGCATCTGTGGGACCATCAACACCTTCACGAGCCTGGTGACATCCAGGATGCCCAGCACAAGACTTCCTCAGGCTCGTAGGGAATGGGCTCAAGTCCGGACCTCAGTCTTGCAGATGTACAGAGGCAAAATGCCTCCAGCTTGTGCGAGGTTGGCTGCTTTGTAGGGAGCCCACAGCACTCACTGAGGGTGTGGAGGGTGCAAAGTAACGCCTGCAGCCTGCTAAGGGCCGTGCTCTACCAGCTGAGCCTTGGTAAACATCCCCGTCACCAGGAATGACACTGCAGTCACTTCTATGACTCAAGTATTTTCTTTTTCCCACAGAGCCAGTGTTGTTAGGGAGAGGAAAAACATCAAACAACTTGATTTCTTGTGCCCTCTGAATCCTGGCTGAGCAATGAGTGGAGCCACCTTTTTGTCCATGGCCAGAAATGTGCCCTGGGCACTGTTTCTTTAGCACAAGAGCAAGATGCAGTCCTCTGCTTGTTGGCAGGTCAGCAGTAACTCTTTCTAGAGAGGAGGTCTTGTGCCTGTACTCACTAAATCAAAGTATTTCTGCTGGTGACAACCTAACCTATCACCTTTTATAGAAGAAAGCAGGAGAAAAGCTGTAAATCCAATGCATCCTCTCCAAGCCCCTCGGGATTTTGCCCAGAACTCTAGGACAAGCGCTCAGGAGTATCCAGGGTGACGTTCAGGTTTTGAGCAGGTCGGTGTCCTTGGCACAAACCCATTCAAATCCACGGTAGTGCAGTGGGCACAGGTCTGGCCCCAGCAGTGACGCGTCCTGGCCAGGCGTGGGTTTGAGGAGCACCTCGCCTGGGTGTTTTCCAAGGTACACCAAGACGCATGCTGTGCAGCGGAGAGTCAGCGCCTCTCCCTCCATCTTCTGCTTTCTCCTCGGAGAGGATTTGAGTTTATTTAATCTCAGATTTCTTGCTGAAAAACGCTCAGTGAGCATGAAATGCCTTTGAACTCTGGGAGCATTGCTACTGCCTGTAATAAGGCTGGGTAGCAGGAGACAGCCGCTTCCGTAGCTATTCCAAACACATCTGTGCGACGCGACTCAGGAAGCATCGAAATGCCTCGGCCCCGTTTGTAGGTGCGGGATGGAGGAAGGGCACAGTGTGCCACCCGCACACCCTGCTCACAGCACGCAACGGGGGCAAATGGCTGAGCCGAATATAAAAGCATTTCCAGCCCAGACAACAATCAGCTGCAAGGAACTTGGAATACATCAGAAAGCGGATAGCCAGGAAACCCTTTCCATGAAGTGCAGGGAGGATTTAGTTGCTGAGAGCTGCAAAGATGCATACATTTTCCTAAAAAAACATTTGTGGTGCCAACATGAAGATCCAGTGCATTGTCTAAACAAGCCAAGATTCTTATTAAAACCAATTGCCTCGGTTTGTTAGGCTACTTTACTATGGTGCCTCTAAGCCAACATATGTATTTGGGTTTAGAAGAGCTGTTGCAGCCAAACCTTAGGTGGCTAGAAATGAATGTGAGCTGAGCAGATGCAGGGTATCATTTGCCCACTGCTGTCCTTCTGAGGCTGTTTGATGGCACGTGGTATGTCAGACGTTGGCTTTCTCCTCTCTGAGAGCAGATGGCTTCACGATGAAGCTGCGCAACACAACTTTGTATGAGGTAGAGGCAAGGCTGCGGGAACTCTGGGTGCACCTTGTTTGCACAAACAGTGACGTAACAGAAGAAAATAAGACAAAACACACAGAATATTTCTTGTAATGCAGATTTCGCTTGGTGGAGTGTTGTGAATAAGAAAGAGGTGATATCTTTCATTAGGCTGTTATGATCCCCAAACAATCTAAAAACCCCAAACAAACAGAAGAAGCTCTTGTGTGCCCGAAAGTTAGTCTTTTTTTTCTTTTTTTTTTTTTTTTTCCTGGCTAGTAAAAGATACCATCTCTCTATAACCTCGTTTCCTTTGCACATCATGTCTACAGCAATCCTGTTGCTGCTGGAGTAAGAAGTCAATGGTGCGTGCTCCTGCATCATGGGTGCTGCTCTTCATGGCCTCATCGTGGAGGGAGAGTCCTTCCACCCGTGCCAATGACAACAGGTGGGGTACATGAAACTGGCACCGGGCCCGATGCGTCTCTGGTGGATGTGCTAATACAAGTATTCAACTACTATCTAAGCAAACTTAAAAAAAAAAAAAAAAAAAAAAAAAGGAAAATCTTCTGAATGTGTATTTGAAGCCAGAATTACTCATCTCTACTTTATTCTGAATAGGGCACCAGAAGCTTGATTCTGTTTTAGCAGCATGAGGCAAAACAAAAAAAAGGTGAAGTCTTCAAGAGGTGTGCTAGAGAAGGTAATTCCATGCATCACAATGTATCCAAAATCTGGAAGCTGAGAAATAGGGAATTCTCTTTTCCTATTTCTTTATTGAGCCTTTTAGCTCCTCTCAGCTCCCATGCTAACATGTTTCTGCGGACACTGTTTCGGTGGCCCTGCTATTTCCACTGCTGCCTTCCGTAGGCACAGAAGAAACCTGGAAGGCCCTGTCTGGGGAAGAGCTGCTGAAAGTGCTTTGATTTTTCAACAGGGTGAAAGTCAGACGTTGCAGTTAAAAAATACACAGCCTCATCCTTCACAGACCTCCGCCCCTGCAGCCTCCTGACTTATCTATGAATGCACTTTGCGACCCTCAGCACATCACTGATTTCCGAAATGCATTTAATAAAAATGGACAATGATCTTGCAATGTGTTGCTAACAACACAGCACTGGATACCAGCAAGAGCTGCTGCTGCCGCCCCATGGCACCTTGTTTTTGGGTGCTCTGAAGAGGATCTGGCAGCCTCAATGGGGAAATGGGCTTCATGCTGGGAAGCGCTGGGGTGCTGGCACCTGTGGGCCCCAGGGGCTGCCCACCATCTACAGGAAAAGACGAGGTCCCCATGCTCAGAGCAAAACCACATTCCGCCTGCCTTCAGCGAGCTGTTCTCGCACATCTGAGCCTCGAGGCAAGCTCCCAGCCCAGCTATCAGACTCTTGGCAGCAATTTCCACACGGGTTTGTTGTATTTGGACTCGAGATTCCCCCTTGACCCCAAAAGTCACACTAAAAGGCTAAAAGTATTTTCTTTACTTGCTAAAGAAAACACAGAGGACTTTATTTAGTTATTCAGAACTCCTCAGCCATTCTTCGGTCACTTCATGATTTCCTGAGATTGTATCTGTGCCATTGTCTGCCGGCTCGGGTCACTCTGTGCAGCTTGGAGGGGAAGAAAAGCTGTTACATTTCATTGTCCTCAAAAGAGGGGAGAAAAATCCGACACACGCTCCCAATCCAAACAACGCCGCTGCCTCGTGCATTCTTGACAGCTAGCAAGGCTTCATTGAAAACCATTTGTAGCCTTTAGCTCCCTTCTAACAAGTTGGCCATTGCCATAGAGGAGATTTTTTCTCCACTGATTTATGAGCTTTAATTTATATGCGAGCCTGGAATACTTGCTTTGGGAAGAGCTCTGCCACAGGCCAAGCTCGCATGGAGATACACAGCAGTTTGCATGGTATGCTCTGCATTTTCATCATCCAGCCGCAGCAGGATGAAAAACTCCAGGTGAGGAGGACGCGTGGTTGTAGGTGGTGCTGAGCACTCTCACTTCCCAGCGGGTCTGCCAGCCTGGGCCAAAGCGGCACACTTACCAGGTGAATTTAACAGGTTTGGAAAGCCTCCACATGACCCAGCAGACACGCTTTGGAAGTGTGAAAGTGCTGCTGAAGCCTGGGCTCCCGTGCAGACTATGCGCGATCACGTGGAGCGGCTGGGAAATTGTTTAACGGTGTCTCAATGGGTGGTAATGGGATTTTCCAACCCCGAGCCGCCTCGGCGGAGTCCGGGTGTAGGTAGGATTGTGCTGACTCCGCTGTTTCCTTTGGAAGGGAGGGAGAGCATTTGGCACTTCTTTGCATCGGGCCAGGAGCTCCTGACTGCGGGCTCCTTGGCCGAGGCGTGCGAGTGGTGATGCGCACCCTGAGCGGGCTGCGCCCCACTGTGCACCTGACAGCAGCATGCAGGCTGCTGCTGCTGCACCTTGGCTGAAGGCAGGCCTCCTCTAGCCCAAGGGCAGCAGATGTCATCTCTGCTTTATTAATTTCCTTGCTTACAATGTGGGAGGAACAAGCGTCTCGCCCCTCCCCTTTCTCTGCTGTTTGTTATGACCTCTTGTTGCATGCAGATGACCAAACCGCCCCGTGTGCTGAAAGTCCAAGGAGCTCTGTTAAAATCATTGGAGGTTGGTGGAGCAGGGAGCACGCTCATAATACCCAGCCCTTCCTAATATAGGTTGCAATGCCCAGGAAAAGCACCCCACAGGCAGTGCTGTTGCTTCCCCGAGGGATTTCATGCTGGGTCTGTAGGAGCAGGGGCTTGGATGCTGCTGGTGTGGCTGAGACCCATGGGCAGCCCTTGTCACCGAGCCGATGGGTTTGGTTTTGCCAAGCAAAACAGAATTTTGCAATTTTTGCTGCAACATCTCTGGGGAGCACCAGATGCGCTGGGTGAGGCAAGGCGTGGTTGCAAGCCCCTGCGTTGCTTCAAAGTGGCTGAAGAAGTGACATCCCCAGGACACCTGTAAGGTCCCTTCTGGTGCCATAGGGGCCAGGAGTGTCACCCTGGGGTGGAGGCATGTGGCAGCAGACACCAGCTGGAAGCACGGCCCCCTGAGGTGTCAGCTCATCCCCTGGGGAGGCAATTTGCAACAGGGAGCATGGATTTGCCTTGGAGAGTACCCTGTTAGTTGCCACAGCAGGATGAGAGCTGAGCCTCAGGGCTGGATCCCACAGCACAGCCAGAAGCGTTGCAGAAAAGCCCCCCACCCCCATCCCCTCGGTAAGTCCCTCCACGCAGGAAAACACCAACACGCTGACAGTGAAGCACATGTTCAAATGTTTTTCTAAACTCCGTGGCCTCAGGCCAGGATCTTCAAGGATATTGAGCTCCCTGATTCCCACTGATTGCACTGAACAGCTTCAAAGGCTCAGATCTCAGCGTGGATGGTAATGAGGCCGGGTGGGTTGGATTCCCTGACTTAGCACTGGATCGTGATGCTGACACATCCTGGAGCTAGTGAGACCTGCTGGCCCGGGGGGTCACCTACGCAGAGCTGTGAGCTAGCAGCAGCAGCCTGTTTACACGGCTGCGGTTGTCTAATCTCAACTGTTATCGTTCATCTACATAACTTCTTCGCAAGCCTCAAGATGCTTTATCTTGCACTGTGAGCTTGAGGTCTAGTTCCTGACTGCTGATGTGCCTCCGCTGTTGTGCAGGAATAACGAGACAGTGCTCGAACATGCTCGGCTCTCAGCAGAGCCTAGAAGGGTCTGGGTAGATGTGGACAGCTCTTGCCTTCACAGGGAGGAGTTCAAGCAACGTCAACTTCAGTGCGTGGCTCTTCACAGCACCTTTGTTTTGCTCAGTGCCTGGCGAATGACTGGGTCACCTCCACCCCTTGCTGATATTTAATCATTAATTGCATCTGAGTTTGGAAAGAACCTGCTGCATTTGTGAACTTCCCTTCATCTGATAGATGGCTTTTCTGACTGGAGTTCACTGGAGCCCACTGGGTTACCCCTGGCTGTAGGAGGGCAACTAGAAGGTGTCCTATGGAAAATGGTGGGGGGTTATGGAGCAGCCTAGTGGGGACACATTCAGGTCCTGAGGATGCATGCAGATCTGAAGAGGATAGCGTGATGGGCATCCCAGGAGGCTGGGAGTGTGAATTTGGATCCAAGCACAAGGGCTTACTCACACCCATGCGATAAGAAGGCTGAGGGGAGAGGCACAGGGTTATTTATCCATTTGTTTGGCAGTAGACAAGGCAATAAAAGGTGCTCTTTTAAAAAGCTCAAAATAAGGAAACCTGAGACAGAGACAGCCTCAGCCTCCCGAGCTGTGCTGCGCCGAACAGAGTAACTCCTCGCTCTCTGACTTCTTTACGAATTGCACTCTTGGACTTGTCCTCCCCCCCACGGGACGCACTCCACCCACCAGTACCTCTCTGACCTCATCTCCCCTTGCCCGTCCCCACCCGCGGACTCGCTCCTGCACTTCTAGCTTCCAGCAGGCAGCTCCTCGCAGCTCCTCCGTGTCCTCCTGCACCGCTTTGCTCTTGCTTGGTTTTCCATCCAGTCCCCTCCCCGGGCGGGCTCTCACCTCCCGCCTGCCTCCCAGCTCTCTGGCTCGGCAGCTTCCTGATTCTGCCTCTAAAAATAGTCTCCGTGGCTGGGGAGTTTCCAAACAAACAAATAAGCAAGCAAAACACAAGGAGGCTGTGGTTTCCGCTGCTTGTCTTTCACTTACCTGGAGCTAGAACACACCTTTGGTGCAGAAACATCACAATACACCACACTGAACCGAAGTGGTGAAGCGTGCTTGGTGTGGCCAGGCAGCCACCAGGCTAACATCCCCTGAGATGGTCCCAGCAGGGGCAGGAACACCGTCCTCAGCACCAGCCCTGCTGGAGGCCCTTTGGAGCTGTAGCGATACCTGGCTGCTGCGTTACTGGCAAGGAAAACAAAGCATGGAGGTGGGTGCTGGAGCAGCTTGTTCAGCACATGAGGAACATTGATCTCCCTGGCTTAAGTGACGTGTGATGAATGCACATGCTGCCGGGAAGCTGATAAAATGTTCATTGTGATGCCCAGGAATTAAAATTTTCTGTAGGTGGGACACCTACACTGTTAGACCAGCAGCTGGGTAACTGGACAAAAAGGTCTCAGAAGCCACAGAAATAGAAATTAATCTAAACATCTAAGTATGTGTATAAGTGCACATGCATTATATCTCAGGAATATAACTTATTTGATAGCAAAACCCCATAGTTAGGGCCTGGCAGGGTCTCTCCCAGCAGCTCTCCAGAGGTGGGTGACTGTTGGAGTCGCAGGGACTCCACTGGGTGCATGCAGGGCATCCCTTCACAGACCAAATGCTGCTCACTTTATCCATGCTAGCAACGAGTGAAAAAAAAAAAAGGCCAAATACACTGTTTTGAAGTTACTGTCTGATCATGATTACCTGCCATGATGTTCTTCACAAGTTCTACAGCACTTCAGTTTCTTTTAGTCTTCTGCTTTGGGCTGGTGTCTGGCAGGGATGGATCCAGCTGTGTACTGGCTGTGCCTGTATTTCCTTGGTCAGGCCATTCAGCTGGTGCTCTTGTGCCATTTCCCAATGCCGAGTGGTTTTTGTGTAATGGAAAGGGGTAAGAAAAAGCCCTGTGCTAAAGCACGAGTAGTTGTGTTCCCACTCCAATGGGCTGCGGGAGTAAAAGAGACAAAGTTTTCAGAAAAAAAGTATTATCTTATGTATTTGTTCTGCAGGCCTAAGGGATTGGTGGGCATTTCTCATCTGCATCAGCTTGTCTGATAAACCCCACTACCTTTCTCCCCACAAAACATCCTCTCCAGACTGAAATATGGCACGATTCCCATAGCTCCTATGGATCATGAGATTAATGGAGTAATCCCCAACCTTTGATGTGCGGGAAACCAGCAAGGAATTGCAACATCTTCTGCTGCGTTCTTTGCGTCCCAGGGATGAACATTGCTGTACAACCTATGCATCCTTCTCCACGCACGTACTCCTCCTTTGCACCTCCTGAGGTCAAAGAGCTGTATGTGCTGGATTGGCAGCATTTGGTGGCACGAAGAAAAAAACAAATAAACACCAGACAGACCCATTGAGAATCCCTTCCCATCACCTTTCCATCAGGTGGCTGTTCCCTCATGCTCCCACTGGCCTGCGTTTTGCCTGCAGCTGAAGCATTTCTGTGCACCACTGGTTAATAGAGTACTTACAGTGCACTTCACAGTGGAAGGCGAAAAGAAAGGAATTAGGGAAAGAGAGGAGCCAGGTCAGGACTTTTTATTTTATTATTTTATTTTATATTTTATATTTTATTTTATTTTTGTTCCACAAGCCTGTGGTTAGCTAGCATTTTATTTTTTTTAGAGTCTTTCATTGAGATGGGGAAAATACAAGCCAGGCTTGTCCCTGGGCTAAATTTTGACTCCTAGAACTTAAATAACAGAAATAACCTCAGATGAGTCTACCAACATTCAAAACCTTATCAAATTCTAAGCCACATTGGGCTTATTTCCTACCAATGAAGATGAAATATATTCATAAGCTAGATGAAAAGGTGAAAATCAGCGACTTTTTCACCAAACAGGAACATACCTGAGCATCCACACCATGCTGATAGCTGTTTCGTATTGGAATGTCCTGAATGTTTTGTGGCTTTGAGGAGGTCGTTTGCACACCTGTTTAAAGCAATTTTGGTTTATTTCCTGTGATACATTATTAATGTTTTTAGCCAGTTAGATGTGATGCTCTGTTTCAGATCAGGCTGCAGTGATGGCTGTGTGGCTATAACTATGTAAGTACAATAGACTGAAAAACATAAAAAGAAACCTTTTGTGCTTCAGACAGTTGAAACATGAAAACGTGAAGAGAATTGGGGAGAAAAGGGTTAACCATTTAAAGGCTGAGTTAAACAAAACGTATCTGTGCAAGGGCCTCCCCAAGGAAGTGGCTGAGACCACATCGCTTGGATCATTTAAAATTAGACTGTACAAAGCAATAGAGAAAATTCTGCAGGGAACAATCCTTCACTGGCAGGTGGGATGGACTCAATGACCTAATAAGTCTTTTCCATCTCTAAGTCTATGAGATGAGCCTATAACTAGTGCAATATGGCTTTGCCCAGCGTTCCCATGTGCTGGCTACGAGCGGAGCCAAGTTGCACCAAACTGTGTCTTGTTTAAGTTAACTGTTTATGTCATTCCCTTGCCCCACACTGGTTCCTTTTTTTTTCATCAGATTCCCTCTCCATACAGATGATTCCTTTATGCTCACTTCATTTTTGGTATGTAAAGCATGTTAAATCACGTAACGTACCATATATTTTCCTTAAAATAGAAGAGGAGTGCAGGAAACACCCCCTTTCTCCTCCGTTTCTGCTCATGGCCATCTGACTGTTGTCTTGGGAAGGATTTGGACTGCACAGCTCCTTGCCCCAGTTGTCCATCAGGCTGGTCCCAGCTTCTCATCAACCATATGGCAGAGGAAAGGTCCCTTCTCCTACAGGTGTGGCATTGCACCAGCCAGAGCCCTGCAGGTCCCTTGTGGCATGTGCTCTCCTGCCTGGGTACTGACGTGTTGGGGTCTCAGAGCTCAAAGTACATTTGCTTTTACTCCCAAGTGGCTGAGTCCAGATGGGCTCAGAGTCCACACTGTTCTCCATATTGAAACTCAAATTCGCAAAGGAAATAGCACCGGGGATGCACAAATGGCAAATCTGCGGCTTGCCAACAGGCGTGCAGGCAGGGGACTCAGCCGTGCCTGGAGGCAGGGGAGCTGTGGGGGCTCCCTGCCTCCCCAGGATCTTCCGAGGACGCCCCCAGCCCCAGCCAGGCCTGCTGGCTGAGGGCCTGCTCCTAATCCCACCAGAGAGCAAGTGCTCCAGACTTTGCGTTTTGCTCCAGACAGGTTTTTTTTCTCCTCCACCTCAGGAGCGCATTGGCAGAAGTCAGGCAGTGCATCTGGATGGGCTGCTGCATGACGGGACTGACAGGAACGAGCATGGGGGTGCTGGGCAGGACTTGGGGCTGTCGAGCTTCCCACCTCCCCATGTGCCGACCCAGGCTGGAGGCCGTTTGGGCACAGGTGACCAACCCTCGTGTTCTTCCCTACCATGAAGGTGTCCCACCAGAGGCCTCTAGAAACTGGTGGTAGGCAGAGAAAGCAAGCTAAGCTGTGACAGAACGGGGCAGCTTACCTGGTGCCCACTGGAAGGGGAGGTACGTGAGAGGTAGACTAGGCTGAGGTAGGTGTGGAGATCACTGAGCTACGCATGCACTCCTTTCTCCTGAAAATCTCCGTTTCTTGAAGCCTCACCCCATCCCAGGAGATAAAACTCCTGCTGAGCTAGGTGGCAGTCCTGTGGAACAAAGAGGAAGTTCCGCCTAAGCCGCTGTGCGTGTGGCTGGTGAAGGTTTCTCTGACAGGTGAGAGCCAGCCAAAAGGAAATACTGAAGTGAAATGTTAAGTGGCTCACAGTGCCTAAACATGTTGGAGACGTCAGCTCCAACCACTGGGTGCGCGGACATCCCGGGACTCCCTGGTGAAGCAGGGAACAGACATCCATTCCTGCGGCCTGCGTTAGGACCAACCAAGCTGTCCCCAGAGGCTGCGGCCCAGAGCCCCAAGAAGGAGGACAGAAACACAGAGCCCCAGGAGATCTCCTGGAGATGGTGCTCCAGCCTGAGCCCGGAGCCCTCCTTCCTCCTCCTTGCCCCGAGGCGAGAGTAGCTGGGTTAGACCAACAGCAAAGTGTGACGTGCTTAGACGCGGCACGAAATGGAAGCGGGAGATAACCCAAAACCTCCTCAAATTCCCCACTCCTACTCACCCACCTGACTTGAAGAAGTAAATCAGGACATAACATGCAGTTGCTTCTTGTCGAGACCAAGCGTCCAGATAGCTTGCACGGGGGGCGAGTGCGTGTGTGGTAATTCGGTGCTTGTGCAGGCATGAACCCAAGTCCCCTCCTTGTCTGCCGGGTTCAGTGAGGTCGCAGGAGGAGGAGGAATTTGCCCCGGCATGAAATGCTGTGCAGGAGCCCACTCGCTCCTTTCCAGAGACCTGGATTTTCCTGGTCCCACGGCAGGACCCCGCAGCTCACTGCCCTGAAGGAGAGACGCTTCCCATGGAGGCGGTGGTGCATGGCCTTTTGGTCACCTGCTGTGTCTCCCCCTCTGCTCTGCAGGGATCATGGAAGATCTTCCACTGCTGCTTTGCTCAAAGCTGCATCCTCACTGCCTGCACTGGCGCCCCAACCCACTGCAGACCTGGGTCTCTACTGGGACAGGAGTTCCTGGAGGACTTCCACAGCAGGAGGATGGGTGGGAGGATGCAGGGGGCAAGCAA
Source organism: Oxyura jamaicensis (assembly GCF_011077185.1). Lineage (NCBI taxonomy): Eukaryota > Metazoa > Chordata > Aves > Anseriformes > Anatidae > Oxyura > Oxyura jamaicensis. The sequence continues at coordinate 5,966,294 of NC_048905.1, forward strand.
TGAATGGGGCTCACTGATGGCCCCCGCACAGCGACACCTGGGTGTGTTTAGGGTGTGATTAGCTGAAGGTGCCCTGTGGCTCCTCAGAGAAGGTGCCCATGAATGCAGGAACCAAGCCAGGCCTGGCCTTGACACCCACACAGTACCTCCAAACCGGTCGTTGGCCCTATGCAAAGGAGAATGATGCATGGAAAGGCGATGGTGTGGCCTCAGTGGGACCTGAGAGCCAGCTCACATGAAGGGGTAGAGCCCAATGACACAGCTGGGCTTGGGCTGCTGGGATTCAGGGCATCAAAACCTCCCACACCACTTACACAGTGCTGTGGGTGCCCCAGGCTCATGGCCAGTGCTGCAGCCTGCTGCTTGCTGTTGCTGTTTTTCAGGTTTCATCTTACTGGAGAAAAAAAATCCTCCTGTTTGGAGGCAGATGTTAGGGAGCACAGGGTGCAAAGCACACAGAGCCACCTAGCACTGGGCTAGTGGCTGGGAAGAGCACAGCAACAGGGCAAGGAAATTATCCTTTGTACCCAAACCTCTACCTCCTCCATGGTCACAAAACCCCAAAGTTGTGTGAAGTTTCCTCAAACTGAGTCACTGATGGCAGAGCGCTGCTGAGCACGGCGCACATGAGGTACAGGAAAGCAAATTTCCCTTTGTGGCTTCTTAGACCTTTTAAATATTTGTTGTGATTGCGCTACTAATTAAATTCAGCTGTTGCAGGTAATATAACTCCTAACGGCTATTTTTTTTTTTTTTAATATATTTTTGTCTCCCTTTTAGGGGGCAAGTGAGCAGCACTTAAAGGTACATGCTCCATCTGTCGGGGTGGCTGCTGGTGGCAATGCAGAGCTTGGGCTGAGCTCTGAAGTCACCATGTTCCCCGTGCCAGTTTGCCTTAGGAAAGGAGGCACATTGCTGCAGTGGCAAGGCTCAGACCATCACCCCATAGCCCTCTGAATCTTGCTGGAGCTAATGGTAGGTGCATCCATCACCAGAGCTCTTCCCTTGCTTGTCTTGTGCCTGCCTGACCCTCAGCACCATCACTTCTCCTCTCACCTCCACTCCTTTATAAGGCTTATCCACATCTAACTCTTTCAGCAACATGATTCAGATTTGAGGGCAAATGGGGTGGAAGAGAAGTCGGTATGAGAAAATTGCATTTTTGTGCTCCAGCGTTGTGCTGCACTGTGCGTGTGGCTCAGGGCTTGCTGGTGCTCACCTTTGGGGCTGTCAAGGAGAATTTCTCTGTGTCAAAAATGATGCGGAACGCCCTCCCCATGTGTCCTCCAATGTTTTGAATTTTAAAGTGTAGCCCCAGGGCAGTATATTTAAAACATGATCTCAGGGAAGCTGGTTCATTGCATTTGTAAGCTGAAAGAGAGAGCTCGGAATGACGACGATAAATAGACACGAGGGCTTGTGGAGTCACACCAAGGTCAGGCTTCCCCCCCACCCCCCACCTCCGAGCATCTCCCCCCTGTATTCAGGCCAGCATTGCAGTGCCTAATTCAAATCCAAGCCCCTTTCTCTGTGCTCATCCCATCAGCTTCTCTACCATGGGTGCTGTGGCCTCCTGACATGGGCACTCCTCATGCAGGGGTGAGTGGTGATGCTTTGAAACCCGGGCACCCCGAATTAGGGCACAGAGCTATATTTAGACATCCACAAAAAGTGCCTTGATCTTCAGAGGGCTGGAGCACCTGCAAGCCCCAGCGCTGCCAGTGGGACCTGCAAGCACGCTGAGCCTTTGAAAAAACCCAACCACGGAGTTAAGAGAATAGAGATGGGGCTGATAGCGGGTGATTGAGTTATTGCAGCTTAATGAGTTGCCACGCATCTGCCAAGCCACAGCAACTGTGTGTGTGTGCGCGTGCATGCACGCCCCTATTCATCTAAGCTGTAGGATTTAACCTAAAATAGTTCCTGTGGATTTGCACTGGTTTGGCAGCAGTCCTGAGGCCAGCTACCAGGCTCTGCTGATAAGCCGTACTGAGGGGAGCCGAGAGCACACGGGCTGCAGCAGCCCCGCGCAGAGCTCAGCAGGAGATGGTGCCCCTGGGGCAGCCCCCATGATGCGACCTGGCCCCTGGCCTCTTCTGGCTGTTGGAAGAAAGCAAGAGGCTAGGAGAGAGTCAGAGCTTGGCTGGAAATGCGAGCTTGCATTTAGGACCGTGCCAAGCTGTCCCAGCGAGCATCGCTGCGTGCTGAGCCTGAGCTGAGGCTGGGGCTGCTTTCAGGTGCTCCCAGCACTTAGGTCTGGACTCGGGACTTTAGTGTCGCTAATGAAGAGCGAGAGGCCCTTTGTAAGAACTGGTCCTGGCGCCTTATTACGATTTTCCTTCAGTATGGTTCTGAGCTTTTGGTTGAAGTCCGTCCACTAGTGAAACAGGCAGGAAAAAAGCCTTCTGCTCTTCCTTTCAGGTCCCTGCAGTGCTTGGCTTTCCCACCCCAGTTAACCATCACACGGAGTAGGGGAAAGCAGGACCTGTCTGGATAAGAAGCCATCATTTTGTCCCATGCTTAAAAGAAGCCTTCTGTGCTTTGAACAGGCCAAACAGCATTCTCCCCCATAATTTTTTAACTTTGGGCACCTTTGCAAATTACTCTTCTGGCTGGGATGGAGACCAGGAGTGCCAGAACACCATGGGAAGAGGCTGCTCTGTGATACTGCCAACCTGCGAAGGAGGAGGAAATGCTGGAAATCCCCTAAGCACGCCTGTTTTCTTGAGATTCCCAACTCGATTTTGCAAACTCAGAAGATTTTATATAATTTGGTTTAGTCGGTTCAGAGGTTTAAGGCACTTGGCTATGCATCTGGATTGCATCTTTGGGGTGAGTTATCCAAAAAAGAACTTAGAGAGAACAGTTTGAAATTCATCCTTTGCTAGCAAAGCTAAAGGAAAACAAGAGCATGGGAAGGGAGTTTCAGCTCTGCTACTCGGTGTGCTGGGCGCTGGGTTTAATCCCATGGTCTGTGCCTCTACCTGCCTGGGCCATCAGGTGGGCAGCCAGCTTGACGTGCCACCAGCCACCATCCCTAACCTGACACCCAGCTCCCTGCCAGCGAAGGAAACCTCGGCTCTCCCTCTAACCACCGGCCTCCATCACCTGAAGGTCTCTACAGTAAGAAAAAAAGAAAAGAGAATTTCTAAACATGCAAATAAATCTCGTCCGATGTGCAAGTTCAGCAAGCACAGCTCTCTGACATGACGGCTGCTGCACACAAGCCAAAGGGTTTTATTCAGGCTTCCCAGTCTGAAAATGTTGGCCTTAGAAAGCTCTTAAATGAAACATTTTGAGTTGAAAAGTCCAAGTCAATTCAAAATAGTAACAAAGAAAGTTAATTTTCAGAGCCCTTTAAGTTTTTGACCGTAAAAGCCAAGAAAGTTGTGTACTGATGGGACGGAGCCCCAAGACACCCGCAAGGCAGCCAGCACCCCGCTGCTGGTGTTGACTGCCCCGAGGCCGCCGTCTTCGAGCGCCGATAGCGATCAGCACCTCGTGGGGCTGAGCCTTTCACCATTTGCCATGTTTTGCCTCACAGGCAGCTGTGTTTCAGCAGTGGGTGAAACGATTCCTGTTTGTCTTGAAGGGCAAATTCTTCCCTTTAGATGTTTGTGCTCACCTCCCATTAACTTTGGTATGAGCTGAGCTCATGCTTCCAAGAGCAAAATTTGGCTTATAATTTCTGCATGCTTCAGGATCCTTTGGGTACCATATAAATGTAAGATACTGTGATTCAGTGCTAAAGAGCAGAGAAAATGCAAACCCCCAGGAGACAAAGTAAGAGAAAATCATATAGAGCCTTTGTTTAAAAATAAAAATATATATAAAAAAAAGCAAAAGAGAAAGATTAAGAAAAACACTTCAGCCTCATTCCAAAGCTGATTTCATTGCATGCAAGGACAGAGTGCACATCTCTTACCTAGCGATAGCTTCTCTGACACCAGTGAGTTACGGGCCATTGGACCAGGCCCCAGTTTCGAAGGCATTATTGGAAATGTCTTACCTTCCATATTTCCTGTTTTTTAATCAAACTCACCGCGCTGCCAGAGGTGTTTCATTTACCGTGCAAGGGGGCGGTGAGGCAACCTCGAGCCACAGGAAATGGGAATCGCAGAGCAGCTCCTCCACGCTGGGCGCTCCCGGGGGCATGCAGCGTGCAGACACCGCTGCCCCCTGCCCCGCAGCACCGCTGCCTGGCCCCGGCATCCTGCAGCCACTGCCGGGTTCAGGGCTTTCAGTGTCTCCTCGTTTCACTCAGTGCCCCCACTCCAGCAAAAGCTAATGGTGCATACATTTTATAAGTTTATTTTCTATCAGCTGCCATTTTATAGTTTCTTGGCTTGTTGTGACTGTCATAAAATTACTTTATTGTATTTTCCCATCTGTTACATTTTTGCTTCTTTACAGGGGGACACTGCACGATGCAAATAGTCTAATTTAGCTTTGAAATCATTGTCTGAATGTTGTGCAAGGAAGATGAACATTGTGTTTACAGTGTGGCCTCTCTGTAGCACTGAGGCGAATGAATGATGCCCGCAAACCCCAGTGTCAGCAGGTGGACGTGGCTGCCCCCTCCTTCCCTACCCTGCTCCTTTGCTTTGAGTTTTGCACTTGGCTACACCTGTTAGAGCTATAATTGCTCCTCAATTTCATTATCCACAATGGGGCTTTAACAAGGCCTTCTGATTTTTTTTTGCCTTTTTTTTTTTCAATTTGTACTACCACTGAATATTAAATACTTTGTCTTGTTAAACTACTGAGATTATTAGACAAAATCCAATATTTAATCTGGTGGTTTGGCAACACCAAAGAATTTCTGAATATAAAAAATCCAGTTTTAAGAATAAAAACAGTGGTTTGACAGTCCTATTTAAGTACCCCTCCTTCATCTCTCCTTCCTGCCCCCTGTGTACTACAGTGTACTTTTCAAACATCATTTTATCACCAAGAAAGGAAGCCTTAACTATTCTTATCAGTGGGCCAGATCCTGTTCCTACCAGAAAACCTACATAATACACAGGACACGAGGCAAAGGAATCCCATGCACCTGCAACTGGCAGTGACTTCAACAGAAACAGAAACAGTAAAAGCATGTAGGGAAGGAACTGAGCCGAAGGACTTCCAGCAATGATGTGTGTGCTGACTTTATTATGATTTGTCAGTAACAAGGAATATTTTGTGTGTGATTTCAAAATATAATTGTAAAATTTATGGACGTAGGTAATTAGTTGGTTTTTGATTGCTGAAGTCTACCTGGAAAGTCTGGGTGAATTTTCAGTTTTTACAATTCTCCAGCTATTTAACAAAAACAGTTTTAGAAAAGGGTCTCCAGTTTTGCTATATAAAAGGTTTGTTCCTATCTGCTGATTGTAGTAAAAATGGTGAAAGAGGAATCCAAGGTGGGATGTCAAACTTACGTGTGAGTAGAGCAGTGTGAGATCACTTCTGTGCCACTTCTCTCTTGGTTTCCACCTCTTTGGCAGTATGAACTCCTCCAGTGGGTGCTGTCCTTCAGGATTAAGAAGGAATAAACAGAATCACACACAAAATGATGGCTTGTACTGGAATTTAGCTGGATGAAGACCTCAGAATGAACTGGCGAGTAAGTTGTGTCTGAACTCTGCAGCCCTGCGTTCAGTTCTTTATTAACTTTTTCAGTATGTTCTGTTACGGTCAGGCAACAATATGGGAGCTATCTTGCAGCTAATTTAACACCTGTAAATTCCCATGGCTGGTAATGAAACCTTGTAGAGGCTAGCAGATGAAGCATTTGCTTCATATATCAAAGGTCATTAGTTCAGTATTTGTTAATGCTGTAGCTTTTATTATTTTTTTTTTTTTCAGCTTTTTTTTTGCATCAGTCACTTATAGCCTGATTAAGACTTCTCCTTCCCAAAGCTAAAAATAAAACATGAGCATCTGACCCAGAACACTGGGGTGAAATTCTCTGTTGAAATCTTGAATTAACCTGGTTAAAATGATACCTCCAAAACTCTACCCGGCCCTCCTGGTTGCATGCAGGCTTGGAGGCCGTGTGGCACCAGGGGACATGGTGTCACGGCTCTGTGGCACCTGGGGACACGGTGTTACAGCTGTGTGGCACCAGGGGACAAGGTGTCACAGCCATGGCATAGGGAATGGTTCTGCCCAGCTGAGCACTTGTATCAACTCTGGGCCATCACTGCCGCACTGCCGGCGCTGAGAGGAGGTGACACAGCGAGCTCCCAGCCCTGCTACTGGTTTTTCTGGATGTTTCGTAGCTAAACTGACCCCTTCTCAATCCTGTCATGGGCTGGGTCCACGACAGTAGCCAACTTTTCCAAACACATCCAGCACAAGGCAACATTATAATGAAACTAAGCAGCTCCTGAAGATGAAATCACATGAGCCGTGCATCCAAATGTGATGCTGCAGCTTCTGGGAAATGCTGAGTGTGCGCTTCTTCACCTTGAAAGGTCTTGGCATGTATGCTGTTTATCAAAATAACAAGTCATTGAAATACAGCTGAAAGGATTGCCAGGAAGGTTGAATGAAGCACTGTTGTTTCCAGTGTACCATGGTCTCCACTGTTTTTTTCCAGAGGAGGGAAATGAGTGGGCTCCAAGAACGAACCCCGTGCACAGAGCCCATCTATTTCTGGCCAGGCTGCTCTTTGACCTTTGGCAAGTGCAGCACAGCAGGTCTTGAGCAGAGCTTGGCTGTGTGGAGCTCGCTGCCAGCAGGACCTTCACCTTCATATAGTCCAGTACCGATCCTAGACATTATTTTTATTTGTAAGGTGCCACTCATCAGGAATCTACCCTGGGATATAATTCTGGTTGCCTGCAGAGAAAAGAAGTTCTGGATGTATTCCTGAGACTATTAATTTAATCTCTAAATAAGCTATGCTCTGTATTAGCATCTTTATGCTGTAGAATTTTGTAGGATATTTGGTTCTTTGTAAGACACGTGCTGTTTTGTATTCATATCTGCGCCTGTCTTATAGCTGGCTTCGTGATGCAACTCATTAATTCAAGACTGCAATGTCTTTCTCACTCTATGATATTTAGATGAGAGATATTTTCTACAAAGGTTATTAATACTCAGATTTGTACTTCATCATTCACTGTACTACCAGGCAGTCCCATCGATGCGCTCCTGTGACTTGCCTGGTCCACTGGAGAAATCTGACTGAGTTTTCAGGGTAAGACACACATACCCCGAGGCACCCATCTTTCTTGGACAAAGGAAAAAACAATCATTAGTACCACAGGTGTTCCAACGGCTTCTGTCCGAATTCTGAATTTGCAATAGCATATACATGTGAGTAACACCAAACAATTCACTTGTTCTCAAACAACAAGCACCCTTCCAGAAATACATGGCTTTCACGCCCAGCAGCAGCAAAGCCTGTCTGTGTTACAGGCCCATTTTTTTTTTGTGATGGGGGCAACCAAACCTATGGCCAGTGGAAGAACCGGCAGCACCGTGCTCATGGTGCCTCTCACCAGGGCCAGCTGTGTCCCCACTGCTGTGGTGGCAGCGGGCAAGCAGGGACCTGGCTGCTCCTCCTCCTCCTCCCAGCACATGGTGCAGCACAGCCACGTGCTTGGAGAACCAGGACGAAGGCGAATGCCGGCCAGCCAGGAGTGATTCTCACGGCATTTGGTGTCAGCCTCCATTTTCCCACTGCTGGGGCAGGGAGACGCTGCTGGGGCCAGCTCCGGTTAGCACAACGTTGTTAGCTGCCCGGTACAAATGACCTTTGTACAAAAAATTAACAGTGACAATCAGCGAGGGGCAGCTCAGCTCCTCCACGGGTCCCTGTGGGTCTGGGTTCCCACTCCCTGAGGCCACCACAACATCCCAGTGCCAGAACCTCAGCCACCACAAAGGCAGAGACAGCAAATGAGGTTCCCCTTACTGAGCTAACGCTGGTTCTGTCGCAGCCGCCCCCTCCCGATGTGGTGTAACAGTCCCAGAACATCACAGGCCAGCGCTGCCACCCCCGAGGGGCGAGGCCTGTGGGGACGGGTGCTGCTTCTGCACAAAAACTCCTATTAGACGACGTCGACGCATGTTTGACTGAACTTCTCAAATCTCCCTGTTTCTCCTCAGACACACAGAGACCATGAGCTAAAAGCCAAGCTTTTTCCACAGCTTATGTTCTTGTAAAAACAACTCCATGTACACACATTCTGCTCCTCGCTCCAGTCGGGGCTCTGCATGCCAAGCCCAGTATTTATTTTCATTACTTTTGAGACCACCAAAATTAATGTATCTTTCAGACAGGAAGAATTTTATTTATTATGGTGGATTTGAATCCAAGAGATGAAAGAAGAGCGGCGTGCATCTTGAAAGCAAGTGAGGCTGGGAGCAGCGAAGGACGGCCTGGTCCACAGGCCACCGGCCCTGACCCCACAGCGTGGCCACTGGGCCCGGCCTTGGCATGGCGGCCCCTGGCCACCACCACCCTCCGAGCTCGTGGCCACTGTGGCCACAAGGGCAAGCTCCACTCCTTCAGTGACCTCCCTCTCTTCCCAAGCCACCAGTATATTCATGGTGTGATGGGAGGCTGGTGTTTGTTCCTGGGCAACGGCATCCAGAACACAAAACTAATCATTTTTTTCACATTTTGTGTGCTGATCGCTGAGCTTCACCTCATCAGCTTTCCCCCTAGTTATGTCTCCCAGCCAAACTCCACTCCCCCTCAGGGACCTCAGGGATTGCCATGACCCCTGCAGCCCACCCCGTCTTCCCCTTGCTGTCACCTGCAGACAGCACCAAGAGCATGAATTGGGATCGAGGAACACGCGGGGCCCCGAGGCTGTTCCCAGCCTGACCTGTTCACCAGGCCCAGGACTGGAGCCGGGCCCCAGGGTGGCTGCGGCCGGGGGGCAGTGTGTGCTGCTGCCGGGCCTCTGCTGTGTTTGTTTGAGCTTGCAGGAGGAACACAGCGCTTTATCCCCTTCGTACCATTCTGTTTTATAAACATGTAAATAAATTCTACAAACCGCAGACTTTGGGCTCTCTCAGGCATTTCAGCCCAGGGTTTGGAGGCAAACCGCGACGTGTCCCTGCCACCTCCCGCTGCCCGGCTGGCACTGCCATGCCAGGTAAGCCCAGGCACCTGCCATGCCCTCAAGGTTTTGGTGCACTTTGGTGACGCGATCGCAGTGCTCACCCAGCCAGGAAATGGGACCAAGAGCTCTTGTTCACTTAAAGACTTCACCACCGGGTAATGTGGGAAGTGCTGTGCCTGCAGCTGGTGCCCCCGCTGCACCAGCTGTTCAGTGCACTCACTGTGCAGCAGCCGTGCACCTGGAAAGCAGCGTTTGGGGCTCCATTTGGTGCAATCACACTCAGCTTAGTGGGGTTCGAGGACTGCTGTGCGCTCCTGTGGAGGTATGCTGGAAATTGGACTCAGCAAAGTCAGGTTTGCTGGAAAAGGGATCAGCTGTGTCACCTGATGCTCAAGGGCAACCAACGCCTCATGCTTTGCATAGCTGTAAATGAACAAATCAAATTGCAGTGCCCCATTGTTTTCTAGAAGAAAGCTTCCTCGCCCCCTGTTACTCGCTGAAGGGTTGTTAGCTGCATTATGTAGGTGCCACCCAGTGCTCCATGCTGTTTGGGGCAGCTCTACCTCTCGTGCTCCCCTGGCACCCACCCGTCCCAAGAGCCCAGCAGTGGTGGCAGGGCCAGGGCTCAGCTGCCTGCAGGTGGATGAGGACGCCTGCAGGTGGATAGACAACTGGACGTAGTTAATGAGCAGCTCTAACAAAGCTTCTAATTGCACCTGCAGTGACATCACTCACTGAGGCATGCTGGGGCCCTACAGAGGCCACGAGACAGGTCCTATCAAATGAAATGTATGATTAATTAAATACACCACTAAATTAGGGGCACGGCTGGCTTTTGCAGCAGTCTCCACACTTACCTTTCTTTTGTGAGGAGCTCAATTCAGGCACCTCAAGCCACCACGTGAGACGGTGAGAAAGACCAGCTGTGTCCTTGGAAATCCAGACCTGGCAGTGGTTAAGATTTTCCCTACTTTTCTTAATTCTCTTGCTATGGATCTCATCACAGTCTTCTTTTGAAAGTGCAGAAATGAAATTCTAGTTCACCGAAGAAAAAAACACTGTTGCTGTTGCTTTCAAACATGCCCAGAGTTCCACCAAAATATTGCCAAAGTCATCCTGCCCATTGGGAAGAAGAGAAAATGGATTGCATTTCTGTAACAACATTTTAGAAAAAATAATTTCATGTCTAGACCGGAACCAGTGCAAAGATGGACAAGGTTCGTTATTGGCATGGTCATTCTTTGGTAAAAATATCCCACCGAGAAACCTCCTTGATGAACCTCCTTGAGGTTCACCCACAGAGGAAGGCAGCAGGGTTGTGTGATAGACAGGAAAGTGGGAAGACACCAAAAGAAAGACAACATCCATGAGAAACCAGGCCTGAAAGCTCAACACCTGACACAACAACTTGTTCCTGCTTCCACGCAGCTCAAGGAAGCTTCGGACAGGGCCAAGCAGTGCTAACAAGGCACCTGCCCCCCGTGTGCTTGCCTGCAATAATGTCAGTTGGGATGTTCTGGACATGCGAGATCTCAAGAACTTCCAGTATAGTTGTGGATCCTTTCCAGGCTGTATTTGGTATTGTTTCTCATTGCAAAACAGGAAGTGGAACTGTAATTTTTAGTTGCTTTCATCACCTCTGATAATGCCTCAAGCCTGGGTCCCAGTTCCTAAGGAGCTCACAGAAAAAAGCTGTGTTGGACACCCCATAAAAGCCAATTTGTGCTATCCACAGTTAGCTTGGATTCAACCTAATTGCTTATTACTCTGAGGTCTCTGAAGGATAAAGAATATGGAATAAAATATTTCTACCACCTCAGCCTTTGTAAAAATATTCACAACCTGTTAAACGCTAGGGTCAGTAACTTTGAAATGATCTCACAATTTGATTTCATTAGATTTTAATTGCAAATGATACATTCCAGGGATGACGGAGGGTGAGAGGCTGCGACCAAGGGAAAATTAAACCTCTGCTTGCTCTAATTCTCCCACCACCTGTATTCAGGCAGGTGCAACACAAACTCCCCAACACCCTGCTAACATAACGCAACCCTGACCTAGAGGGACCGATGTGAACGGGCTTTTCAGCCTGCATGCTTATTCAATTCGCTCTGCGGAAAGGCTGCCAACCGGGAGACGCGGTGCCAGAAGCGTGGTGGTTTTTTTAATGCAAAGTTGCAAAACCACAAAACTCATTTTTACTAGTGACCTTTTACCACTAATTGTCGGGGTACTTAAAAAAAAAAAAAAAAAAAGTGACTTTGGTCAGGGCTGAAACGACATCCCAGAAATGCTCATCCACAGCTACTCCCTAAGCCCACTCTGTATCCAAACTGACTGGGTCCTGCTTGGATGAGTCAGGCAGTTTTTTGGGTCTTTTTTTTTTTTTTTTTTTTTTTCAAAGCAGCTTTTGATTGTGAAATAAGTCACTGTAAAATAGCTGGGCTGTTGGAAAGAGGGAGAAAGAAGTACACAAGATGTACAGTGGTGGGGGTACCATAAAGGAGAGGCTCCAGGGCTGTGCCTGCCCTGAATGCTGCATGAAGGTGGTTGTTTTTTTCCCCTTGCTTTCACTGTTTTTTCCCTCTAAGAACACATAGGTCTATTTTACTTCATTTCTACAGCTTTTTTCAGACACCAACTAGGCAGCAGCTACAGCTGGACTCTCTCTCCCTATGAGAGTTCAACCAAGTTTTGATCTCCTTTGCCCAGGTTCTAACACTGATTCATTCCCTAATTTCATTAGAATTGGCGGCATGTAAGTGGTGCGTTTGTGAGCAGAGCCTGACCTACTTTTTCCACCTCCTCTGCCGAATGCTTCCCAAGGATACCTCTCTGGGGCTTGGCTGGGGGCAGCAGCAGCCCCGGCCCCGCGACCTCCAGGCCCCTCCACATGCCTCCTCTGAGAATCTCGGTCCCGAGTGGAATGAGGCCAAGAGCCTATCCCAATGCCAATGAACCTCGATACATTAGGACAGCTCAATGTTTGTGGGCTACTTTGCTTTTGCCATGTTGCAAAAAAAAGACAGTTGGCTTAACGTTTTTCTATGCACCGAAATACCTCCATACACCAGACTCAGGAAATGCCTGGAAATGTGGGTAGTATTTACAAGTAAATGGCTAGAGAAAGCTGAGCAGCAGCAGCCCGTACTAGCAGGTGTCTCACGAGGAGAGCAAACTTCTTCAACAAGCCCCAACCCCAAACTGAGAAACAAATGTACTCAGCACCCAGCCTCCCACCACACTCCGTGGCCCTAAAATGCCAGAAGTCAAACTGTGTGTGCAAGCTCGAGCCTGTTTGGCATTTATGGTGACACTCCCACCACCGTCAGCGGGCCCTGATTGTCACCACTGGTTTCTGCTGCTTTTATGGAGAGCAAATTGAAAAATGTCCAGCCTCAATTAGGAAGAACCACAATTTGTAACAAAGCATCTGATGACTAGCAGCTTAGGGACTGCGCTCAGTCCCATCCGTAGCTCCCCATGTTGGAGGAAATGTTCCTTTTGCGGAGGAATTTTGTCATTTGCTGGGCTTGTTTGTTATTTTCAGCCTTTGTCTCCAAAAATTTTAATGCAGTCCAAAAGTCCTAAGGTGATTTCCTCTCCCATTCCAAAGCTGTGTCTTTGCTAAGCCCAGTAACCACTGCGAGACTCCTTGTTTGTAAACAGGGGGTGAAAACGCTTTGTTCTGGTTTTGCTTTCTGTCAGCACATCCCAATTTTCTCATTTTCTCTCTCTCTTTTTTTTTTTTTTTCCTCGCTTTCCAGTATTTATAATTATCTCCGGAAAACATTCTTGGCCTCTAGCTTGTCTGGGCTGCTTTACAGCAGCGTTTAACATTCAAAACCAGCCCTGGTGATTGGCTGGTGGCTGGGTCACATGGAAGAAACCGGTGCCAGGAGTGGCCAGGCCCGGCATGGGCTTCGGTGATGGCTGAGCAAGTGGGCTGGTGCTGAGCCACCTCTGATCCGGGACTGGGTAATGGGCGTGGGATGGGCGCGATGCCTGTGCACCAAGGGGTTCCCACCACGGCCAGAGCCAAGCCTCCCAATGTGGGGCTCGTTTGCGTCTCCCCCAGATCATGTCGTGTCTTCCATGCTCCTTTTTGAAAGCTTTTGGAAACATGCTGTTAGCAGTAAACAATTTGCTGGGTTATTTACAGCTCAATTTCCAAGCATCCTACCAGAACAATGAAGAAATGCTGCAGCGTACGGTGCCTACTGAGTGCAGCCGGCAGGACAGAAACCTTCCGGTTGTGTTAGTGCGTCGTGAACCCTTCCCTTCCTCCACTCCACAGCCATCTAACCAGCTACAACACAAGTCTTACATACAGGAAAACTGAATGAAGAAAATGACAGGAACCCAGAAATGCAAAGAGAAGACAAAAATGGACAACCAATAATTAACATTTTTTTTCTCATTTTTGTTATCCCAAAGGATCTATGCTTGAGCTCTGTCAGAAGCCTGGGTAGATGTAGAATGTGTAAGGAGAAAAAAGCAACGTGTCACCACTGCCGTGTTCAGAGGGAGATGCTAACAGGACGGGCTCCTCAGCCCACAACAACATCTGCCTTTGCTTGGGCCGGCTTTTGAATTTCACTTGTATTATCTTTGAGCCTGGGATTTTTCCAAGAAGTCCTTCCAGATCCTTCAAATTTTGCTCCCATTTGAAGTCAGGGAAAGTTTTACCCTCAATTTAAGTGAGTACAGAAACGAGAGGGCCCAAGGCGGTTTGGAAGCTTGGAGCTGAGAAGGTCTCCTGCAGTCTCCATCACAGGACGGGGCTGCTCAGCATTTCCCTGACAACTCTGTAGCTCTGAGGCTTAACTTGTTAGCTTGTAGTGCACGGAGCTCCTTAACTGAAAGCATCTAGAAAAACGCAAGTGGGCTCTGCCGTAACAAAATACCAATTAAATAAGATACAAAGGGATGTGGAGGTTGCTTCTTGAGAAGCAGCTTTAAAAACGAGTTCTCCGAAGCTGCAGCAGTACCATGGCACCACGTGGGGCCGCGGGCTCCTCTAGGGGCACACACAGCAGTGACAGTATATGCGCTCCTGGAAGAGGGACTATCTCCCCATGAAGAGGCACAGCACTGCCTGTCCAAATCACTGCTGAGATTTCTCAGACCTGATTTCCTGAGTTCATCTCTTCTTCTTCTCCCAGCAGAGGATCTGGCTTCTGCTCAGCTGTGGCTTGAGCACAATGTGGGGCAGGGGATTTGCAACCTGTTGTCCCCTCCTGCAGTCTGCATGGTGAGCCCAGATGCCAGGGCATGACCCTCCGAGCACCCTGGTGCTGGGACTTCAGATCTGATGGTGTGACGGGCACCCCAGACCACATGCCAGGGAGAATGCTGGTGAATTTGCAAAGGATGGTCATTTGGGCAGGACCAAAACCCAGTGATGGCTGCAGACATGTTAGGGCCATCCCATCTCTGTGCTCCACACACCTGCACAGCTCGAGGCGAGCAAGAGGCTGCAGCCCAGAGATAGCAGGCTGTGGGCGCTGTCAGAGAAGTGGAGGAGCAGGAACCACCGCCAAATGGATGAGGTCTTCAAGCACGCTGCAGCTGCAGCCGTCCAGGCTTTGCCGGCTTTCCCTGCCCTGGGAGGGGACATGGTTGCATTCAGCTTCTCTGTCTGCTGCACATCGCTCAGATCAGCTCAGGCGACTCGTGAACTCCGGTTCCCTCTAAAACCCATGTCGTGATGGTCCCATGGTGCTCTCAGAGACGAGCACTTGCTCATCATGAGCACTCACACTCTCCCGGGTGAGCACATCGGCATGACAGAGCCACGCAGAAACACCAGCCCCTCCTTGGCTGGGTGAGGGCCGTGCATCGCTGACATGAACAAGGTTGCATCAGATTTTGCCAGCTGTGGATCCCTCCCACAGCTGGTGTGTGTGACCTCTCCTCCCCACGCCATCTGAATGTGCTGGGCTCGGAGAAAGCATGTGCTGGTATAAACAAAACCAGAAACGGGAGGAGAGGAACCTGCTGAAGATCTGAGATGACAATCCTGCCCTCACTTACACTTTCTTGAACAAGAGCAGGCTTGGTTAGTAACAAGATACAGACCTAATTCTGATTATTTTTACACCAGCAAAGCCAATGAGTCTTGGATAGTGAGAAGTGCTTTACACTGGCACCAGTGCAACACCAACCACCATCACTGCTCAGTGCCCTGGACATTTTCTCTGCAATATGGTTTCCAATGCTTGTGAGAGCTGAAAACAAAGAAATGAAATACCAATGTCGTGCAGACTTTAGAAATGAAAAATAAAATGTCCAGGAAATCCCTGCAAGGTTTTGGACTGAACAGGAAGATACATTACAGAACTTTTTCAACTTTTTTTTTCAACTTCCAAACAGCAAAATGCCAAAATGCTAACAGGCGGGGCAAATTGAGCAAAAATAAAATATTCTGTGGACTGAGTTAGAAATTAAGTCAATGTTTATTTTTTTATGCTTTACACTTTGGCCAGCATTTATCCCGAATGAAGGCAGCAAATGTTATTAGATTTCATGGAATGTAAATAAACAGTTATTGGTAAATACATTTTGGTGGTCTGCTTGTTACACTGCATGTCAGGAAAACTATAGGGAACTGGCAGGAGTTCAGACGTCTTTAAGGAACACAGAAAACAGACATATTTTACTAATTATAGCTAACAAAAACACTCTGAGATTACAGTTAAATTACATTAAAACATAACTTGTTGGCAAAGGCTGTGAGCATAATGCTTTGCCTGTATCTTTCTGTATAATGTTTCATCAGAACAGAGCGGTAACATCGGGAAACTCTGGCACAGCCCAAGGCAATGTGGCCCATCGCGGCTCGTCCAGCCACTGGGCTTCCTGCAGTGGTTTCTGCAGTCTCATGTCCTCGCTGGGAGGGCAGAGACCTGTGTTTGCACGCAGCAGGTTTTGCACAGGGGAGACCTGATGTTGTTTGAGAGCACGCAAATGAGAAGGGAAAGGGAATGGAGGCACCTGCTAACCCCTGGGAGGGCCCTGTGCAGAAGCCCTGCTCCAGCTTCTAACAGGAGCTTCAGAAAATAAATAGCTTTTGTACCCACAGCACATCACCTGGATGGACTTGGATGGACTGATGCACCATCGGCTGAATCCGGGCTGGGCGGCGTGCTGGGCACCGCGGCTGCACCACCTCTGTGCGTCCACTGCACTTCTCAGTTCTGTCTTCCACGTCTTCTCCACAGCACAGCTATGGGATGGAGAGAAAGAGGTGACAGCCCTAGGCTGGAAAGAGCCTTCATTCTCTGAAAGAGCAGATCCTTCTTAGCAAGAGGAGGAACATGAGGACTTCTGGAAGAAATCATCCTGACTGTGTCCTGAGCTTTCATGACAAACGAGCTGCAGAGAGGGCTGTCCTCAAGCCCTGCCCACCCACACCTGCACCTGCACTGTGCTGCACACTAAGTAACTGTAGGGTATGCATGAAAACGAGATGCAGAAGTGCTGACGTTGCACTAAGATTACAGACCATTACTTTTTTTAAAAAATCACAGTTCATTCAAAGCAAATTTATAAATTCAATGCTCAAATGTGTTGTATGTGAGAAAACTTGGGCTACACAAAAAGCAGGCGCAAGGTGATTCTGTTCTTGTGTGCCTGCAAGACAGGACAACAGCACCATTACTTTAGAGAAAGTCTCAGCTGTAAGTTAGGACAGTTTCTTGTGCTGGTGGGATGTTACCACCGAGCACTGCACGCTCATGCTGGTGGTGCAGCAGCTCCACGGGCTGTGCTGGCCACCAGCTCCAAGACCAGGCAAATCAGCATGGTTTAATCTGACCTTTAAATCCAAACACAGTTTGAACTACAAGAAAGGCACACACTATTCCATTTGCCAAGTAAATGCAAGGGGGTATACAGTCAGATCTCCCCAGAATGTCAGTAACAGCCATGCCTGGCTCCTGCCCTGTGGCAGTGCACCATTCCTGGGGCTGTGAATGCTCGTGTCCGTGCCTGTATGTAAAAAAAAACACTAATAAAACTGTGCTTCACGACTACCCATGTAATCTCTTCACTTGGACTGTCTTTGTGTCACATTTATTGCCCATTCTTTTCTGGGAAGATTTTTACACAGGATCTGAAGTTTAAAAGAAGACAGATGACAAGCTGTGATCACGAGGAGGAGAGGCTCACCATATGGAAATAGAAAGCCCTGGCTCCCTCCTTTATTCCTCCTCCCCCCTCCCCTGCAGAGTTTCTCTACTTCACATGGTGCTATTGGGATTTGAAGATCAGAATACAAATTAAATTATTAAACAAGGAACAAAAAAACTCAGGCCTTTCCTCTCCATCCTCCCATGTGATCAGTAATTATAAATCAAAGTAGGGAAAATAACCCCGCTGGAAGCTGGCACTTGGGCTGCAGCCCAGTTGCCTACAGAAGGTTACAATGCTCAAGTGACACGTATGTGTCTTTGCATGCTACGGAGGGTTCACACGTGAATCAGGTCTGCAGCTAAGAAATCATTTTGATGCCAGAAACTAACCGGTGGGCCTCCTTGTATTTGTTATGTTGTTTGTTGCTTACCTGTGGGCATGTCTGGGAAGAGCAGAAGCACCACTCCTTGATCCACTGTTCTCCTCCAACATCAGACTCCTGGTTAGCAAAGCACACAGTAAAACATGCCCCATGCAGTGTCCTGCAAAACAGCACAGCCAAACCCTGTCTGATGCCATTTAGCACTAAGCTCTGTGACCTTCACGTGTGGTAGCCACTGCTCCAAGCCTTCGCAATCAAAGGGAAAAGAACGAGTCCATTTCAGCAGGGCAGAGCTTGAGATGTGCTAGTCTGGGTTTGCTTTGGTGCAGCTGGTTTCAGACACTGGGGACCTGGCCAGTTTCTGGCCCTTGAGGCGAGGGTGACCACCCCAGATGACCGCAGCCAGGGCAGTGGGCACCGTGCAGGCAGTGCGCCATGAGGAAGGGAAGGTGCTGCCAGCCCCTTGCACCCACACCACCAGGCTGTGTCACCTGGAAGCTGCAGGGTATTTTGCACTTTTGAAAGACTCAGAGACTCCTTCAGGTGGAGAAACACACACTGCAGGTCCCTGCCTTTGAAAAAAAATTGGGCCCGTTTTTGATATTGGCTTTGCAAGGCTTGGGATGAGCCGCTGACCTCAGTAGCCAGACTTACAAAACAAGCACTTAGACCCTGTAATGCAGATTTGGACAAGGGGCATCCCATTAAGGCACCCATGGTTGAAAACCAACTCCTTGTAGCCAAGATAAATAGCTGAATCAATGCTACACAGAGCTTAATTTAAACACGTAATGGAGTCTAACCCAGATATACACTGCACTCCATCCACAGGTCCTGGAGATGGCAAACTGAAGCCTGCTTTTATAGTGTGCCAGCTCAGGGACCTGTTCCCAATTTGCAGATTTGGCCTGTTACATTCTAAAAGATGTTTAATATACTTGATGCCTGTTTGTGTTAATGTTTACCATTGAAGTTTTTCATTATTTGATGTTATATTTGGCTATAGCGTTGAAATTCCATTGGACCGACCAGAATCTAGTGTCAAATCAAAGCCAAAGAAGCGTCTTTGCGACAGACCTTCAGTTCCCATCCAGCCACCTTAAAAAAAAAAAAAACTATTGTAGGTGTTTCCTTTGCAGCTGTTCTCCTCTTTGTCAAAGAAATAGCAAGCACTTTATCTATTAACTGCTTTTATATTTGCAGCTCTGGAAGATCGTATTTGCTCCCTGGAGCACTGGGCAAAGCCACAGTGGGCTACCAGGGAGGTTCAAGGTGGGCACAGGTCCCTCTGGCCAGAGGCAAGCAGGGGATGGCTGAGACCTCCCAGGCCCTTCTCCAGGTTTTGTCATCTGGACACAGGTAATTACCTACAGACCTTTGTACTGCACCTCTGGGGACAGCAGATGGACTTCTGCTGCTTGCAAATTGCTTCTTGTTATTAGGATCGTGCTCAGCCTTTGAAGCCTGAACAAGAAACATTTTCCCACTGTGTTCGACCCTGGCAGGCTCTCCCGGAGTGGGGAGAGTAGTCCTTGTCCTGAGAAACCCAAAGCCTTGATTCACAAAACTACCTAAGCACGTGCCTGAAACAAGCCAGCTGCAAAAGGACTTGCTTA
Source organism: Oxyura jamaicensis (assembly GCF_011077185.1). Taxonomy (NCBI): domain Eukaryota; kingdom Metazoa; phylum Chordata; class Aves; order Anseriformes; family Anatidae; genus Oxyura; species Oxyura jamaicensis. Next base: position 5,985,496 of record NC_048905.1, read on the forward strand.
AAACAAAGCACTTGGATTAGCTCAGCCCCTAAGAGGGGAGCTTGCCCATACCGTGGGTCTGGCTCTGTTCCCCCCTTTCCAAATGCTTGCATCGATTCCCAGTCCTAGGGTGGAAATTTTTCGTGGAAACCCAGTGCTGCAGGATGAGGCGCAGATCCCCCAGCGCTGCGGGGAGTCACGGATCCCGGGGGTTGCGGAAGGCGCTCGGCACTTGCAGCCTCAGACCCTGCAAATCATGCACACGCTCACAGAAAGTGCTGGCATGGCTCAGCAAGTGCAGAATGAAAATAAATGAAGGAGGCTTGCCTAAGTCCAGATGTGTCTGAATTCAAAGGGACCTGGAAAATATGATGGCCTGGATGAAAAACTGGGAAAGAGCATTGAAACATAAAGCCGTGAGGGCAGGTTTGAAAAACAGTCAACAGATATTCTCCCAGCTAGCTAAACAGGGGAGCTGGGAGTAACCCATTTTTCAGTTCAACAAAGAAATTGTTTCAAATTGTTTCCCCTCCCCAGCATATTTTCTCCAATTTTCTCATCAAAGTTAATACTGGGTATTTTTTTATTTTAGTGAACTATATATTTTTTTTCAGGATGGTGTTTTTCACTCTTAAAGATTATAAATTAAATTATCTAAATGTCATCTCGGTACATAAAAGCATTTACTTGACAGTATTAAAGTGAAATGTTTTGATTAATGAAGAGTTCCCACTTAGATCCAAACTGGATTCCTTTCTGAAATGGGAAAAAAAAATCTCTGCATGCAAAACTTGGTTCAGCTTTAGCTAAATGCTGAGACACTACAAAAAAAGATCTACAGAGTTACTCTGAAGCAGAGGTTTCATACTTAATGTACAACAGCAGTTCTGAAAAGCACGCCTAACCCTGGTCTTAAAGCGGTCTCTTTAAAGGGTATGGGAGAAGTCTGATATTTTGGGGAGCATTCTTAAGAAGTCCCCATGGACACAGGCCTCTCTGATGGCCCTGGTTAGGGTCAGATTGAGATTTTAGCATTTAGCCCTTTAGCAGGGCTTACTGGACTGGATGTTTCTCTATATGCAAATGCTAATCCTGAATACTGGCATTTCCATACATCACTCCTGAAGGAATTGTTTTTTTAAAAGCTAATGTTATTGCTTGAGATGTTGAGATCACTGGTGCAAAAGTGAAGTAAAACAACTCTCCCAGCATTGGTAGCACTTGAATGTAGTCATCAGCTTAGAATGGTTCACCAGAGCATTCCAAATCTGCCTCCAGTCCTTTACTCTTTCTGCTAAAAATATCCCGTCCAAATGGGTCAACAGGTAAGGTTTGTTTTGTGATTTGTTGCTGCTGGATGGCCATGCACAGCAAAATGTATCTGCTAATATCTTAAAATATGATAATTTGTACCCCATTGAAAAAAAATCTTTGAGAATGTGCTTGATGAAGTGTGCAAAGCTGCTGAGCTGTTGCTGGACATGGCACCAGGTCTCCCTTCTCACACCAGGGCTGCCTGCTCCTCTTGCCAGGTCGAGGCATGGGGCCGGAGCCCAGTCCTGCTCCTGGCATCACCTCCTGGGTCTGGCATGGGCCAACTCAAAACCACACAGGCTGAGCATTGCTTTCCCTTCCCAATTCCTTGTTTATCCAGCACTGGTTTCATGAAAGGACAACTTGCCTACACAGGACATGCACTGTCCCCACTTTGCTCATTTAAAACCACTTCGTAAAGCCAGACGAATCATGGTAGGTAGGCCGGGGCTCACCAGACTTCTTTGGTGCAAGAAAGACAAACCAGCAAACAGCCTGGCCACCACGGCCCCGTTCACCCCGTGCTCTGGCACCTCTCGAGCTGAGGAGCTTGTTCTACTCAGGGCTGGCCTCCGAGAGGCTGCTCCTGGCTTGATGGGCAAGAAGAGCAAGGCAAGCACTTCTCTACAGGTGGCAGGCACCACACACCCCTCCTGTGCCAGCAACCTCACTGCTGCCCTTAGGGCTTGAAGCAGCTCCTCGCTTAAGTCAACAGAAAGACTTACGGACTCGGTTCTGGTCATTACACAGCAAAAGCCTAATTTCTGGGCCAGGCTTTTACGTGTAACTTGGATTGCTCTGTTGGCTCCACTGACTTCAGCAGGGCACACCCACTTGTTTATCAGCAGAGAACCCAGTCCACGTTGTCTTAGAACTCGCCGTGGCAATCCTGATTATGATGGGCTATGAATTTGGCCTCCAGGCACAGTTGTCACATCTGCCACTTCCAAATAAAACGGGCTCGTAGTATCAATGAAATGGCATCAGAGAAAGCTTATAGCAAATGTAAGATGTTAAACATTAACCACAATGCTCACAGTCCTAGAAAGGTCTGATAAGCCACGATTAAACTTAATTATGGATTATTTTATATTACCTACCTCCAAGCACTGAGGAAAATTGCTTCCTTTTAAGTGCCTTGGCTGGCTTGCTCTGACCACACACATACTGGGGGATATTTTCCCATGATTGATGTATTTGTTTACTGAGCTCCTTGCTCAGATACAGGCCGATTCTCCCTTTAATCAGAGGTGTGAATACCTTAATAGTTGTCAGAGCCCATGTTAACCTCCTGATTAAAAGCCATCCTCATGCTTACCATTAAAGAAATCCATGCAACAAAGTAAACTCATATTCTTACAATAAAACTCACAATGGGCCAAATGTATCTCTTATTTTATGTTATTGTACTTGGCTCACTGGCATTTCATCAAGATGTTTCATAAAACGGACATGTTTTTTCTGTTTTGTTTTTCCTTCTTTTTTCCTTTTCCCTTCCTTGAGGGCAAAAACTTCCACTAACATCAGTTTTCACTAGACTTCTTTTGACCACTTACCTACACTGGCTATTATGCTCCTTCACTATAGCAGTATCACCAATAAAATAAACATGTCAAAAATCAGAAGCACAAACAAGTTCATCCGTGACACTAATTTTGCCTGGCAAATAATTCTTCTTGTTTCTGCAAGGGCTTCAATTTCTTGTGGATTCAGAGCAAATTCATCTTTAATTTGATGCCTCAGTCTTATTTTTCTTTCCCAATCTCATTAGAGTAAAAATAGCAAGGATATCCATATGATTAAAGACTTCATGTGCAAGAAAGCAATCTGGTCATAGTGCTCCTTAGCTTTATGTACTTCTTTCTATTTGACAACATTAATTTGCCATCTGTCAGCTCAGTTACATAGTTTACTCGCTGCTTGCTTGGCGTTCACCTCCCCCTTTTTTGTTGTCAGCTGTTTTTAATAGTTGGGCCTCCTTGAGTGGGCCATTTATGCAGATTTGAAACAGGAGAAATCCTAAAAACTGACCATATGGGAAGCCACTTTGTACTCCCCAGGTTGACATAGCCATGCACAGTCCTCCAACCCACCCCACACGCCCCAGCACTTTAAAAGAAATCACATTTTTTCATACCTCTGTAGCACCTTTCATCTGGGGGACTCCACAGCATCACACAACAAATACAAACAGCCCAAATTTGCTTTCCCAGGCAGCTCTGCTGAAGTCAGCTGAATTGTACAAGACTTGCTGGCAGCTAAATCTACCCCCAGAACTGTAACAAAACAAATGGAAGAGATTGTAAAAATAACACAAGAACGGCCGAGCAACTGCTAGCACCGTCCTCTGACACCAAGGGTATCCTATAGGGCCACATGCGCTACGTGCATGCATACTGATGGTATTTATCTCACACAGACGTCTGCAGTTATGAGCTGAAAATATTCTGTAATTGACTTCATCGGTCTTTTGTGAAAACTGTCTGATTTCCTCAACATGTCTGTTTTTCATCTATAAGCCTTAATTCCAGGAAAAATAACTGGGAGACTGTCAGGAGAACTGGGAGATGTTGTACTACCAAAACATTTTGTGTCCTGGAGATAAATGGGCCCATCCAGTTCCCAACTTCCATTTCCCATCAGGCACCCAGTGCAGTGGTGGAATAAAAGCAGGCTCTCATCAGGAAAGCCCAATTTTTTAAAAAAAATCTCCCCAAAACTCTGAAAATTTCAGAATAATCTGTCCTCCAAAATCCACTGCAGAGTGTAGTCCAGAAGTCAGTGACTTGGTCTTTGAAAAAAATCCCATTTTCTAGCTGATGAAGCTGAGAAGGTAGAAACTGAACATGTTTCCTTTTCTTGGAAACACGTTCCATTTATTTTTATTTTTATTTTTTTAAGCACAGGATGCATTTACAGCAGCATCGCTAAGGTGTCTGGGATGGGGATTGAGCCTAGCTCTCAGATTGACCAGAGTCCATCAATAGGGGCATTTTATCCAGATCTCAAACACTTAACCATCCAAAGTCATCTCTGATGTTAAGTGTTACACTTATAAAAGGAGATACATTAGCTTAAATAACTTAACATTATAGTAATATATCTGAACATAGAGAAAAGACAATTCTACCCATTTTTTCCACATCATTTCTCTGCCAATTGAAGAATCTGGGGACATTGGGAGGCATGAAAAGACAGGGTGAACTTGGCTCCTGAGCAGAAAGCCAGTGTAAAGGCTCATTATTGCTTAATTCATAGGGGAAACTGAGATGTGCACTGCCAGTGCTCTGGCCAGGGGTTTCATTGCTCACCAGTGAAGGTGAGCACCCAGGCTGCTGTCATTTGCTCTTCCTTCCCCACCTGAACTGTGCATGGGGAAGCATACTTAAAAGGGTTTTCATCCTCAGGAGTAGCCAAATTACCTGCAGAGTGAATTAAGTGCTTTACAGCAATGCAAAAATGTATCAGTTAATTTGAATATAAAGGGCTTGCTCTCTTCTCACAACTGCACAGGGAGGGCAGGAGGCTGCAGAAGGCTGCTGTTCTGGGTGATCTGCCCTCCTTCCAGCCTCTTTGCTAAGCATGGCCCAGCATGAAGGTTCTACAACATCAGCAGAAGGTGTCTGAACTCAGACTGCACATAACTTGGATAGGAACTGAATACGATTTTCCTGGGTTTGATCCTCACGCTAGGAGGAAAAGAAGCCACTGTTGCGGCAGCTCCTTTTTTAAGGAATTCAGAACAGAGCTGCTGGTGATGGGGACACAAGGGTGATCCCTCTTGGGAGAAGCTGGTCAGTGGGCTCAGCGCAGGCAAGAAGCCAAGCATGCAAGCTAAGAACACTTTTTATCATGATTGTGATGTCCAGAAAAGACAGAAATGACTTCCCAGCTCTCATAGCTCAAGAACCCTAACCCTGGTATAACCAGACCCGAGAAGATCACCCCAATGAAGGGAAGTCCGACTGCGAGACAGAGCCAGACAAATACCTCCAGCACTGCTCCCCCGATGGGAGCGTGGCCAGATGTGTGCCTGCCTCTGGGGCTAGAGCCATCTTGTAATTTGTAACAGTCTCTGGGCTGCTCTAATTTATGCTGGGGGCCGATGCACAGCTCGCTTCAGACAGAGTTCAAAGACTGCCTGGACACCAGCAGCCCCAAGCTGCTCTGCACGTGGTCTGTCCGCAGCCCGCACCCTGCTCAGCAGCTGCTGTGGTCCTGTGGTGAGATTCACCCTCATATCCAGAGCTGAGCTACCTCATACCAACAGGGCTGGTGTCGAGCTGGCTACTCTACGAGGCTACCAAGTGGTCCCTCTGAACTTTTCCGGGTCCCCAGAGAAGTGCTGTTTTGCTTTACTTGCCTGTAATGTACAGCCCACTTGTGCAAAACTGTAATCCCACAGAGATATCCGAACATGCTTTTTGCTTGACAGAGCTCTTTCCATCTGTGTGCAGCAAAGAAACTTAACTTAAGCTTGGTAGCTAAGGCAGCATTTCATAATTTCAAAACATACTCACCACTCCACACATTTCCAGCGTGGGTTGGATCCGGATATCCAAATATTTTGTATTATCTTTTGGGGCTGTAAGTTTGGCTCCGCTGCCTTGTGTAGGAAACATGCTGGTATAGATGACAGAAGCTATAAAGGCAAAATAAATCCATCAACGCTTTGACCAAAACAATAGTGGAAAAAAAAAGAACAACAACATGATGCTGCTGGCAAAACTTGGCAAAAAAACAAAACAAAACAAAAACAAAAACAAAGAGTTTGAGACAACTGAGCCATTTATATTTACAATAAGGGCTGATGGCTTTTGGGACACACAGTCTTCAAAGAGACTGGATTTGTTTTAGAAGCTCATTCATTTGCACCGGGCTCAGTGAACCAGCCAGTCCTCCTCCTCTCTGGGAAGACTCATTAGCTACAGGGAAACTCAGTGTGAATGGGAGGTGTGTGTGGGGTAGGGGTAATTACATAGGCACCTTAGAAATAAATCATGATCCTACTGTTGATATGATTGGAAACCTGGAACTGATCCTCATTTTAGCCTGGGAGAAGTTCTTCAGCAACACTCTATAAACTACAAAGAAAAGAAAAGGAAATTGACTTTAAAAACAACATTTTAATAATGCTAAGGTGTTGACAAAAATCTCAGCAAGCAAAGGAGCTCCGCACCGGGACGGGACCGCTGCAGGGAACGGCTACGGCATCTGCCCGCAGCATTGCTTGAGCCAGCGTTCTGTGAGCTCAGCGACTACAGATGTTATCACGTGCCTGGAGAGGATGCTGTGGTGGAAAACGGACTGCAGGAATATATAAGCTGGTATTGGCGATCACATTGACTATCCTCAAATGCTATCCTCAAATGCAAGCAGGAGTGATGGTAGGGAACAGGGAAGCCTCAGAGCCATGATGCAGCATCACAAGCCACGAAATGGAAATTCAGAGCTGCTGTATTTCTGAACAGGGAATCCCAGATGGATGAGGGGTATGCGCTCACGGAGCATGTGTGCCGTTAGCCCCACGTGCCTGAGATAAAAACTGGAGTGCAAACTGCAAATCTGTCTAGCACATCGACCTTGAGTCTGTAACATTCCAGCTGCGCTAGCCTTGCAGTGCATGCACCGCACAGCTAAACGCATGCATGCTGCAATTATTTACCATGGAAATGTATAAGCCAGACTCCTGGTCACACTGTGCATCTCAAAATACACTCCAAGTCCCCCTTCTGGGTTTCAGACATCCAGACATCCTACGAAGATGTGATGCAGTGTCAGTGCTAACTGGGACACAGTGATGCTGGTGGAAAGGCTGGAGATGTGAAACTCCTCCAGGTTACACCAGCAAAATTCAGAGCTGGGGGGGGGAGGGTTGAGATGCTCTTCGGAGAGCCTGCTTACACTAATTCAATGCACTATACTCAAATTCAAGTAATTTTGACTACGTTTACGGCAAAGACTGTCTCCTACAGTGAAGACATACAATGTCCCCGACAGCAGATCTGTAACCTTTACTGAAGCCAAGCTGACAGCAATGTAACAGAAGTCATACTGATCCTGCGTAGGACTACGGTACAGAGTGCTCGCATTGATGATGTGCTCTCTGCAGCAATGCATGCTGCTAGATACAAAACCACGAGGGAGAAGCATTACAATCCTTAAGTGAAAAACTGTGTAATACAATAAAATAAGCCACAGAAAAAAACACAAGAACACAGTGGCCCAGATTCTCCAATGATGCACCCGGCTACCTCTTGACTGGTTTTGATAAAATTATGCTGTTTCCAGTCAGCTGAGAGTCTCGCTCTGGTCTGTGGATTAAGCAAGGGTTTTAGAGAAGCACAGTAACCAAAGAGGTGCTGCGGAGCTGAACATGCTGAGCTGGGAGGCCGGGCAGTGACAGCTCCAGGTCGCCTCTTCACCATTCGTCATGTCAGTCATGCCTAAGTGGCTTAAAGGAATTACTTTTCCATTTAATTTGGGAATTTTTCCCAGAAAGTCTTGAATCCTGAATACAAATAAGAGTTGCTTAGAATATACTTGACTGCACTTGGCTACCTTTCAGTTAGCCGAGTAACTCCTGCACAGATCAGCCTGGTTTACTACTGCCATGAGCACTCATCTGGATTTAGGCTCCACTTGTTGAGGAGCCAAACTGACTAGAGGTCTTTTGCAGGTATTTGCTAATTAGTATCACATTTCCAAAACCCAATCAATTTTCTTGGTGTTGGACTCTTTGAATGTTGGATAACAGGTACTTACAAGAAGGTGTTGGTATTATTCAAAGAAATCACTGCAGAAGCAACTCTCACAACCCCTTGCCTCTCGCCCAGGCAGGCTCCTGCCAGGGTGCCCTGCTGCACGCTGCAGCCCCCTCACAGTTCAACGCACGCAGGCAGTTCAGACCTTCTCACCAGCTGAAATGATCCTTCAGGTCTTAAGTGTAACAGCACAGATCACCCTAGCAGGTAGGTGATATTTAAACCTAATTCCCATAGTCACTGGACATGCAGCCCATGACCACAGAGCAATTTATTAACTGCAAATGCACCAGGCGGCTCAATGGATATATGCTATTGATAATGAATTATCTCATGTGGGTGACGAGCACGTAGGTGCTGTTGCAGCCTTTGTGGTTCATAGCTATACTGGTTTATGGCAAATAAATGCAGCGATCCCTTCAGGCTATTAAACATAGTCCATCTCACTGTCAGCGTTCCACATTTCCATGTGCGTATAGCCCAGGTAATCCCAAAGGTGCCCCTGCCCACCCCTCTCCATCTGCAGCATAGCCAGCAGGTAGAGCAAAGGTGGGCATCACCCTCCACCTCCTCACACCCCTCTTACACCCACAGCACCAGGACCTGTGCTGTTTTCACCAGAGGGCCAGTTACAGAGGGCCAGTTGTACAGTTGCACCTACATGTATTTTGGTCATGCCCTGCTATTTCAACCTGCCACAAGGGAACTAAAAATCTGAAATTAAGAATCCTAAGGACCTACCTGTCCTTAATGCATGCTGCTTTGCTGGGTCCCCTGCCCAGTGGGGTGCTGGCTGGGAGGCAGGCAGCAAACCCCGGCACTGCTCCCGTGCTCTGCTCCTTGCTGTCTGACTTCCCTCCACGCTTCTTCCTCTCGGCTTTCCTTTCCTTAAACACTTTGAAGTTTCTTTTGCATTGTGGTTGGTTTTCAGATGCACCATAAAAATCCGCGTGCTGGGAATACTGTGGTTAAGACATGGGAATGCAAACATTGTGGAAATAACTTGGGTTTTGTTTTTCTTTTCCTTCCCCTTTTTTCCCTTCTATAAACTAACTTTTCCACTTCTTCAGTATGTTGGCACTTAGAACTTGTTTAGCCTGTTAATAGAAACAAGGACTGAAGGGGTCACATAAATGGTCTGTTTTGAAAAAGGAGTGGAAGTCTGCTGCAAACTCTCAGTCAGGATTTGAGCAGGTAGCTGCTGGTGCAAGGCCTGTGCCCGTCAGCAGCCAGCTGCTGGAAATTCGGCGACTGCGACTCGTGACCCTGCACCCCAGCCCCTGTCTCCCACCCTCTGCCCCAGCATCCTGCCCTCACTTGTCCCTCACCTCTCCATGGCTTTTTGCTGTCCCAGGGTCCTCTCCAGGGCCATCCCACGCCATCTCCATGGTCCAGCTTGAAGAAGACGACCTTTAGCTCCTGCTGCTGGCTTCAGTCTTACTCTCCAGGGCCCTCCCTGCTCTCTCCCTGCATGGCTGGTGCATGCATGCTTGTGCCTCCTAGATGTGCAGCACGTTTTAAAGACCACATCACTACATGGGTCAAGGAATCACACAGTTACCACAGTGAGCCACAAACCTCCCTCTTAAACTGAAGACTTCTGGTAGATTGAGCAAGCTCACTGCACTGGGTCTGTGGTAGTAGGCATTTAAGAGTTGGAGCAGCTCTTGAAATATTTTAATGGCAGTAGGGTTTGGGTATCTTTCAGTGATTCTTACAGGTCTGTCCTAGACCACATCACAGACCAATTTGCTCTTTAAAGAGCCTGTTGTTGGGATTAAAGAATAAACAGACAGAAAGTATTTTCTTAGAACTGCAGTTTTTCTCTCACTGACTTCCATTAGCACATCTTTATCCCACCACACCCTGCCTTTATTTTCATACACCTTGAGTAATAAGGTGCTAATAGACCCCATCCTACCACCCGGAGAACTAAGACACAGGGAGGCTGAAGAGGATCAGAAAGGGCCTGTAGGCGAGATGTGCTGCTACGCCAGCTCTTGGCCTGCCTGGCTTCTCCCAGAGACTCAGCCTGCTGCCTAGGAAATAGCCTGTTTGGAAAGTGGTACTTTGTTTTGTAGCTTTTTCAAACAGAACACATTTACATAGTTTTTCAGAAAGGACTCAAGATGTGTTACCGTTAGAAAAGACAAATTAAAAAAAAAATCTCACAGGTTTTACAGTCTTGACCTGTATCTCCGGAATGTTTTGGTCTTGGTGTACAGTGTTGCTCTTCATTTTTTCACTCTTCATCAGCCTTTCGGAGATGTCTGCATACAGCATGCTTCTAATGGGCTTTGGACACTGATGTCTGTTCCAAAACACTTCTAGAAAATACAGTAACACAAGGGTGATTTGAGCTCCTAGTCTCTGGCCTATCTGCAAAGTGCCTGCTGAAGTGCTGTTGTAGGCAGATCATAATTAATAATTATCATTATTTATAATGGGGCCTGCAGAACAGAATTGAAAGTGTCATCAGATTTTACATCCAAAATATTGTCTAAGTTAGTGCTTTCTAATTCCCAGGCATTGCTGTGGGAAGATACAATTGCACATGTAAATACTTTCCCATGCCTCCTCACCATGTGCTTATTTCGCATGTGTAAAGCATATGGGAATGTACGTAGGGCCTCATTGGAAATGTAGTGTGTGTGTAAATTGTTGCTTGTCTACATCTGTGTATCTAATTGCATGTGAAAATCACTACTTTAGTTGCATCAATGAAATACAACTTTTTGAAAATATAGCCTGCATGTGTTTCTCATTCATTTTAGTGAGGCACAAGATGATCCAGTTGAAAAACAGTAGCTAGGACCAGATGTTCTTCTGTTCCTCCAGCGTGAGAGAAGCAGCTCAGCCTTAAGAAACTCAAAGCTACTCAGCTCACGATGCTTGCTCTATCATGGGACAGAAAGCTCATCTGCTTCAGTGGCCTCCCTTTCCAAGGACTTGGACCTACTCCCAAACAATTTAATGAGCAGAAATTCACCTTTGTTTCCAGTAATTTAGAATCAAGCACCAAGTTGTTCTCAAATGCTGATGAGCAATGGGTAGAAATGCTGTTGTGTGGTCATTTGGTGGGTTTTGAGCCAACCATGGGACACTCCTGGGTGTTGGCCATCTAAGACTGGCCATACAGCAGAGATTTAATGTAATATATGGTGGGAAGGGTAAGTCACCCAGCTTTGCCAAAACGTCATTTTTAAACTATGTGCCTAATTTCTAAACAATTGCGTTTTAAAGATTTTAATAACTCCTTGAATTTTTCCAGAGCTCTGCTGCTGCCGTGGTCATATTTCCAAATTCAATGTACCTCTTACTCCTCCACTTAAAACATTCACTTCTCATTTAAACCTGCAGGAAAAACAAAATCTGGATTACTTTCAAATTATTGGCCAAACTCAAAGAGACATCCCAGCCCTTTATGGGGTGCAGATAAAAGAGCTTACAGTCCCTGCTCTGCCAGGAAAAACGTTCACTTTCTGTGAAAAACATTAAGAAATCAAATGAAGAGCTTATTAAAATTTTAGATGCAAGAATTTGCAAATTGGACAGCGATGCATGCATATGTCAGACCCTTGAGATGAGATGGTGCCCGTCATAAACTGTTGCTGGATGTGTAAATAAGACTCACTGTTCTCTCCCACAACCGTCGTGTATTGAAGTAGGAGCTCAGGCTGAAAGCACTCTTTGTGAGGATCAGCTCCAAAGATTTATGTGGAAGAACCTTTTCTTTATTTACCAGCTTGCTGAATCTGACAAAGTATTTGATAGCTTGGAGCCTCCAGCCTGAGCACCTGGTTTGTAAGAGCTTTTGTCAGTGATTGTACCTGCTTTGCTATTTATTTTTCAGTACCCCAACCTGCAATTGCCCTCCTGTTGCCTTGACAAAGGACCTAAAATGAAAGCAACCCACTCCACGCTCTCTTCCCTTCCATCTCTTCCAACAGCCTCAAAACTGCTGAAGATGGCTTTGATCCTTCGGGTGCTTTAATCTAGGACACATGAACCTAATCCTCAATTTTTCAAAGAAGTATTAGTTATTCTAATCGTTATTCTAAAGTATTAGTTATTCTTCTGAAGAGAGGTATTTTAGTTGGCAGAGGTGTTTGCTAGACATTGCAGGTGTTGGAAGTGTAGTTGTACCCGAGGGAGTGATGACTATTAAAAACAGCTCCTTCTTACCCATCAGCTCAGTAGGGCTACTTGCATGACTAACTGTAGGCTGTATGGGGAAGACAAGAAGTCTCTATGCTTATCAACCTGATGGACCTTTATTGCTACTATTAATAAATGCATACAAAGCTTTGACTTGCAGAACCCACTTGAAGCTTGCAGAGTTAGCAGCTACAAAAAGCTTTTCACTTTTTACTAGTAAACTGCATTTGATCTGTAAATTCAGACACATCAACATCTTAATTTATAAATGCAAATATGTGAACAGGGCTGCTGCAAATAAGGGTGTGCATTACCCCAGGTTTGCATCCAAAGATGCTGCAGACATCTGCCAAGTTACACTTGGAGTTGGGTGAGAAAAGTAGTTTGCATTTTCTCCTTGGTCACATAAAAACAGTAAGTGAACAGCTAGAGGATATTAAAAATAAATAAATATATTTGTAAGCCCTCCTAAATGCCCACATTAAATAGAGATCTGGGCTACAGTTTTGCACGGTAGCTCATATTATTCATTGTCAAATGTAGGTGCATGGGTAAGAGTTTGTTTGACAGACAGAGAGACCACCTATCTTGCAATATGCTCTGCATGATGCTGCATGTTTTATTTTTCCTTTCTCCTAACGAGATCATATCCAGTTTACTAATAAATTCTGTTTCAAATACAACTTCCATAAAGCATTTGAAACATCTGGAAACCTTATCTGCATTTCTGTGCATGTATTTTTGCTCCTACATAGAATCTTATGTAGCACACAGACAGTGAGACTATGAGCAGGTAAGATATTAAAATGTCTGAGTCAGACCAAAAGGGTTCTCAACTACTCCGTGACCATATGATAGAAAGCCTAATACATCACAGATCATCTGTTTCACTCACACCTACCTCATGAATTTGTAGGTATAGGCTCTCTTCAGCCTGCTTGACCCTGTAGCATAACTGACTGCTCTTGGAGCTCCCGCAGAAAACCTTGGAGCAAGCTGCTGGTGTCCTCATCTTGAACACCCTGACCTCATCAAGGCAGGGTTCCCATCTTGCACAGTCCTACTTGACAAGATGACCAAGGACAAGAGGCTCTGCTATCCTTCTGACACATTCCTCATGGCTGTCCCACATCCTGAAGCCTGCAACCTGCACCCTCCATGCTGGGTTAGGAAGCAGAGTCCCAGCGAAGAGCCAGCTTGCACCACAGCTATGCCCAGAGCAGTCCTGGAAAGATGTCTCCTTTAATAACACAGACCTGTTCAGGGACCTTGACGTATCCTCTGGTAACACAAAAAAAGATCTCAAAGCACCTTTTAAACTCCAGGCAGCAGTATTTTAGAGAGATGCCTGGTTAGGCTCTCTCATCCCTCTTAACAAAGGAGTGGCACCTTGACCAAAAAGGAGTCTGGATGAAGGACAGCATCTGTAAGAGCATTTGCTGTCAAGTTTCCATGTTTCCACATCTTATCTGAGTGGAAAAGAGGCTTGTTTTGCCATGTCTGTCTTTTCCCAGATACACATGGCAGTTTCCATTACCTAAAATCATCTTTAAATGTCCTGGGAGATATTTCATCTACAGTGTCTGACTCAGCTCTATGACAACATATATGATGAGAAAAAAAAATCTTAAAATGAGGTTTCTTTGGACATCCACCTGGCTGACTTTCCCTCCCTAGTGTTCATAGTGATGGACTGCAAACCCGACGATGCCATGTGCTTCAAAACAGTTCATTAATTTATCTCAGAGTGATTTCCTAAGACTCAGCAGCCTTCAACCAAGCATCAGGTAAGCTCAGGCAGAATGGTGGTCGGAGTCTCCTTGCGCTCATTCAGAACATGTTATTGCTGGTGTGGGAAGCAAATACAGCCGACCAGTAATGTCTGCTTCCAAAGAAAACACTCACTTTACTGTATCTGGTGTTTTGAAATGTACAAAAATAAATTATTTATTATCATGACTTTTGGGCTGAACCTATTTATATGGGCTTGCATCTGTCTGATCTGAAGACTGAGTCACTGACTGACAGACACCCTGTTGGCTGGTCCAGTTACTTACATTATGTCCATACTGTTCCAAAAGTTTAAATAAAAATAGCAAGCTTGAAACTTCTCCTCTGTTGGCATTTCTTCATAGGGACGGGGTGTTGCTTGAAGAAACATCAAATCACTCTTAAAAGAGGTCAGATCTGCAGGGTGAAATGGTAAAATTACTGGTGAGACTCACTGCCTCCACGTTTCCAGCACAGCTTCAGACCCCTAAGCAGCTGTGCTAAATGCCAAAAGAATGGTCAAAGAGGTCTGGAGGACATGTGAACTGCTTCAGTGTGTCCCTCGAACTATCAGTCAATGAGAATTAAAAGTCTGTTGAAGCCCAAAGCTCGAAGCCCTTCTGCCACTGCCAGCCACTTCCAGCCAGGGCCAAATACACGAGCAGCTTTTCCTCAGAAACCAAATTTATTCCAAATTTTTCCTCCTGTTTCATCTAATCGTTACATCAGTAATGTTACTTGAAATAATCTGACACCCACACAGATCCTCAGGTGTGACATAAAGAAAGGCTCCCCAGGGCCTGGATGGGAGGGGGGGAGGCTCACATCCTGGGGGAACAGGTGAAATGCTGGCCTTTCTCCTCACTTGCTGAATTAGGTAGGAGCAGGAGAGGACTGACAGTGTATTTTTTGTCCCCTAAACAAGCAAAAAGTAATGTCACAGCCTGCAGAGAACATTCCCACTGGGCCTGTGCCCCAAAATGGCATTTCTGGGGTATGCTGTAGCCATAAATGCAGCCAAATCCTACTAGTGCCGCAGCTAGGAGCACATAAACAGGAAGAGCCTGATATTTTGAAGGTCAGAGGCAATACATTCTGCACTGCAGGTATTACAGAGGTGTTTTCCAGCTTTCCATCTCACAGCCTCTTCCTGGAGACTTTAGTACAGATACTAATGATACTATGATAAGAAAGGGATGCCCTAGGGCTCTAGGCAGCCTTCTACCTCTCTCATTGCTGTGAATGCTACAATTCCTTACCTGGCACATCCTACTGATACCTACTTTCCAATATCTTGAGACCACGAAGAATTAACCACACTTATTAATTCTGTCATGCAAATCTGAGCGTCTATCAGCCAAGAACAGATGAAAGAAAAAAATCACAGCCATGCCTCACTGATGTTAATTTGAATTGTACATTATTTTCATGCCAAACACTCTGATCAGGCCACAGTTTTGGGCAGAGAGAGAGTCGCAGATCCTCCCCTGTAAGGTGTAGAGGCACTGATGTACTCACAGTTTCATCAAGCATAACTGGATGGCTCACAGCAAACACCACAACTCGCCTTTTGTCCAGGAGGAGCCCTTAATTCAGTGAGTACACCCACCTGTGGGTTAGGTCTGTGTGCGATCTCACAGCTTTTTTCCCACCTGAAAGTGAAAATCATTTTTATGTAACAAAATTTAATGCAACAGGTGTCTAATCACAGTTTCTCCCTTTATTCCACAGATTACTTTGTTTCGTAAAAGATGGAGCAATTCAGTACAGCCTGGACTGGTGTGGCCGAGGAGAACCGACAGTGACAAGGAGGATCTCCTGCTTAACACACACACACCTTGGGGCAATGGCCAATACCTAAGTGAAGGATAATATTCTCTACTTGCTGTGTGCTCGCAAGCATGGAAGACTATGAGTAGGATGTGTGTTTGTGGTCGAGGAGGTATGCAAGCTATGCTCTGTGTGGACGGAATCTGCCTGGTGCTGAAAGCTGCGGGATGGAAGAATGAATGCAGTTGTATTGGGAGAAGGAGGAATGCTTACAGTATTTTGTGTCCTCAAATGTGGATTAGCTTGGACAGGGATGTAAGGTGGGAAAGACATATCCTGAACACCTGTTTCTACATCTGTATTTTTTTTCCCCATTTTGGAGGCAGCATGCCTTGCTTCACGCACCCTGTCCTCATTCTGCACTCGGGTCCTTTCCACTTCATGCAAAAATAGCTTCTCCTCCCATGAAAGTCAGTTGTGTTTCTAAGCGGGGCGCGGTGCCTGCGTGCACGTGGTATGGCAGGAGGACGCGGCACACATCTGCCTGCCCATGTCCTGGGGAAGCCAGGAGGCAAAGAAGGTTTTCTGCTGCGACCGAGCCTCCTGTGCAGCAGGGAGTGCACCCTGTGCCTGCAAACTTTCCTCCTGCGTGGTGTTCCCCACTGCTTTCCTTCCACGGCTCAAGCTGCCGCTCAGTGAAGAGGGAATTTGGTCAAGCCAAGGTACTCAGACAGACTCTGAGGAATGGGATTAAGGTGGCCACATTCTCAAAGTCCCGTGCAAAATGTGCGTGCCATGAGTTGGTGAACAGTGCTATTCTCGCTTTTGTCAGCAAAATGAAGTTTAATTGATTTATCAAGAAGCTAAGGCTAAAAAATCTCTCCAGAGGCAATGGAGATACATGCACTTTCACTGACCTCTGAAAATACATGATTTATGGGAATACCCACTTATTTACCTAAATTCCCACGAACTGACCTGAAAAAATTAGCCCTTGATCTCTGATGGCAAGGGACTCCACAGAGGTAAACTCTGAAGGATTGAAAAGCAAAACAGAATCTAAAGAAAACGTATTCTTTAAAACTAGAAATACATTAAAGGGATAGAAAATAATTTGTACTAAGCAGTGTAACAGAATATCGCTTGGCAATGTTGTCAGGCTGTGGATGGACAGAGAGTTAGGGCTTCGAACTAGTTTGGTTTGGCTGTTGGTAATTAGGCACTTGAAAGGAAATTTGAAAACATAGTAATAAGAATTTCAACTCGGAAATGCTAAGATTCCACAGTCCTATAGCCATATCCCTGACCTGCCTTCACGGGGAACCTCCGCACGCACCCTTCTGCAGAGCTGCTTGGCTTGATGAAGTCACACTGCTTCAGCAACTACATTGTTACAGGATGCCTACCACCCTCCTGCACTACGCTGGGTGTCTGGTTGCCAGTGCTTTGGATCCCAGAAACATTAGGACTGCAGACTCAAAGATAAAGCCCTTTGTGAAGGGCTACGATCTCTTAGAGCATTTCTGCAAAGAAGGCAGGATCTTGGCTCCCAGGATGTCCCACAAAATAATTTAATGTAATAATTTAATGCCCAGCATGTAGTGCTTCTGGCTTGGGAAGATGGCTTTTGTTTGTTCTGTTAGGTTTGAACCTGATATTCAGAGGGTGCAAATAAGATGCACGGGCCTGCTTATCAGCCCCCACAGCGAACGCTAGTTTTTAAGCTTTCTTTAAAAAAATGCTTGATGAAATTTAACCTTTTCCCTTGTATTCCCAGCACAGCCAGTTCCCCTGAAATCAGTCAACAAATATGAAGAGAAACAGCTACTTGGGATGTCAGATACAAAATGCATGCTGCTCAATGTGTAAAGAAACCTTTGTGAAATTAGGGTGGGCCACCATCAGTTCTGATGTGCAATGCTTGAATTGATCTAGGATCTTGTATGGAGCTGGGAACTGAGGAAGTGGAAAGTAAAACCCCAGAAGTCATCAAAAATAGATCAAATCAGAACAAAACCTGTAAATTTGTTTGTCTAGAGGATAAGAAGTTGAGAAGTTGGTTAGGTCATATTCCATGGTGGCTCTGAACCAGGACTGGATGTGCTGTCATGCCTCAGAGGTCTAATGTGAAGTTACTTTTTGATCTCCTCACGGTGTTTTATGTAAAGAAGCCATAGAGTCCATCCGGATCAGACCTTGAGAGCCTCAAGCCAGGTTTGGATCTGGACTCTGTGGGTTTGGCTCATTTCTAGGCATCAGTGCAAATGCGTTTGGTGGTCTGATTCAAGTCTCCAGCAAACAGGTGAGTTGGCTTTGTTCAAAACCACTGCATAATTCTGCGTGATTGGCACCTTTCACTTAAAAGAAGCCTGAGCTATGTTAGCCAGCAATGACTTAAATTGGCAAAGGCTTGGGGAGGTTTGTATAGCAGTTGGCTCTGTTTAAGGCTTATATTCTCTGATTTTTGTGAACCCGAACCCACACTGCAATAGGGAGCAAGAGAATAAACTACCTACCAAGCATCCGATACTAAGAACAATGCCATTCTTCTTAAACAAACAAAAATCCATCTTGATGTGATAATCTTACAATAACCAATTATTTCAATGAACAAATGACACCAAGACAAGAAGTATCCTGGAGTCAGAGGCATGAACTTTTAGCTGTTAGGTCAACGGTAACATATCTTGTTTGAACAAGCCTGACAAAGATCTGCTGAGCAATATCCATTGGGGCCAACAGTGCTTGGCTGTCTGCACTGTGGTGGAGAGATAGACTTGGATAACAGTGTCACTCACTCCTCTGCTGACACTGGCCAAGCATAATGAAGCGTGGCCAAAGCCTTCTTCAGCCTGATGGCAAGAGTGAAAAAGCTGAAAAGACCTAAAAATGGCTGATATGGATGAATTAGAATGAAATGGTTGCCGTAACGATGATCTGAGACAGCATGTCCAGTGCTGAAGCCAACATGACCCCGTTCCAACCCCCTCCTTCCTCTCCAATGGCCTACATGCTGCATTTTCCTGTATGCTGCAAAAACTCAGGGAAGTACATCCAGCCCACAGCGGTGTCAAGGGATGTCTGCACCGCAGACTACAGCATAACACAGAGGTATCCGGATTAGCTGCAAAAGAGCTAATTTGAGTGCCTCTGGCCATGTAACTGCAGCCTCAGGATTTGCTTTGCATAACTGGTTCCTATTGTTGTTATTTATTACTGGTAACAGCAGTAGCATTGTAACAGAGTAGACACTAAGGCCAGGGACCTGCTGACATAAACACATATACACTTGCCCCCAAAACTTCTGCAGTAAGATCAGACGCAGCAGGTGGAGATGGGGAGACAAAGAGGCTGGGCACAAAGAAACCAATGGAAGAGTTAACTAAGTTAGTTCTCTTAGGAAATCCATGTTGCTAGTAAATGCAAATATTAGCCAAAAATGAAGATAAAAGGCAATAAAGAAAATTATTATTTTTTTTTAATTTTATTTTATTTTTTATTTTTTCCTGTTTTGAGGGCAAGTTTTTCCTGGCTCTGGTCTGAAAATGGAGAATGAAGGTTTCACTGGATGCATGAACTTAAACTATGAAGAGGTGTTTTCCTGTGCTTAAATCCCAGCCTGAGCTTTTCAGGAGCCATTGCTATTTCAGTTGTCTCACAAACCTGGCCCAGAGTGTATGACTTCTTGGCAGTTAAAGAGAGACCCAGGATATCACTTAGAACATCCAATCTATTTTCAGAGAAGGATCAGATCACCCGGTCAGCATCGAATCTCTGGGAGTGGACTCTCTTCTGGGCTATGTTCTTCCTGCAAACCCACTAACGACAAATCTGTGCAAGGCAACAAATCATATTGTCCCCAGGAAGCTCTGTGTTGAACTGGGAAGCACAGATTCAGCCCAGGGAACATCTGGTTCACCCACAGACCAGCAGGTATCTTTTAAACCAATTACGAACATCACCTTCTCCATCATTAGAAATAAAAAAAAAGCAACACAGATTATTTTTTTTTTGAGCTAATTGAGAAAATGTCAGGCTATTACCGCCAGGGCCCAGCACAAGGGGGATGCAATGGCTAAGGATGACTTCTAGGTTTAACTAAAGAAAAGAAGAAAAGGGATGCTGTGTGGCACAGCTCAGTGATGGTTACATCCTAGTGCAGATTAACACACTTCGCAGTTCCTAGGTATTGGTTTGGCACCATGAATGACCCAAGAAAGAAATCTTAGTGTGTTGTGCATGTGGAATGTGTTCAGAAGCTGAAAGGAGCCACAAAAAATAGTCTGATACATCTCTATTTGTAACATTAGCTGATGGCAGTTTCCAGTCCTTCTCTTTCTCCAAAGCATCTTAGAAAATAGCTTTTAAATTCATCAGATCTTGGACATGCAGCATGGGTAACGTTCCAGCAAGTAGCCGTTTATTTTATAAGGGGATTTAAATATTGTAAAACTGAATAAAATGCAGGTGTTTGCATTACAGACAAGCGAGCCTTGCCTGAACTCTGCAAATACGTGACTTCCAGATTAAAAGGGCTTTGCACACTTTGTGCTGCCTCGGTGGGGGGGTGGATTTTTGGATCAGGTAGTGCAGCACCTTCCTTGGGATGATGAGCTCCCTGATTCCAATCTATGCTCTGTGCGCACGTCGGGGAAACGCATACAGCAGGACAGATGGCGGCCATATTTACATCTGCACAGTTCTGTAAACTTTGAAATTTGGCTGAGGGAGTGCAGCAGCCAGATTCCCCAAACCTGAACAATTGCCATCTAGTGTCTGCAGCTGCCATATATTCCGGTAAGGATGGACTCCAATGCTGGAAACCCAATATTAATGCTACTATTCAGAAGGCCCAGCTCAGGCTGCTGTCAAGGGATTAACCAACACAGGAGCTCAAAAACACATGAAAAATAGATCCACTGGTTTTCACAATGGATTTTGGTAGCAAGGAAGGAATTACAGCTGCCTCTTGGAAAGCTCCTCCAATGACCAAACCCAAACCTTCTGGCCCATACACAGTCAACCTCCTCAAGAAGAGCGAGTATGTGGAAAACTTTTCAACAAGGTTTAATGATGGTGAAACTCTACTGCTATCAGTGCTTTACTCCTGATTTATACCGGTAAAAGTGAACAGATAGCCAAGGTAATACTAGTTAATTATTAAATATATAATCAGTGTAACCATGCCCTCTAGAGGACTAAGCTTACCTTCATAGAGTCAAAACCAGCCCTTGGGTCTCTACGCTCTTAAAATGTGGGGGAAATGCACTTTGGAGGTTCTCATTTTCCTTCCCCACCTGAATCTAGACATGAATCACCACTTCCTCCCTGGCACCACAACCTACAGTGGGTTGAACCAACCCCCCAAGTGGCACCGATGGCTGGGTTTTAAGGTTTGTACCCACGGTGCCACTGCCAAACAGCTCATTGAGTTAATCCCGACCCAGACACTGAAGGACTGATCCGAGGTCCTACTCCATACAAAAGGGGAGGTCACTTCCATAGACTTTTGACAGTTTTGCAAAGCTTGACCTGAATGAAAATGTTAGGTATTAAAAAACAGCATTTGTTTTCTTACCTCGTGCTTTCCACATCTTCCTTCCTTTCCTTTTTTCTGCGTTTGCTGGCAACTTCCCCAACTTTGCTTGGTCAGTGCGGTTTACATTCCCCGTTGGCCTGAGCTGCAAAAATGAGAGTGAAATCAATCTATGTGCAGTTTGTTGGCCGTGGCTGGGATCGCCTGAGTCTGCTGGGATGCTGGCAGCTGCGGCAGCTGCTAGCTGCACTCCTGGGTACTTGGTGCAGGCGGTGAAACCATCCCTAAGGAGCAGATAAACGGTTGTGGAGCTGGGCTGTGTTGAGCCTGTACACCTACGCTGAGAAACAAAATCCAGTAATGAACAGAGAAGGGGTCAAAGCCCTGAGCTAAAAGGTGGAAACAAATGGAAATTCCCCCCTTACCTGCTTCAGTAGGTTTTTGCTGGTCCAGCTGGTCCACAGAGAACTCCAGATACTCCTTTGAAAGTCCTGGGCACCAGCCTGGGGACACAGATCTGGGGTGGTGGCCTCCTTCCAGGCTCCTGAGGGACAAGTCTACAAAAGGTAGGACACCCCATTGCTCTCAGTACTTTGACATCTTCTTCCCAGCATCTTAGCTTGTGTCTCCAAATGAGACTGTTTTCCCAATAAGAGAAGCATACACAAAGCACAGTGATATTCTAGTAGCTCTGGTGAGTAAACCCAAAATAGCTAGGATGTGGGATTTTCAGAGCCTGTATCATGAGCTTTGCTTTTTCATTGAAGCTGCTGGGATGTTACACACTGAATGCAATGCAGCTGTCAGATGTTGGTTTTGAAATACACACCGTGGATGTTTTCATTTGATTTTTTTGTTGTTTGTTTTGTTTTGATTTTTTTTACTCACACTTTTCTCTGTTTTCTTTTCCCCTTTTCTCCGAGTACAAGAACACGTGTTTTTTCCCTTGGTTACTTCCACTCTGCTGACCTGGTTTCTTGCCTCCCTTTGGAAGCGTCTGGTTGTCTCTGGAAGGGAGAGGATGAATCAGTGAACACGCAGCAGATCTGGGAATATCCCGACAGCCTGTGGGGAGCAGAGGATTGCAGAGCCTTCGGAAACTGCTCAGCAGTCAGGGGTGCTAACGTTTTCCTTTTCTCCTTAAATTCTCATTAGCAGACAGTATGGCTGCTCTGAGCTGATGCTGCCCTTGCTCTTAGATCAGAAAGACTTTCCTTTGTGGTGAGTTTAGAAGACAAAACTCTATATATTTTAGCAGCAAAGAAAAATACATAACTTAGTGCAAATTCTCCAGCAGAAGGAAGGTTCTGGCCTATCAGAAATGGAAGGATTATTTGTTGGGAAGGCTGCACTAGCACTAACAGATTGCTAAGAACAGAGGCTCTCAGGTTGTATTTCACTCGCAGAAACACCAAGTACCTCCCCATAGGATTGTGTCTCCGTGGCTCAGGGCTTGTTCCCAGTCTACCAGAGATGTTCCATCTGCTTCACCAGCGATAACCACACCTGGGAAACAGGCAGAGATTTGTCAAGAGTTCAGTAACAGAACAACAGGGCACCTCTGTCGTGTAAATTACTTAATATGACATTGACAATTTGACACAGAAGTATTGGATAAACGTAGAACAATGCAACGTGACGATCTAACCACTGAATTTTTAAATTAAAATTCGGACGTGACCTTTAGGCATTCTCTCTACCAAAAGTCTGGAGCAGTATTCTGTTGGGCTTGTTATTCTTCCTTTTAAAACATCATCTAGAAAAAAGAGTGAACGAACTGCAATTTAGCAAAAACCGTTCCCCCGGCATTAAGCGTCCTGCATCTTGGCCCTGGGGCAGGGATGCACATCATTTTAAGCATTTTGAGTCATCCCATTGATTTCAGCCAGATTACTCATATGATCAGTGTAAGCACAGCCCGAAGTACTATGTGGGATCAGCCTTTCTTATTTCCGAGAAAAAAAGAAGAGATGGTTCCTGCTCAGATTTACCAAAGCTCCCTCCATTAAAACAATGGCACGTGCCTGTACCTCAAGCATTTGAAAAATGGCTCATGAAAATGCATGTAGGCTTATTGCAAACAAGTCATTTTTTTCACCTAGAATCAGCTGAATCTGAATCAAATGAATGGGTGTGTTGAAATGAAGATGGAAAAACAAGAGTGAGTTGCGTAAACTGATAATACTACCATTAGGATTGAGTAACATGTCAGACCTTTTTACAAAAGTGGCAAATATTTTTCGAATTCTGGATGTTTGATACAGTTACAAGGAAAGACATTCTGGTTTACAGCACGACTAAATCACATCATAAATGAAATTTAAAGGTAGTTAACAAAATAATCTTTATGTCAAATGGGTGAAATGTGGGTTTGCCTTTTGAAAATGTCATTCTTTGGTTTTGTAGTGTCCCTTAAAGGCTAATCTAAAAGAAAATTAAATTAATCTCATGCTCACCACCTTTAAATTGCAGAAGTGAAAACCTTTCAGGACTTGCCAATTACTAAGGAAACTTCATAGCTGGATTATTCCCAAATTGCACACCCTTTATTTTAACCACTAAAGGCAAACACATGGTTTTGATGGGTCGTAAAAGAACAGGTTGCTTTTTCAGTACTGAAAGAAGCTGTAATTACTTCCCTTGTTCAGTGACTTCCTGATTTACTTAGGTTGTTATGAGTGATACTATTCTGCTAAGGTAATTGGAGCTGCCTGAGTGAAGCTGATGACCTGAGGGAATGACCAGCGGCTTTTGAGTCTAGGTGACTTGCACCTAATAAGTAGAGTCCTGCTTCCCAGGAAAAGAGGACACTAAAACTTCCTGAAGTGCTCAGCATGTGTACTTTAAAGGCTTAAGTTTCACAGCCCAAGCAAATTATATCTCTGTATGATATTCCGAAAGCCACCTAAGTCAGTTTCAGATACAGATAAAATAGAGGCATTTTCTTCAGGCAAATGTAGGAAATGTATCATCCAAGGAAGGTGAGCTTCAGATAGTTCTCTGAACAGTCAAATGCCAAAATACTAACACAAGGAGGTAAGCAAGAGTTCCTGAAATCAGTTCTTGTCTATAATATATAATAAAATATGGTAGCAACACTTTGCAGTGGGTTATGTTCTTCTATGAATTAGCTATTTAAGAGTTAACTATTAAATCAAAAAACAATTAAAAACTAATTCTATGAATTAACTATTTAAGTTAGAGACCACAAATGAGACCACAGAATTTTTCAAGGGCTAGCACTGCTTAAGGAGGGCACCAATTCTGAACCAGCCTTGGAGGAGACAGAGAAAGCTGCATCAAGTCAGGCACTTGAGGTGACTAGCCACCCCCCTAAACAAACGAGACAGGCAAACATCCAATTTCTTAGCAGCGTTCCCCAGAAAAGGCATTTTTCTCAGCTTGCAAAGGGAGTGTCTAGGCTTAGCTGTAACTCCTTTGATTTTTTGCACATTTTCTCAGACGTGTGTTATATTACCTTTCTATTCAGAAGTGCAAACTTTGACTTGCTGCATGTTGTCTGAAGGTGAGATACATGATTTAAATCTGTGGTTCTTGATTCAAAGCATCCAAGATCTCAGGTATGTTTTGAAACTAGTGCTGGCTTGGCTCATTGTGCAATAGGCTAGTTGGAGAGTGGCTCCAAGTAAACTGATGGGAGGAGGTTAAATCAGAAAACTCTGAGCACAGAAGTCCTGTATCATGAATCATACAAAGCTTTTTTCTTCATGTCCCCTGTACAGTCTGGTGGATCCATCCAACATATGCAATCTTGCAAGGGGTGTGGACATATAGAGGAGTTTCAGTGAGATAAACACAATTTATACCATTGTGTAAATGGAATTTACAGATCTTTATAGCTGTCTGTTACTCCAAGAACAAAAGCTGATGTACTTTTACTCCAGGGTAAAAGCATGCATGGGCAAATATTGAGGAGTAGCTGAGATGCTGACGGTTAACACCAGAGTTAATCTCACGGTGACTAAGCCATGTCCACAGATTCACAGTCTCTGCTAGAAGATAACGGATAAAGATGTGCAAAGACAGCCCAAACCTAGGTCTCTAGCACACTCACCAGCGATGGACTGATGTCAAAACTCTGACCAGTAAAGAGTTTGGCTATGTCACTTCTTTCAAGGGGCAAGAATACGCTAACACTTAGAACTCTCCAGATCATACAGCATCTTAATTTGAAAAGTTATTTCAAGAGACATCTTGCCCCTTAATGCAAGAGTCTGCAGACAAGCACATTTACAGCTAAGATTCTTCAGCACCTGCAGGCACCAACAGAAAGTCTAACATACGGTATCCAGATGTCCTGCACGGCTGGAAAAGGCATAGAAAGCTCAGCATCCTACAGCAGTCGCCATGGAGGGCGCTCCTTAGAGAGGCAGGTGGCCAGTTAATCTCTGCGAAGGCTCACTCCCCCATCTTCTCTTTCCTAAAGTTCAACCAAAAACCTATTTGAAGTATTAGAAAACCTGGCCACTTACGTAATGTTTCTTAACAGTATAAGCCTTCCTTGTGAAAGAGAACCAAATTACATTTCCAGTGGCTGGTATACAAATTGCACGCCAGAGTAGCATTACGCAGCCTTTTACCTGAACCCCAGATCAAAATTAACGATTGAGGAGAGGTCTCATAATACAGGGAGTTGTAGGAGTCTTTGTTAACCTCATCAACTGAATAACATCATCATCAAGGACTTAAAAATGACCTGAAGAACAAATTATTTAAATACAGAATAGATTCTGAAACAGACGAAACAGAGCTACTACTGATGGTATTGAAATAACATTTATGAGGGTAGGAGTTAGAGCCAGAAACCTGAGCCTAAGCTTGGGACAGCACACGTGCCTCCGAACACACGCAGTTGAATGGAAGGGGAATCTAGAAAAGTGATAATGCAGAGACAGGTAATAAATTATAGCTTGCAATGCTGTATGTCAGGAAAAAGAATCCTATCTATCAGTTGGAACAGACACTATTTCCTTCTGGCACCAAGTAAAAAAGCACGTCCAACACACCGTGCTGTGTTGCTCCGGACAGCCAGCATGGCCAGGAGCAGGACAACACCCAAACCCCAGTGTGCACCAATAAGTGGGAGGTCAGTCCGTAGAGACAAGATGCCACCTGTGCTCTTGAGTGTTTTAAAGCCAGGGATCTTCAGCACCTCACGCAAGTCAGGCTCCCAGAGCGTATTCTCATCAAGGCTCCCAGCCTGGCCGAGTTTCCCCTTCTCCCATGTCAATAGCTTCCTGAAACAGCAATTTCAGAACAGAACCTGCTGAGGACGGAAACATCAGCCACATGTGAGTATTCTGAGATACCCACACTTTGTCACTGTGCCCTCTTTCCTTTTACAAACCTCCCCAAAAGAAAAGGCAATGACCTGCAGTATCCCTTGGGAGTTCACAAGTGAGGGAATGGATGCTCTCTGCTTCCCTGCCCATCTCCCCTCCAAAATGATCGGACATGCCCAGAAAGATGGGAGATGGTGACTAAAGGCTTTGTTTACTCTTTTACAATATGTCATAACAGGCAAGGAGATAACATTTGTTGAAAAGCAGATCTGTCGTAAAAATAAGCAACTAAAAGTACAACTAAAACAGAACAGTCTTTACATCTTAACTTTCCAGATGTAGGTTTCTGAGTTCCCAGTTGGGTTGTTGTTATTATTATTACTACTATTACTGTAATAATAGGATTCCCAGTCATGGAGCAGAACCAGCACACATATAGAGAAGTAAGAATGGAGACAAGAGGCGAGCAGAGCCAGCCAGGGGAGCAGAC
This sequence comes from Oxyura jamaicensis, assembly GCF_011077185.1. NCBI lineage: Eukaryota > Metazoa > Chordata > Aves > Anseriformes > Anatidae > Oxyura > Oxyura jamaicensis. Next base: position 6,012,580 of record NC_048905.1, read on the forward strand.
TTTGCTTGGCCTGCTTTCTTCTATGTGCTGAGCACTCATAACCACCGCGTCCACCGGGGAGGCTCAGCAGGGCAGGAACACTGCTGAGAGACCTCGCCTAACAAACAGGGCTCCAAATCCTCTTCTATTCCAAGATTATGAAAGAATCAGCCATGGTTAGAAAGGAGAAGGAGGAGGCTCAGGAGAAGTCTCAAACTTCTTTAAGTTAAGCCTATCCCTCGACTGCTGGACCTTCAAAGATGGGTTGAAACTGCACAGACTGGAACCAGGCTCAGCTCCAACTTTGCCCCAAATCCTGAGTCAGTTTGGATTTAGGGATGTGGCCTTTGTTGGTGAAGGAGAGGAGGGTGAGCTGCAAACTTTAAATCCAAATTCAACTTTTTCTGAACTTATGTGAGAATGCTCAGACCCATCTCTATTTGTCTTGGGTAGGGGAGTTGCTGTGATGCTATCTGCAGTGGAACTTTCCATTAGCAACAACATGAGAGACAAAGAGCTCATGCTTTGACCTTTATAAAACTATTCCTTAACAAAATTTACTCAAGTAAAGAATCCACAATCCTCTTTGGTTTTACTCATTTAATTGATACGGACATAAAATATTTTGCGTTGTTTTAATAATAGTTTGGTTTTCTGCTATTAAAAAAAAAAAGTTCATTTCTCCGAACATATTTTTAGCAAAAATATTTTGCTTGAACTTTTTTCCTCTGCCTTCAAAGGCTGCTGCACAGTTCTGGGGTGCTAAATACTAAACTCACATTCTACCACTCCATCTCCTCCCATTTGGATGGTAATCACAGGATCTTGATGCCAAACTCTGGAAGATATTTTTTCCAGCAGCAGCATCTGGCTTCTTGGCAGACCCCGCGAGCAGTTGTGTTGGCAGCGGTGGGAGCTGCTTGAGTCTGTCATGTGTTTAGGCTGCTGCAGAGCTGTCTGAACCGCCTCGCTGCCTTAGACAGTATGTTCTCTTGACTTCCATTTAATTTTGATAAATTTGTGCTTTCTGTTGTCCTCCTGCTAAAGCAACTCTGTAGATCCCGAAAGGAGCTATGAATAGTTTCTCTAACCAAGACTCGTGAGGGAGGTTCGTGGAGCACTTTTCAGCCCAGCCGACCCCAGCTCCCGCCCTGCAGCCGAGCGCTGCTCTGCGACCTCTGCAGCGGGATCATTTTGCACGTCGCCGAGCAGCAGCCACCTCGAGAAGGGATGGCGCGAGGCGCTGGACTCGCCGGAGACCCGCGGGGTTCAGGCTCCTGCCACGTGCCAGGAACTCTCTGACTAATGCTCGTCACAAGAAGTCTCCAGCCTGCAAACTGAGTCACACAGCTCTGCAGAGAAGCCCCTTGAAGAAGCCCCTTTCTGCCCCCCTAAGTACCTTAGGCTTTGGGTCCTGGGGAGGGCACACCAGGAGGGATGTGCTGCTCTGGCTTCACAGGCTGGCAGTGCAACGGCTTGGAACTTCATTTCCCCTAGGGCCAGGCTAAATGAAGACAGAAGAAAAGAACAGATTTATTTCCTACAATGCAAGTATTTAAACTTAATGCCTGGTTCTGGAGAAAGATGCATGCAAAAAATGAAAGCTCTGCTTAGCTATATAGTCCCTCATTAAGCTTGAATTTCTCTCTCTTTGTTTCATCCACTTAAAAACCCACCAGGGTGCTCATACAGCCCCCCTGGCCATGGTTCAGTACAAGACTTTGCCCTCCTCTTCACACTGCTTGAAACCACTGTTTCAGGAGATGTTTCTTTGACAGGCACTTTCTTCCTGAGGCACCACTTGGACTCAACATCTCCCCCAGCATATTGCTGTGATTCAGAAGATCAGTATTTCTCAGTTAATGCATTTCAACACTTATTCCAGAAGATTACTAGCCATCCTTGCTTACCTCCAGAAATGCAGATGTCTCTTAGGTAAGATCCTGGCCATGACAGCAAACGGAGATTGCTAAAGATGTCCCAAGGAGGAGAAAGAAGGCTGCCCTGGGCAGCCCCCACCTCCCCGTTTCCTGACACTCACAGTCCATCTAAAGCTACAAAGTGATAAGCCCCATTTTATCTGAAAATAAGGAAATAACAATGTGTGGGGTTCATTATACCAGCTCCTGGCTAAGACTATAGCAGGATCTCCGAGAATCCCTAAGGATCTCTGAGGATCTAGCAGTCCGCACTCCGGGATGCCAACTGTTAGGACAGGAAGGGCTGCATGCTGCTGAAATGGGACTGGAACTTGTAATTTAGATGTTCTTCCTTAAGGTTATGGCTTGTCCAAAGCATCCAGATCCCTGCAATCTTCAGAAACATACTCCTTAATGTAGTTTAGAGGAAAGGCTTGGAGTTGGAGCAGGGTTTCTGAGAGCCTGGGGTGCCTCTCAAACTCTGCCCTCATAGGAGTGCATTACAGCTGCTGCACTGTCTTCTATCACACCTGCCCAGCTCTCAGCCCCTCCTACAGCTGCCAAGGAGTAAGGGCCACAATCTCAAAGCATCAAGCATATCCCAAACCCTCTGGTTCCTCAGTGAGGACTTGACGTGAGAGCCACCCCAGCTCTGCGTACACGCAGCACACAGCACCCACCTGGCATGGGTTTCTCGCTCTCTCCTGCTCCCCTTGCCAGGCTGGATGAGCTTCTTCCCAGCAGAAGGCAAGGACCACAGTGACCACCTGGCTGCTTGCCTGAGAAAATAGCAAGTGAAGGTGAGGGAGCATTTCAGTATTTCATAGCTTTAATAAACCACTGCAATCAGAGACATGGAACAACTTTTGTAAATCTTTTTCACCCTTTTCTCTCAGGTGTCCCCATGAGCAGTGGTCTGCAAAGGTGAAAATAAAACTAACATCCCTGGCAATGGTTTGAAATCATTTCCACAGCATGGAGCACATTTGATCATGGAGATTGTCTCTTGAATCATGTATGTACAGGGACACTTTGATGCCTTCTGACAAAACAGCCGAACCCTCAGCAGCTTATACCCACATTTCCTGAGATTTATCTGCAGGTCCTCCGAGGTCGATTGAGAAGCTGAAATTACAAGGTCAGAGCTGTGAGAGTGCTGTCTGGTCAAAGACTGTACCAGGAAGATCTTTGGCTTCGTGCTCCTCAGGAGAAAGACTCTGCCCAGCACGTGTTGCGAATATCCATCCCAAAAAATGTTCTTGCAAGGTCTAAATAATATCATGCTACTCCAACTCCAAAGCTTATTTCTATAGAGAGACATTTGAAAAGCTACTTGTGGTTTGACAAAGTGCTTAAAAAGAAAACAAAACAAAAGTTTGGAAACAACCTGCATTGTTTATTTATTAAGTCTGAATCGGGAACTAATTTTGTTTCCCTGGCTTTTATATTCCTTTCTACAGCTTTGGCACGGTTCTAGGATTTGTGTGACTATCTCCAAAAGATCACAATCACATTAAATTTAGGAACAAGTTTGTTCTTGTCTCTTCACCAGTTTAATTCACCATCCCTAATTTCTTAGCACTTGCTGAGATATGACTATATCCAGCCTTATAAATCTGAACATTTAAGTATGTCTGAATGAGAATCCTGACTTGGACTTACTTCCAGGCAGTTTTGCTGACATACAGATTCAGAGAGACCTGATCGGGTTTCAAACTTTTTCAATTCTTTTTCTAAGATCAACACACATGCCAGACGTTTTGTGATTCACTCATCACTAATAAACAACCATTTTACTATTGCAAAACCTCATTCGGCTGCTATTTCCAATCCCTATCAGAAATGCTCCTTTAATAAACTCAGCTCATGCATTTCGTCTGAATTCACAGGAGCTACCCCAGGGGTGATTTTGGACCAATGTATTTAATTTGTTTTGTGGGACACAGGAACATTCCTTTCTCATATATGTGGTTTATTTATGTCTATGCATTTTGCAAAGGAGAACTTAAGTCATTTAAGGAGCTAGCTCAGGGAATGTAAGGAACAACAAGAGGAAATTAGGGAAATTGATTATTTGGAGGGGCTGCTTTAAGCCCCGACAGAAGCTATTTTTTTCTGAAAACTTTGTGAAGATCTTGCCCGTGCAGCATCTCAATGTATTCCCAGAAATTCCAAAAATGTTTAATCAGATATTTAGAATTTCCAGTATTAACCAGAAGTGCTGCCAGTGGAAAGTTGGACTTCTGTCAACAAGACTTTTGTCTTAATAAGGCAGGTTTGCTGGTTGTTAAAAGGTGTTATTTCCCAGAATTTTATTAGGAAAGGGATGGAGAAGTGATAGCTCGTGGCACTTGTGTATTTTATAGGTATCCGGTAGTCACGAGCAAATCCCAAGTGAAATTTTCACTCCACTGCCATTAACTGATAAACTCCCGGGCCTTCAATATGGCCAAGGTTTTGTGCAAGTATATCTATTTCACAGCCTCACAAACTGCCTGAGCTCATTTTGTGCAGTTGACACAAACTCGAGGCTGAAGGTCTCTGATTTAGCTGGGCAGGTTCACTCCTTCCTACTCAGTCAGTACTTCAGATCACTGTATGTTCATTGCTAATTGAGGGAGAAGTCTTTCTGGATATTTCTAAGAATCCCATCATCTTTTTAAGTGGGCCTGAATTGTTTTGGCAATGCAGCTTTCCATATGTATGTTCAAAAAAGTCTCAGAGCAATAAATTCAGGGTGAATATAGGATAGGCAGGCATTTACTACCTAAGTACCAGCAATGTACCTGCTCTCTCTCGCTGTACTGTAATCAGACAGCATTACAGCTTTGCTATGAAGATTTACTGACATATGAAATAGATCATGACTGAGGGATGAGACTCAAAGCCAAAAGGATGCTGGAAAAGTAAAAAGGCACAGCATGCTCTAACGCAGGCAAGCCAAGGTGACGTTGGCTAACAGGAATGCTTCCAGGTATCAAAACCCAGGAGCGAGCATCCCGGGGCAGGCAAGGTGAGAGTATCCAGTGCAGGAAATGCTGCAAGCACTCATTCCAGGAGTTTTGCAAAATCCAAGGAGCAGTTCAACAAGATTGCTCAGGTGGCTTCCACAGAGGATAATGTGGCCATTCAGAGATGCTCTGTATTCTCTTCATTAAATAAAAGGGAGAATTTAAATAAAATTTAAATTAAATTAAATTAAAGGGAGAATCCTCCAGCAGGATTCTGAAGGCCTGAAACTCATTTGGTAGTTAACTGATTTCACTGTTTGATTGGAGAATAAAGGCTGTAAAGTGAATGAATCACTGCTGTGCTTGCTGCAGTGATTTTTATGGGCTACGCAAATACACTGCAGTTGCAGCTTGTACATATGCACGATGCAGACAAGTGGTGAGCAGCCGAGCTTACAGCTGAGCAGCAGCACAAACTGCATCACGTAGTACCCCGGTGCCTTCTCTGGCCCCTCCTTACTGCCAAGAGGAGCTGGGCTTGGTGGCCACAGTTAAACCCCCAGACACAGTAGCTACACTGCTCCTTTACAAGCTGCTCTACCTTCAGGCTACCTCATGATTTACCCACCTTAGGTAATGTATCTTCCTGTACTGCCTGGAGAATCCGTCCTGGAAGGCGCTGTGACAAGCTGCTAGCCACACGGTGCAGCTCCAGGTGGCCAGGTCAAACAGCACCATCCCATGCTAGGCCAGCGCTGGTGTGAGGTTCAGGGCTGCATCCAACATAGGAAGTTTCATCACGAACAGGAACTCATTAAAGCCTTTCCATATTGAAATTTCATAAAATACAGGGTTGAGGGAGGTTTGGTTAGTTAATGATGGATTTGACCCAAGACCCAGATTATCTGGATAAAGGAAAATAAGCATTACAAATGTATCTGCACTTTTACTAACTACAGCTTCCATCGCTAAGGGCCAAAAATCTTGTTAGGGGCTAGGTAGGAGTCACTGGCTTGTTATAGCTGTAAATTATTCTCTGGTCAAGTGCTGTGTTTGCTGTGCCTAGCCCACGTGTGCAGAAAGGTGCCTATAACTTGGTGCTTGGCTGCAAAGACTGTGCAGGAAGGTACGGAGCTACTTTGCTGATTTATTTCACAGCTAACCAGCTAACCCCTTAGGTCTCCAGGGTCCCAAATTATGGGCATGAAAAGCTGTGTGATAAAAGGCCTGAGAGACAGGAACAGGACACCTGCTTGGAATCTGGAGGGGCAGTACTCCCTTCTGGCTTTCTTAGAAAAGAGGAATGTTTGGTCAATATATAATGGAGCATATTTGAAAGAGATCTGGCCTCTTGCAAGCCAACGTGGCTGTTCATCTGGGCAAGAGCCCTGGGATATGCTTTCAGTTTGCTCTAAGTCCTCTGGTGTTTGCCATTCACTTTTGGCCATCCCCAGACACCAGATCGAAGCAAAGAGCTCTTCAGTGTGGGGCCACAGTGACAAACAGGCATCAAGGGGTGACAGATGGCACTGGGACAGAGGACACACGCGATCCCCAGAGGTGGAAGAGCTGCAGCTTTTGCAAAAGGACATGGGCATACATGCAGAAATTAAGACGTTGCTCTTTTTAAATAATTTAGTTGGAAGTAGGGAAAAATATTCTTGCAGTAACCTGTTCATAGGCACTGGCTAATTTAGCATTAAATCACATACTCTCCCTGGCACTGGCGCAGAGGAAGGTATTTCCTGAACAGCTCGTTTCAAGTTTCATTCATAGGTACTGTCTAAAATTAGATCCGCCACTTTCATTCAGGTCCAACTCCTTTGCCTAGTGTAACATTTTTTAGAAACAGAAACTCAGTTAAATGTGCTCCATCATCTGCACTATTCCCCAGGGTCTGCTGCGTGCTGCAGGTAGCACCAAGTGGAGCATCAGAGCTAAGCTGGCAGCAGAGGCTCATAAACCTGGGGCTCAATGCAAAGTACCTGCTTTTATGGTGACTGCAACTCAGAAAAGAAATGCTCCCTTTGACTCTGGGCAAAGCACAACCTGTGCCACAAAAATACTCAGAGGCCAAAGTCTCACCCTCGAGCCAGACTGACCGTGGAGCCCTGACGTGTAGCCAGAGGATGCTCTTGCCTTGACAACATGGAGCTGGGAGCTTCAGGAGGCGTCGAACTACATGTCCCAAAATGCCTTACTACATATCTGACTGGTTGAAGCCAACAGCGGGTTTCCGCACCCCACTTGGTGTCTCTCCATCTACCATAGCACAGAAACGAAGAGCTAAAACCTGAGTTTAAAGGTATTTTGGTACTCATGCAGATTTAAACCCCCCTAACCCCTTTGGTAGTGGAGCTTTAATGGCTCCTGCCCTCATCATCCCAACATGGATGGGGGGCAGCGAAACCCAACCACTGAATGAAGCAGTGTGAAGCACACCTCTCACCCAGAATTACAAGAGCAATACCAGTGATACGAAAAGTAACACCGAGCAGTTTTTCCTGTGCGTGAACACCTGCCTACCTAGGGCACTTTTATCCCGATGCACTGCAGCCTACATTCGGTCAGGGGCCCAGCCGTGGCTGAAGTCCCCAATGACTGCAGTGAGCACGAGGCCTCTGCTGCTCCCTCAGCATAAATTGCTGGCGAGCGAACAGCAAACAGCCGCTTTTTGGCAAAATTCACGAGGCAGAGAGAGCTGCCTATTTTTAGCGCTTCTTAATTGTTTGAAAATCCATCTGGCAATGGCTGCTAAATAATTTAGCGTTTTGACCCATATGTCTGAGGCAGCAAGTAACATAATCCCCTGCTACAGCCTCGCGAGCACAGCCATTTCAGCGAGCTCGATGCAGACCCCGGGCTTTGGAGGCCGCACCGAGGACAAGGCCGCTCCCTCCTTTCCCCAAGGCCTGGTGTCCCCTCGCCCAGCCCCGGTCACCTGGGAGAGAGGTGGCTGGCTGGGGTCCTTCCAAAGCACGCGGAGAGAGGTTCCTCCGGCGGAGGGCTCATCCTGCCTCGTCTGCAGGCACCTCTCTGAGGATGGGACGCTTGCCCTTGACACACCTGCTTCAGAGATAGACCAAAATTACAACACAGTTTGGAAGCTTAAATTTTAAGTCAGTTGAGGTTTTTGACCCCAATATCAGGTCATACCCCCTCAGAGTCAGATACAAGCTGGTAAGTCACTGGGGAAGCTGCAAAGCTGGAACAGACGGATCACACAGGGCTAGGATGTAAAGCACCATTTCAGTTTATACACTCAAGACCTTCTGAACCATGCGTTTGGGAAAGTGCCACCTGCAGCGCGGCCCGCCTTCGGAGCCGCGCCGTGTGGCACACCAGGGCTCCCGCCCTGGCTTTGTCCTGGTATTCACACACCAATTGGACACAGTCGAGTGTCTGCTTTTGGGGGAATGTGTTCCTCTCGCATTTAACTTCAGATCTGAAAAGCATTCGCTTCCCTCCTCCCTTCCTCCTGGAGGTTCATGAATCACAGAGCCGCCAGACGAATGAGTCACCCGGCCAGTTTTTGGTCAAGCGTGCCAGTCTGGGAGGCTCTTCTGTGATCAAATGTGAGCGGGGCTGGCTTTGTTGGTGACTGGCCATGTGTTGAGTAGCGCAAACCTCTCTTCGGGGTCATCCCCACTCTCTTTGTAAGTTGTCTCCATAAGGTTGTAATTGCTCTTTTGTCAGGAAAATTTGTGAACGTATTAAGAGAGGGAGGCAGGGGAGAGGGTGGGGGGTTTCTGAGGACAGAGAGCTTCAGAGGGCTGCTCAGGAAGGCGGCGGCAGCCGGAGGAATTGTTCTCCGATGTCTCAGTTCAGTGAGCTTGAACTTCCAAGCAGACCCGGACCATCCCTCGCGCCTGTGAACCGTCCTGCAGGCCCGGGCCCACGGAGCCTCTGGGGATCCCAGCAAAGGCGGCGCCCTGTCCCTCAGACATGCACGTCCCTCCCGGACGGGAGCTAGGGGCTCCCCGCTGCTGACCCATCTTCAGGGCTGCTGCGGATCACACACGTTTTATTAAATGGAAATATGGCATGCTAAGAAACAGTTGCCTCGATTTATTCCCAAGAAGGAGATTTGAAATCTGCCACTCACTTGTCAAAATCTTTTTTTAGAAAGAGTAAATAGCTGAGGCTCCAGTCCTCCTGTGTTAAAATGCATAGCGGGGTCCTTTCCTGGCATTCAAAGCGAGTTTGATCTCCCTGGGAATCACGTACTTCATTATTACTGCATTAGGCACGGGCTGTGCTCCTGGGAAGGCGGCGGGCAGGCGTCCCACCTGAGCGACCCGGCTCCCTTCTCCCTTTAATCTGCTCGCTCAGGTCTGCTGGTGGAGGAGGCCTCCGGGAAGCGGTGGAACTGGTGAGGACTGGCACCTCTTACTGCCCGTCTGGCCTGGCACAAGGGTGGTGCATTTAGTGCCGGCTCTGGAGGAAGCGCTGGAGTGTGCAGTAGCAGCTTGCTTTCGGCAGGAGAGCGATACAAAGAGGGATGTGGGAAATGGGCAACAGGCGAAGGATCTTCGGCTAGATCACACGGTGAGATCTGTGGCCTCACTTCATGCAACAATGAGCACCTTTCCCAAAAGTCACCTGCAGCCAAACTTCCCAAAGCTGCCAGAGACTGAAGCCCTATCCTCAAATAATTTGGGGTATCTGAAACTGTGGCCTCTCTGGCACTTGGTCCCCGACCTACGGGCACGGGCTGATATCCAGCCCTTGGGCTCCCACCCCTAAGCCCAGCTTAGCCAGGAACAGCACAGCTCCTGCCACAGATCCCCAACCTCCTCCTTGTTCAGTGCTTTCAGAGAAACTCAGGAAGCATGGCTGTTCTAGCATTACCAAGGTAGCTTGACCAAGTATTTGAAATACTGAATTTGCTTAGGGTGAAAAACAAGGAGAGTTTATACTAGCAAGTGCAAAGATTACGTTCTTGGTTGAAACCTTGAAAATACTCCTACAAAAGCAGAGTTAACTAAATAACACCAAACGACTCACTGAACTTCTTTGCCAGCTATCACTTGCGATATTTTAGACACCACTCAGTTACAGGAGCCAAGGGTAGGCTCAGCTTCTCTTCACATCCTGAACTTGGCCGTTCAGTTGTACCTCAAGGTTTAATTGTCAGACCTCTTCCCCTGCCCATCCCTTCTCCTCACTGACTCTCACTTCCCCACCAGAGCCTTTCTGAGCAACTCCTTGTACCCTGTTCAACACAGCTCCTCTTTTCTTTCCTCTTCTCATACTACACTTGACTCTCACTGCCATTCCTGCGCTTTCTCCTTCCTCCTCTCTGAGGGTTGCCCACGTTTTTATTTCTTAGCACATTCCTTCTAGCCTAAGTGGTCTTTTTTACTGCAACATTTTAAAGACTTCATAAATCATATGTCCTAACAAACAATCACTCTGTACACATTTTATCTAGCCCACAATCTCTAGTTTGCCTTTAGCACATCCCATAGACCGCAGATAACACACTACTCAGCTAGGCAAGAGATCTGATAGCAGGAGTGCTTAGCCTACATCCTCTTGCTCTTTGTCCCTCCCTGCTGCCTTTTCTTAGCTGTATGATCTTTGGCCATCACCTAGACCTGAAATAACTTGGAATGGATTTTTCAAAACTGTTCATATGCTGATTATCAGTGTTTCTGCCTGTTCCAAAAATCTGGGGCAGTTATCCCATGTTTCCCACAGCCAAGTCTGCTCTTCTTACCACCCTTTATACCTCTTCTCTATCTACCAGACATGCTCACCTATTCAAGACAGAAATTAAACATACATATATAAAAGTATATATGAATAAAATGAGCAAATATTCCCCAATCTGCATATTTTACACTCTTGGGACCAGGCAGAACTGGCACTGATTGTATTTTTCACAGGCTCCCAGAAGACTCCAAGGCTCTCCTGCAGCATGCAACAGTGCCAAGTGCATTTTCAGTAATATCCAGGTAGTACTGAAGAAATAAAAATCCCTCTCCCTTCCTGACCTTCCCTGTAATATCTGCTGAGATGGGATTCCTGCCTCCCTGCCTCTTCCCCTCCAAACATGAGCTCCTTATCAGTCTGCCAGTCTATTTACCTAATGCTGCTATATCAGACTGTGATGGCGTACAAACTCTGTACAAGCTTAGCAGGAGTGCCTACAGGACTCGTGAACAAACTAGACCTTTTCCATGTTTTGTCTAGAACTGAATGAAATACTAAAGAAAATGATGAAAACTAAACACCTGACCATTGTTCACTGCTCAGAATGAAGGATGAAGTACCGTTGGGCTAATAACACTTCAGTATGTAACCACAAAAAATGATGCACCTTTTTGCATTTGTTTTTTGACAACATTAATGTGAGTTTCACTGGCAAAACTACTTGTAAAAAGCTTACTTAAAATCATACATAGGAGTATTCACCAAATACGGATTGTAAATTGCATACACAGAAGTAATCATACAAGTAGGAGTATATTCCTCTACCCAAGACAAAGGACATTTTGTGATCGACTTGACCAATCACCATGAAACAACATAGCAAAGATATTCGTGAATAGTCCACCTGCATTAATTCAAGGACATGTCCACCAAATAGTTTATGGAAATAAAAAGATCCTTGTAGACATTTAATAAGCAGAAAAGAAGGACCACATCCCCTCAATAGACTAATTCTGCACATCATATGATCCCCTCTCTTCTGTGAACTGGTGGTGTCTCCTTGTGTTATGCATCAGAATTTTCCTCGTCACCATTCAAAGTAATCAAAAGGTTGGTCCCTATTTCAGTAACCTCACCAGCATCATTTTTTACCACCCACTCTATGGCAGCTGGCAAAAATGAAAGATGCTGCAAAAGCAGTATCACTGAATGCTCTCCTGAGCAAAAATCTAACTTCTGAGTCTTAGAAATTAAAATAAGCAGATAAGCCAGTTTTCAAAACGGTTTCTGCTATTTCTCTATGAATACTGGCAGAAGGATCAAGCCCATGGCTAATATCATGCTGGCGCAGACAGCATGCCACTGATTATTTCTGCCTATTGCTGCTTAGCATTCACAATTATTTTCCCCTCACCTACTCATTCAAAACAAACATTTAAAATGCAAAGAGTAGACATCACACGAACAGGAGAGAGACTCAAAATTACTGATTTGTAATGAGTGCTAATGAAGGCTAAAGGGATGGCGACTTGGGGTGCCTGAGAACCAACAGTGAGTTTGGGAGCAGCACAGCAAGCCCATGTAGATAGAGTCTGGGCAAGCCAGCTGCAGAGAAGGTTGGAAGACCAAGCCAGATGTTTCACCACTTCCTTACATCACATTCATGTGCAAAGTATGAGAAGAAGAAAAACAAACAAACAAACAAAACCACATTGTAATGAACTGATTTGCCTAAGGAACTATTCCGCGCTGAACGTGCCACAAACGTCTTGCCCGTGCGACAAGCAGCACACAGCCATGCCTCCAGTGCTGCACCACTTCCTCTGTCCTCTCCTTTCCCCCCGTACTGCAGAGGCCACTCAGGGCTCTCTGGGAGATCCTGGGTTTGCAGTACTTCATTATTTTCTGAAGTCTTTGGCTTTAGAGATTCAGGAGCGATCCAGAAAATCTTCCCAAGAATCAATTTCGATTAGTTACTAAAATGACACCTCAAGATTTTCACCTTGAACTACATTCCCTAAGCTCACTTTTCTACGGAAGAGCATCTTTGTCATTGTTTTTTTTTTTTTTTTTTCTATTTACTGTAAAACTCCAGGTGAAAGGAGGTTTGACAGCTCTGAGATTAAAAGTTTATGAAGACAGAGCTCTGCACACAAGCCAAATAAAACTTGCTTTAAGAAATACTACCTACACCAGGGAAACTTTTAGTACTGCCTGCCTCCTGTCTAGTGATTATCTTTTTTTTTTTTTTTTTTTCAATGCATTTCATTGTTTTATCACTATTTACACACACACACACACAAAAAAAAAAACCAAAAACAAACAAACAAACAAACAAAAAAAAACAAACAAAAAACCAAACCAAAACAAAAAAAACCTATGGCAAGAATGAAATACAATAGTTGTTGTATGAATGTAGTCATATGAATGTCAGCCTTCTTTACGTTGACCTTTTCTTTGGGAAAAGGAAATACTCAGAGCTTCATCTGAGAGTAAGAGAAAATCATACTTAATGGTATTTAATGGCATCTCTGGCTGGAAGCATCTTCCATCATTTACTCAGAAATATTTGGGGATGTTCACTGACACAAGCTGTACATTCCTGATATCTTCCTTCTTAAAAAAAAAAATCCTAGAAATGTACACTAATACAAAATTACAAAGATGTGCCCTCTGTTCCCAAGGATCACAACACAATTCCATCTCTAACACCTCTTCTGGGCTGACATTTGGCAGCAAAGATTTCAGCCTTTGATTACTGATCCACGTGGCTCTGTGCAGGGAAGATTATGCAAGTGCCAAATGACATCAGCTCAGCTGAAGGCCCCAAATTTTAGCCACTTAAAAAAAATATCTCCATTGTCCCAGTTCAGGAAAATCTGAAATGGTACTCAGCATCTACAACTTCTACTGAGCACAAAATTGAGCTCCTAACTCTGTGAGGAGGGGGTCTTTCTAATTTTCAATTCAAATCAGCTGGCATTGCTAGGTGGACAAAATAGTTTGCTTCATTTTCAGTTTGTAGCTCTCTCACTCCACAGCTTTCAGACATGACTGTTGTTTTTGTTTTCCAAGCAGGAATACTTAGAACAAAACACCAGCAGTCATATTCCCTCATATACAAAATTAAAAAGTATTTTCTGATGGGAAAATAAGGGGAAAACAACCTACTTATCTGTGAATGTCACATGGATCAAATATCTTTCTTATTTTATTACTGAGCTCAGAGTTGGCAAACCATTTCAGAGGCTTTGGACATGAAAGTGAAGCAGGATGTTCTGGGGGAAGACAGAAAATATTCAGCAATTGTCAACTGATCTCCTCATTGCAACTGTTAACTGACGCACTGCAATTGTTGACTGGAGACTGAATCTCCTGAAGAGGTAACAGAAGCACCTCCAGAATACATTCTTAGCTATTAAGGTCACAAACAAGCTCTTGACTGCTTATTGTTAATGAGTCAAACAGATGAAAATATGCAAAATAATTGTTGCCAGTGTACAGTTTTTCTTCTGTCACCAAAAATTTTACTGCATCCAGACTGTGCTCAAAAGCATGCATGAGATGAACCTCACCATCCAACAGATGGTCATGAAAGTCACTTCTAGTGAATTCATTTTCAAATCCTTGGTCTTTACCTTTCTCTAAAGTCTCTGCCTGACTGTGGGAGATGACAACAACATTTGAGCTAACAGCAGGGTAAATCCTGAAGTTCCTCAACTGATTTATTCAGTAGCCGTTTCAGTAAAACTAAAATGTATTTCTGGATCTTTGTTGTTGGAAGGCTGCTTGCAATAATGCATAAAGTACACACCCTTTCTTCTTACCTCCTGCTCAGGCTGGACAGGCGTTTTAGAAATGCAATCATTCCTGACCAGGGGATCTCAGCATGGACTGTAATTCACCGGGCAGAAGAAATTGAGCTAGAAGGGGCCACAAAAGCTCTCAACGGATGCATTGGCCTTTCCAGCTTTGATGCCTAAACCCAACACTAAAAAGCTGCCTAGCAGAATTCTTTAAAATATACCTAGAATTTGTCTTCCTTTGTTGTTCCTTTTCTAGCTCATTTTTTAGAGTGGGGGAAAATAAATGGACCATTCTTATTAGAATCTTAAATACTGCAATTAAATAATCTTCCAGTCTCAATACACAAATCCTGGCCTCAGGGGAATTATGCCTTGGATTTTAGTGAGATTTTTTTTTTTCTTTCTTAGCCTTTATAATCCTCACAGGGTGTATAATCTTAAGAAAAGGAAATACCTGACTGCATGTTTGTGACAAACTGTTCAATGCACACCACTTACCAAGTGAATTTTGCCAAACAATTCTGTTGTTCTCTGTGTTGCTTTATTCCCAGCTAAGACGTGAAGACCCAAGACAAAGAAAGCATTTCATATGAGAATGCATCGGTGCTTGACAGAAGTCTCCGGTACATATATGTATAGAAATAATTTGCATGAGGGATTTTTTACTCTCGATAATATTTCCAGGTACTTTATCTTATGATATGTCAACTCTACAAACTGGAGCATCTCCATGCACCTAAGTCAGAAGTGAATTTTATGTAGGTCTGGATTTGAAATGCTGAACCCTTTCTTGCCACTTCCACGAATTGTCAAAAATTTAATTATATGACCAAAGTGAAATGTATGCTAGCTAGCGGGGAAAACAAGAAAAACAAGACTCCCAGAAAACAGCAAGCAATTTTTTGGGGAGAAAGACACCTACTCACACCTCTATACTCTCAAATATTATGCTCCTAAGGAGCCTTGCCCTAACAAAGTCAATCACTGAGGAACTGCCTTGAAGTAGTGCTAATGGAAATAAATTGTAAATAGTGGCATCCACCTGTGACGCTGGACTGGTGAAGCTGCATAACAAACATCACATGCAGAGCTTAAAATAAGAGACTCCTTGAATGGTCGTCAAGGGTTGAAATAGGAAGAGGCATTTTTTCTATC
This sequence comes from Oxyura jamaicensis, assembly GCF_011077185.1. Lineage (NCBI taxonomy): Eukaryota > Metazoa > Chordata > Aves > Anseriformes > Anatidae > Oxyura > Oxyura jamaicensis. Next base: position 6,028,048 of record NC_048905.1, read on the forward strand.
ATTAGTTGTTGAGAAAAAAATGAAGAGGCTGGATGCAAAATGATAAAAAATGAGACAACCATTCTGGTTCATGACTGAAGGTCAGCCCAGCCCACACTCCTGTTTCAAGAGCAGCAAATAGCAGGTACAGACAGAAAAGTACAAGAAGGGGTGCATGTATTAATGCCGCATACTGAAACAAGATGATTTACTGCTGATGTGCCAGCCATGCAATGCAAAGTCATCTTACAGTGCAACCCTCCCCCCCCCCCCCCCGCCTTTTTTTTTAAATTTTCAGAATGCAATGGTTGAAATATCTGCCCTTTCCTATTTCATACTAAACACATGACTGGTTCGACAATTAAAGAAATTGAAAAAGAAAAAGAAAAAAAAAACAAAACACAATCTAGCAGCAAACATCACTTTAGTATAAAATAGCCATGGATGTAGGTAATCCTTCATGTTTCTACCTGCTTCTCACACATTACAAACCCACCCACCTAGAATTAAACGTATATGAAAAGTGCTGGGCTACAAATTCTGGAGCTTTGGGTACGTATATTTTGATTCATTTACAGTTCCCTTCATTTGGAAAACAGGTGAGGGTACGGTATTAGATGAAACATTATTTCTGATGAAATGGCCGTCAGTGCAAAGCCTTGGATGGTGCTCGGGAACCAGTGAGAGATCACCAGTCCAGCTTGCACAGGGAAGCCCTCTGGATAACATCTGCCAAACAAGTAGAGTTCACGAGACCTTACGGGAATGGAAAACTTCCTCCTGTCTTTTTTGTCTGTGAAGATTTTATCAACAGCCTAGCAGCCCAGGAGTCCGAGGTGCAGTTTTGGCCAGTTCCATCAGTTCTGCTGGTAGTCACAGAGCTCAGCAAGTCCCCTGCAGAAGCTGATTTAACCCACGTGCCCTGAGACAGGCTGAATTACCTCCTGGAGGAGCCAGCTCTGGAGTGAAGCCAAACAACGAGTTCAGACCAGTCTGTTAGCTTACAGATTTCTGAAGTTAGGGGAGGTGAATCCCAGCCTTTTTATCTTTCTTCACTGAAAACTGGAAATGGATACAAACAAAACATGCTCCGGGAGGGAAGGGTGTGAGTGAAGAACTGGCGTGGAAGGCACAACACCTGGGTTTTGCTTCTGACTCTGCCACAGCTGCCTTTCAACGAGTTGTGCTCTCCTGGTGCCTAAGCATTATGTAAGTGGAATAAAGAGAATCATCTTGTGTTTTTGGATTATAAGGCCTTCCCTGTAACAATACATACAACACCTTGGAAGTCTTGAGTCTCACTAAAACACAAAAAAAACCAAACCATTCATGACTGCGGGAATCACAAGGATTGAACAGATAAGGAAAAAAAAGGAAATATAGAAAAATGTCAGTCAAGGTCTCAATCTAAATCAGCAGTTCACAAACTGCTGGCAAAAGGAAAAGAAACGAAGCCAGCAACCCTTCCACCTTTTACCCATACAAGCTCTGTACGCCTAGCATTTGTAAGCTGTACGCTAACACTCACAGACTGCTTTTAAGTCCACAATCTCATTTGTAGCTAATAAGTTGTTCTTAGTTAAGATCTCTGTTGTCTTGGGCATCTCTACACAGGTTTTGAAAATAACCCATGAGCACAAGAAGGTCAGAAGAGCACGTGTGAGAAAAGTACAAGCAAGACGCTTGACAGTGGAGGACTTGGGAACATCAGATGGACCATGGTCAGCCAAGCACCACGTGCCGGCTGCACAAGTACTTCTAGCAGGTAAGCAGGATTTAAAAGGTCCTATGAAACCAGAGATTTTTGCTTGTAAAAGCTGTTGTAATGGTCAAATGGTTTAAATTAAAGAGTGAGCCAATCCAAATTTCTCTTTGAGAAAAAGGAAAGGGATGAAACCCAGCTATCTGAGAGCAGCGTTTGGGATTACTGGACCCAAAACAAAGCACTTGCAGGTGCCCGAGTGAGGGATATTATGCACTGTGCTGACTTATCATACCGCATGAATTACAGGGATGTGGCTCAGACACTTCTCAAGCCATCTCAAGTTTAAATGGGCTGGGCCCATCCCTTTTATCTTCTGCACAAACTCTAGCTCGGAGTTTCATTCCTTACCAGACATGACTTACACCCTGTGGAAAAAAAGAACGGATCCTGTCTGTTCCACTCGAGCTTGCTCATAGCCATAATTTTAGTCAACCAGATGCCTCTGGCTATGCTGGGATACAGCCTGGTTCTGGAAACAGGTGGGGGAAGGATAGAGTATGATTAAGAAAAGGGACTGGAGAAATGGAAAGAGAAGAGGATTCAAGGCAGAAGTTCAGCCTCCATGAATCATAGCACAGAGAAAGTTAGGCAGGGAGGATGCACACAGTCCCTAAACAGAAACCTGATGTGGTAGGTAACCTAAGATTTCAGTACCCTAGTCATATTTTGCCCTTTTATTAGGATAGGTGTTTCCCAAACAGTTTCCACATTGGAAAACACATGCCTTTTTTTGCACATCAGCCAAACGGGTGGTGGTGACTGCAGTGTGACTCCTCTCCGAGATGCCTACTAGCACCAGAGGCTTTCTATTTGTTATCGTCTCAGCTTCTACCGGCCAACCCCTCCAGTTGATAATGACATGCACAGTTTTTCTAACTTCATGTTCCCAGCTCGGACTGGGCTCTCGAGGCCAGGCTGATTGCTTGGTTGTTTGCTGTTCTCCCCACACCTAAGGCTGTCCGTTTCCTATTGTTTCAGTTCAGGCTCTTTGGCCTTACTGACTGGGGTGTAGATTCTGGTACTGCACAAATGAGAGTAGCATTTTGATTTGGGAATTCTACTGCATCTGAAAGGACAAAGAAAAACAGCAAATGCCCATTCCTGTCAACAGCCACACTAGATAGGAAAATTTGACCCTAAAACACAACACTCGTTGAGGAAATTCTGTTGTCATTCTGCTGTCTGCAGCTATACTTTCAGCAAACATCTAGTGGGGCAACCCAAAGGTAATTCACCTTCCCACATTACTCCTCTAACTTTGGCCTACACCCACGTTTGTGTATAAACCACTGCACTTTCCACATTTTGCTTGTCTTGATCTCCACTCAGCTACCGAACCAATGTCTGATGACCTCTGGTTACCCTCCACTGAGTCATCACCATGTTCTCCGTGCTGCTCAGAAACTGGGTGGGATATTGTTTAAGTTGGAACTAAATAACACAAACGTTATGTATAGAGAAGTTGGGCTACATCCATTTCTGCTTCTTTTACTGGATTTTTACAGGAGCTCAAATGGATGGGCAATAGTTAATTTTCAAAGCTAGCATGAATTCTCTCCTGGATTTCCAAGCCCCACGAACCAACGGTTACACGTCCTCGCTTCATGGCCAACACCTAGAGCACAAAGGTTTCTTACTGCCTATTGCTCGAGAGCCGAACTTTTTAGCTCTTCCTTCCCAGGTTTGATCTGAAGTCAGCCAGTCAAAAAGCCAACCTGCGTGGGAGTTTGTACTGAATTCAAAACACAGGGGCCTCAGACTTTTGGAATAGTCCAGTGGGAAAAGCCAGTGCTGCCATGAAAGTTGCCATCGAGCCTGCTACTTAATGGATTACGCATTTGTTTTCTTTAGTTATTTTGTAAGAGAGGAAAAAGATTTTGGGTGCAATTTTGTGTTAGTCAGTGATACTCACTGTTCTCTTGTCCCATTTTCCATGCTGTTGTTATTTTAGAACAGTACAGGAGAATGGTTTGTAAAGGATGTATCCCCATTCAGAAGCTGACATCTCAGTTTGGTTCTTTCCAAGGAAAATTAAGAGCCAGGGAGCATAACCCTAGTTTCTTTGACATGTAGGCTTATTAGAGACAGGGCTTCTATTCTGACCTGTTTCTAATGAACCTGGAGCTGAAACCAACGGCTTTAGCAAAGCCTACATCTGCCAAAGGTGATGTCTCTGCCGGCAACCTGGCAGTGCTAGGACACGTGCTTGGCCAGAGCCCACAGTGCTGAACTGGATCCAGAGTGCAACAAGCAGAGAGTCAGTGTTAGCAAACCCTTAACAAAAAGATCAGTGCTTAAAATCTGTTCCACTTTTCTCCTCTGATGCTAATTAAGCTCCCTACAGATTTTGAAAGCTGTTGCTACAAGTTTTGTGGAATTTCTTGAAGATAATAATGAAGATGTGGGTGGAGATTGCCTGCTGCTTACACCAAGACTAAAACATTTTGAAATCAAACTGGCAGCCACTAGCAGAGACTAAAACACAAGAAAGAGGAATTCCCTGAGTTAAAGCAGTGGGGAGCAGAAGCTACAGGGTGAAGCTCACCTTCACAGTGGCTTTGCTTAGCTATGGAAAAATTGACTTTTCAGAAAAAAGGATTTTCAGGATTTCAGTCTCAAAGAGCAAAATGAACTTCCAGACTGAAATCATCATCATTGCACAAGCAGAATACTCTGACTTGCATTGCTCAGTTTATTTTTAGAAAAAAAGGCTATCTTCCTGGTTCAATCTTTATAAAACTACTGAGGAATTCTGCTTTCCCCATGGAGTGCACCTTTCAAAAAATCTTATGGTAAATCTAAATATTCTTGTTACCTCTGTAACTTTGCAAAGCCAAGATTTCACTCACCATTTCTCCAGAAAATACTGTCTAGGTGGGGCAAAGCTCTTTTCTGTAGATCAGAATTTTAAAAAACCTCCAATCTTTTATCTCTTGAAAAACAAAGAAGACAAAAACTAAATAAGTGAAGCTGGTAAATACTTTTCTGATCACTTTTAACGCTGCTGTTGAAAAAGGGAGGGTGTTGCACATGTTTAGCAACAGGAAGAGGAGATACAAAACTTTGCCTCAAAGAACAATTTTATATAGTGTGACCAATTAGAATGACATGGTAATAGCGGGACAGATGCCTCGAACTCCTCAGCCCTGTCTCTGGGATGGAAACATTAGCAGCTGAGTGCCCCAAGTCACTCCAAGACGCACAATGGCAGTTCCGCCCCGTCAACAGTATTTGTCCATTAAAACTACCTGCTATAAATTCGTCACAATATTTAGACTGGATTCGAAAACACAATTGCAATTCCCACAAAATCCTGTATTAACTAGAATAACACTCCCTGTGCCAGTCAAAAACTAAGCATCCATTATAAATATGTATTATTCAAATCACCTAGCAGCACCGTCTAAGTACAAATACAGGAGAGCTCCATTAAGTGAAAACAAGGTTAGATTCTGCTTCGGGAAGATCAATCTGTAACGAGTATCCTGAGGTTTGTTTTATCTCAATGTTTTTCCACTCATTATTTCATTCTCTTTGAATGAAACAAAGTTGACAAATTGGCCTGCTTGTATCCAAACCACACGCTGCTTGACTTCATGGCACTTGTGGTTTTAGGGGATTCATTGTTTGCAAAGAGAATATCTTTTGCCGGGAAGATCAGACTTCTGATGCAATCCCATGAAACCCACAAACCACCTCCCTGTTCAAAACTCCGGGGTTGGGGTATTTTTCCTTTTTCTGCCGAATTCTTGGCAAATGTTTCAGATCGCAGGCCATGACTAGAATCCTGAAGAAATCTGAAAAATTTGTTTGGCAAAACCTCTGGAGATTGTTCTGCTTAATCTGCAGAATGCTCGTTTCAGATCCTTTGCTACTGTGGAAAATGGCTTTCCTCTTAATTGATGTCCCCACCCCTCTCACCAGGGATACGTTTATGAGGAATGAAAATACATGTGTGCCCGGAATATCTGAGGGCTCCAAGAATAATGCTTACCACCTGTATCAAGTACATTCCTCTTCAGATCATTTGAAAGTCAAAGAGGCACCCAACTCCCATTCCAACGTGCCAAGCTGAGATTAAAATTCAACAAGTTTTATGCTCTCCAGAAGTGCTGCTTGTGGCTGCTCAACAATCGCCAAGATCCACCCCGATGCTCACACTGACTGCAAAGGGTGCTACACTGGTACCTGGGCAGTTGGAGTGCTCTCTGTTTGAAGGTAATGGATATCAAATCAGATATCCATCAGATAATTAGATACCCAATTTGTTTAACATACCTTAGAGCATCCCTGGTCTTTAGATGACAGTTCACCTCTGAATGTAAAGCTGACATACAGGACATAGTTTTGCTTTTAATTGATGCCTTTAATCAGCAGCCAGCACTGTGCATACCCACAAAAGCAGTGATTTTTTGCATCCTTAAGATGAGACACTGAGGCACTGTGACATACAATTTTGGAGAAAGGCTGCAGATACTGGTAAGTGCAGCCATCAAGGGAAATTTTTCCTGTGAATCTGGTTATTTTCTCTGTATAAACAAAGTGCTCATATTTTGATTCCCTTGTCATTAAAGGAGCTCGTTTCTCTAGTTGGGAAGCAGGAACGAATCCTGTATTGTTTAAGAAATCAGTCATATGCAATAGATAACAAATAACGAATGTCAGAGTGCACCCTTAATGAACAACTGCTAGCATGAAGTGCATTTGCATACACGCTTGATAAATGTCACTACAGCAGGAAAAATGAAAATCTGTTCACAAATGATACACTACACAGAAAACAGAAATGATAAATCTGCATCTAAACCATTTCAGGAAATAACCCGACACTAAGTAAAATCTCCCCAAACCCCTATTCTTCTCCACCAAAATTTTCAGTTCCCAAACCCTACCTGACATTTATTGTAATAAAGAGCATCAAAATGGGGGTAAATGAACGAAAGCAGAATAATGGCATGTGAGAAAAATCCTCCTCATGGAATGGCATTGTTCCAAAAGTACATATGGAAATTAATATCCTAATTAATAAGGGTTCATGAAGCACAAAATATTAATGGCAGACAGAAATAGCTGGAGTGCTTCTATGTCACGACACACTCGGGGCACACAAGTTGGCAAAGATGTGTTAGATTTACAAAAATATTTGGAAATTTTTCCAGCCTTTCTAGTCCAACCCTCTGTGTGAGGATTGCATGCAAGTGTCTCACGGCACTCAAAGCCAATTTACAGCGATGTGATAAACCAACTACCAAAGCCACTCTGTCTTTCCATCTCCAGCATTCTTAGACACTGATGAAGCAACGAAATCAAAGGGAAATAAACTGATAAACATGCCAGAAAGAAAGAAAGAAAAAAAAAAAAGAGAGAGAGAGATAATAATTCAGAGCTAGTGAAAAAAAAAATCATTTTCATCCTTGTTTCTTAGTTTCCACTGAGAGATAAAACACCCAACTGGTTTGAACAAAGTTAATTGTGGAACTCTTGAGCTTGGCAAATGCTGTCCCTTCCATGGGAACCCTCCGAACAGGTTACTGGGGATTTCAGCTTCTTATGTACCCCTGTTCCTGTTGTTTTTCCACTTAGAAGGAACAAGGCCAGTTTTTGCCACAGGAGGATTTAGCTCAGACCACTCAAAAATGAAAGATATAGCCAGATTATTTTTTGTTTGTTTGTTTGTTTTGGTGTTCAAATTATCACAGACTGACCATGGAAGATGTTAATCCTGATACGCTTTGGGAAAACTATAAATAGTTACATAAAGATATTCTGGCTGCAACTGCATTTCTGTCCTATGGCTGCTCCCAACAGTTAAACCAAAGAACCAGAACTATCCTTCAACAGCAGCTCTAGTATCCACCCAATAAAAATTATATGAGACAAGCCAAAATCATGACTAACAAGAGGCTGAATTCACAAACATGTCATATATACAAATATTAATCCCGTGGCACAATCTGCCTTCCAAATTAAGATGTGCTTTGACAAAGTGCCTCGGGGCAGGAAAGGCTGTGGAGCAGTTTCCCATCTGAGCCTCCCACCCAGCTCTCTGACCACTGCAAAGAAGATGTATGACCACAGGTGGAGAAGGCAGTAATAGGAAATATGCAGCACGCCGATCACAAGCCACAATTTTTAAAAACCTCTGGGATGGAAGACGAGGAGCTGTGAATAACAATAATACTTGAGCAAACAGTAACTGGAAGGGAAAGGAATCAGACCTGTGACCAACTAGCAGTTTTTCAGTTGTTGGCACCAAGCCTGGATGAAGGAGATGTTTTGAGGATGGACAAAAAACCTGATGTCAGAAATGCTGAGCAATGTACCCTGCTGTCAATGACTCTCTCTGAGCTGGACGGTGAAACCAGCAGCTCAATGCCTGGGTCTTCAGGAGGCCCATGAGACTAGAAAAGTTTCTGCTGAGCTCTGTGAGACAGGCAAGCATCAAAATGTAGACTTTGCTGTATCAGCTGGACAAGCTAGCGATGCCAACTCTGAACTGGCTGGGACGTGCTCCCTGCTCTCCTGTTCAGTGGGCTGAATGCCACAGACTCCTGGTAGGAGTTACCAAGCCTCACAGAACTTGCTTCCCAGAGCCGACACTAGTCAAGCCTCATTTTAAGCAACTTTTTATTTTCTATGGGAGTTAAATTATTTCCTAGACGGATTCCACGACAAAATTCTTCTTGAACCTCTTTTCATGCCAACTGCTTCGTGCTCATTCATCAGTCCTGAGACCTCTACAGCACATCCCACAGCATCAGTGTCCTCACTTGCCAAAACCTACTCGCTGCTCCTCTGAGATGACAGGGCTAGGGGAGCCAAGTGTCTCCCTTCTCTCTCAGAGACCTTCAGAAGAGAGAGTTAAAAGTTTACGTGAGCTCGAGGGGAGACTGGGCTTATTTATGGAAGAGAAACCCATGGGTGGTGAGTGCATATGAAGAAACCCTGTGCAGTCCTGGAAGCAAGTGCAACTGGATGAGTGCCAGGAGGAAGGCACACATGCGCTCACCCTGTCCCAACATTCCTGGGAGGGCGAGGCCTTCCTAACAGCCAGGTTTGGAGAAAGAACCTTGGTCTGATGCACAATGGGTGGAAGAACATGTTCTTCAGCTAAAGCTTGTCAGAACCACAGAATCATTCAGGTTGGAAAAGACCTCTAAGATCTCACCATCCACGAAGAACTGGTTGGTGACCTGCTACAGCACTTGGATGTGCACAAGTCGATGGGGCCGGATGGGATCCACCCAAGGGTACTGAGAGAACTGGCAGAGGAGCTGGCCAAGCCACTATCCATCATTTATCAGCAGTCCTGGCTATCGGGGGAGGTCCCAGCTGACTGGCGGCTAGCGAATGTGACGCCCATCTACAAGAAGGGCCGGAGGGCTGACCCAGGGAACTACAGGCCTGTCAGTTTGACCTCAGTACCAGGGAAGCTCATGGAGCAGATTCTCTTGGGAGTCATCATGCGGCACTTGAAGGGCAAGCAGGCGATCAGGCCCAGTCAGCATGGGTTTATGGAAGGCAGGTCCTGCTTGACGAACCTGATCTCCTTCTATGACAAAATGTCGCGCTGGGTGGACGAGGGAAAGGCTGTGGATGTGGTCTACCTTGACCTCAGCAAGGCTTTTGACACCGTCTCCCACAGCATTCTCCTCAAGAAACTGGCTGCTCTTGGCTTGGACTGGCGCACGCTTCGTTGGGTTAAAAGCTGGCTGGATAGCCGGGCCCAGAGAGTTGTGGTAAATGGAGTCAAATCCAGTTGGAGGCCAGTCACTAGTGTCGTCCCCCAGGGCTCGGTGCTGGGGCCGGTCCTCTTTAACATCTTCATCAATGATCTGGACGAGGGCATTGAGTGCACCCTCAGTAAGTTTGCAGATGACACCAAGTTAGGTGCGTGTGTCGATCTGCTCGAGGGTAGGAAGGCTCTGCAGGAGGATCTGGATAGGCTGGACCGATGGGCCGAGGTCAACTGCATGAAGTTTAACAAGGCCAAGTGCCGGGTCCTGCACCTGGGGCGCAATAACCCCAAGCAGAGCTACAGGCTGGGAGATGAGTGGTTGGAGAGCTGCCAGGCGGAGAAGGACCTGGGAGTGATAGTGGACAGTCGGCTGAATATGAGCCAGCAGTGTGCTCAGGTGGCCAAGAAGGCCAACGGCATCCTGGCTTGTATCAGAAATAGTGTGACCAGCAGGGCTAGGGAGGTGATCGTCCCCCTGTACTCGGCTCTGGTGAGGCCGCACCTCGAGTACTGTGTTCAGTTTTGGGCCCCTCGCTACAAGAAGGACATCGAGGTGCTTGAGCGGGTCCAAAGAAGGGCGACGAAGCTGGTGAGGGGCCTGGAGAACAAGTCCTACGAGGAGCGGCTGAAGGAGCTGGGCTTATTCAGCCTGGAGAAGAGGAGGCTCAGGGGCGACCTTATCGCTCTCTACAGATACCTTAAAGGAGGCTGTAGAGAGGTGGGGGTTGGCCTGTTCTCCCACGTGCCTGGTGACAGGACGAGGGGGAATGGGCTAAAGTTGCGCCAGGGGAGTTTTAGGTCAGATGTTAGGAAGAGCTTCTTTACTGAAAGGGTTGTGAGGCATTGGAACAGGCTGCCCAGGGAGGTGGTGGAGTCACCATCCCTGGAAGTCTTCAAAAGACGTTTAGATGTAGAGCTTAGGGATATGGTTTAGTGGGGACTGTTAGTGTTAGGTTAGAGGTTGGACTCGATGATCTTGAGGTCTCTTCCAACCTAGAAATTCTGTGATTCTGTGATTCTGTGATCATCAAGTCCCACCATTAACCTAGCACTGCCTAGTCTACCACTATACCACCGTGTCCCTAAGCCCCACATCTACAACAGCTTTTGAAAACCTCCAGGAATAGTGACCCAACCACTTCCCTGGAGAGCCTGTTCCAGTGTCTTACAACCCTTTTGGTGAAGAATTTTTTCCTAATGTCCAACTTAAACCTCCCCTGGTACAATTTGAGGCCATTTTCTCTTGTCCTTTTGCTTGTAGGATGGGAGAAGAGACCGATGCCCACCCTGCTACAGCCTCCTTTGGGGTAGGTGTAGAGAGCAATAAGGTCTCCCCTGAGCCTCCTCTTCTCCAGGCTGAACAACCCCAGCTCCCTCAGCCGCTCCTCGTAAGATTTGTTCTCCAGACCCCTCAGCAGCTTCATTGCCCTTCTCTGGACACACTCCAGGGCCTCGATGTCCTTCTTGTACTGAGGGGCCCTACACTGAACACAGCACTCGAGGTGCGGCCTCACCAGAGCCGTGCAGAGAGGGACAATCACTTCTGTAGTCCCGCTAGCCACACTGTTTCTGATACAAGCCAGGATGCTGTTGGCCTTCTTGGCCACCTGAGCACTCTGCTGGCTCATGTTCAACCAGCTATCAACCAATACCCCTGGGTCCCTTTCCAACAGGCAATTTTCCAGCCACTCTTACCCCTGACTGTAGCGCTGCATGGAGTTGTTGTGCCCCAGGTGCAGGACCAGGCCCTTGGCCTTGCTGAGATGGCCTCAGCCCATCGGTCCAGCCTGACCAGATCTCTCTACAGAGCCCTCCTACCATCATGCAGATCAACGCATGCACCTACCTTGGTGTCACCTGCAAGCTTACTGAGAGTGCACTCAGTCCCCTCATCCAGATCGTTGATAAAGATGCTGAAGAGAATGATGTTATGAGGCTACGATGTGCATAGCTGGGCTTCTTCCTAGGCCACTCAAGACAACTCAGCTGTGCACAGGCAGCAGCCATTAGCCTACCAACATCTCATTTGATGAATGAGGCACAGCAGCCACCAAGCCACCACGAAAAGCCACCAACAGGCCTCTGGGGGAGGAGAAGGGGCACTCGTTGGGGGCAGGAGAGCAGGGAACTGTGCTAGCCCTTAGATGCCAAGTGCAGGACAGTCAGCAGACAGTGCTGGTGTCTGAGCCTCAGCTGACAGATCTGTCGGGTTGGAGTGAAGTGGTGGTGATGTAAGACCAGAATGGCAAAGCTAAATAGAAAAAAAAAACGTCACATACAACTATAAACAAAGCAAGCAGCTGCTGCAATAAAGCGTGTCAGATTATATTGCCTCTGCTCCAGGACACCTATTTTCTTTTGAAATCACTAGTTTTCAGAAAACAGTTTTTAAAGGTTTACTGAGCTCACATAGTATCACACTGTAAAATGTCCTATTCACCTGAAACAATCTTGTAATATTACTTTACACTGGAAGAAAATCTGGCTTATGCTTTAAAGCTCTGGAAAACTTGACACCTGTCATTACAATATATTGCACGCTGGATACTTGAGCAAGTGATGGGTGAATTGCAGAAGACTGAGGCTTATCTGACGTTTTTTTTACTTCAGGAATCAGGCAAAAACCCTGGGAGTGTCAGATTTGTGACATTTCTGGTGCTTCCTCCTTCTGGTGGGGCACAGAATCCCTTCCTGGGATTTCTAGTCTTGGTTTCATGAAAGGGGCTGAAAAAGGGAACTAGGTGACCCACACCGACACCGTGAGACTGGATCAAACCCACCTGCAACCCACAAGAACAGTGCAATGAAAATCGCCTGCGGGATATTTTAAACAAATCAAACAGCTCTGACAAAATACACAGAGAGTGAAATCAGAAGCAGGCCAGTTGAGTATTTCCATCACCAAACCAAAGCCTTGAAGAGCAAATTCTCATCATTACATAAACGGCAACTTGGAGCCAGGCTGTTCATAGCACTTCGTGAGACAGACCCAGAGCAGATTTCAGAGCAGACTGAGTATAATTTCCCAGAAAACTCCCCAGCAGAACTGTGATCACTGCTGACACGCTACGGCCTTACTAGGACACGAACTAGTAGAGGCAGAGGAACAAATCATTCTACAAAACAGTACAGCTCCAGTGTAGTACCACTGCCACATCTCAGCTAAGAGTATGTTCTGTGGGTCCCAGCAGACACACACCAAAACACAGTGCTGTGAGCTCAATGCAACTCAGCCAAGAGGAACCTATATTTAAGGTTTACAGCATGATTACTGTGTCCAGCAAAACCTTCCCAGTAATAATCAAGCCCAATACACTTATATAATAATAATAATAACAATAATAATATAGAAATGATTTCAGATCAGAGCATCATACTAATTATTGAATAAAGCTTGGCTAAAACAGCTTTTACAGTCCACGATGGAAGAATTTAATAAAACTTTTCCAAAAACAACTGCAAGGTCAGTTCAGATTTTTCAGGCTTAAACTAAAGTAAGGGGGATGGAAGGTTGTTTAAAACCCAAACCAGTGTCTTCATTTCCTTCCCAGTATGAATTCTGCAGAATGGCTGTTCACACAGGAATGCTAACCTGGATGCACCGAGTGCTTCAGGGCTTTTAAACTACTGTATGCGGCTGGGTAATGCTATGGATTTAACTGAGTTTCATGCTAGCTATTACAGTGTCAAACCAAATTCAAATACTTTCATTCATGGTCTACAGACCAATTTACAAAGACTGTTAAATAATGCCTGGAACCCTGGAACTTCATCCATATGAAATGCTGTAATGTGTTTGCATTTGAAAGACATTTTCCTCCTAGAGCTCAAAACTGGCCAGCCCTGGGCCCAGCCTGGTGAGCCAAATTTCCTGACCCACTCATCCCTAATTATTCTGATGGCCCCACAGTAAAGTAGACTGCAGCATTTTTGTAAGCAAATGTACTTAGCAGACTCTTTCAAGTTTCTCACTCTGCAGCTGCATGTTTTTTTTTTTTTTTTTTTTTTTTACTTCAATGTTAAAGCTTAACAGGTCCGACGTTCCTGGATAAAAATTCCAGATAAAGTCCAAGTATCAGGTAGAGCTCAAATATTTTACCAGCTACTAAGAGCAGAACAGGAGACAGCAACCAGAGGGGGACAGAGGTGCAATTTGCTTGGCAAAAGAGCCCCATTTTCCCTCTTCTCCCCCAACAACTTAATGAACAATAATAATAACCATTGTGCAACAGAAAATCCCAGAAAAAAAAAAAAAAAAAGAAACAAAGAAACAAACAAACAAAAAAAACAACTTGTTTTCATAAACAGTGAACAAGTTAGCATTTGAGCTGCTTCTCAGTTCTGGGTTGGACATTTCTTGCTGCTAGCAAGTTGTTTTCTTGTTTTCCAACTGATCAGTGTGAAGAATGTCAAAACAGATTGCGCATGAGACGTGAGACTTGTTTTCTGCTTATTAAGGAACAAAACATCTTTTGTTCCTGTAATTCTCTTTGTTTAGCACTAAATAGTTGTTTGCTGCTTAAAATCAAAATGTATTCTAAACTTATCCAGAGAAGATTCCCCCTCTCCAATCCTGCTCCATCAAGATGATGGCATTTAGTAAGACTACTTAGAGCTGAAGGGAGAGGGGGAGTGGAGGCACAGAAGAAATGGAAAACAGCAGCCTTCCCAAGACTTCTGAAGTGCTCTGCTTCTCCCATTTCATCATCTCAGGGTCCCTCTCCTCTTCAGAAGCAGACCCAGCCCTGTGCTTACTTAACATGCCACCACTCAGATCGTGGACCTATTCGAAATAGAACAGGCAGTCCTTCCTTCTCGTCAAGGATGCTAGTGAGCAGGGAAAATGGCAACAGGGAGCAAACAGTGTGGTCATTGTGCTGGGAACTGTGTTTCGACCTTCACAACACTTGCCAACCATGTGTGTCAATATATTTTTAAGTATCACCGCATGTGAGTAAGGGCGTATGACATAAGACACACAAATCTCACCTCTTCCTGAAATATTTTAAGGTCTAGTGTTTCATGCAGAGCCTCAGGTGACAGACCCTGGCCAGGCTTGACTCACGTTCCGCTGGACAAAACCCCTGGAGACCTGGCACACGTTCGAGGACACAAACCTACATGTTTCCGAGCTGAGAGAAAGTTCTTGTTGCTTTTTTGGACTTGTTTTCTAAATTTTGTTTGGGAGGCAATGCAAATCTCCAGAGGAGACACAGAAAGCAGCTAGCAAGCAAGCAGGCAAGAAACACTGGCAGGCAGCATGTGAACATTGTGCAAGAGAATCTATAGTTGGAGATGGTTTGTAGCACAGACACCAAGCACCCCGTAAAATGTTTCAGATCTCCCGAGCACTGCTCCAATAGGCTTTGAAGTGTTGACATCACATAAAATAAAATGCATCGCAGTCCAAATTATCGCATTGGTTTTTCCCCCTCTCCTCACTTTGATGGCTTCTACAAAGCATTTTATATGGTTGAATAAATTTGAGTAACTCTTTACAAGTAAATCAAACCAAAATGGTTTAAAAAAAATATTGGATGCTTGCTACTAGCCTCCTTTGAAAAAATAAAGTGTGTTTCCAAATACACTGCATACAAGATGGTGTGAGGCAGTCTGATTGGTAAACAGCAAGGAAGATGAATACCTCTCCAATGCACTGCGATTTTTCATCCTCAGACAATCGCTGTTTCCCAAATTAATGACCAGTTTGTTGATTAATTGACAGCCTGTATCCAAAATCAATTGTCTTTTCTCTCACTTACGTTCTGCCTCTTTGTGCAAGTTTCTGCGTGAGGTTTGCAAAAATAAAATTTGCAAATTAAGATTAATTTATAACGCGATCCTTGGCCAGATCTCCCTCTATGTTGCAGCAGATGGACTTTTGTGTGAAATATTTTTCCTTAGTTGCTATAGAAACATGCCAACATATTTCTGCTTAAGTGATTTGCTGGAGAGCTGTTTGTTGTGTTGCCCAGTGCTGACAGGAGTGAATCATTTTTAGTCTTCAGTCAAGGCTGATTAAAACCTGGTCTCTGGGTGTCTTACCACTGCTAACTGCTACTTACACGAGGGACACGCTGGTAAAGCAATTATGTCTGGGACATTTCAAGCATGCCTTGAAGTAAACCAGGCAGGTGGAAGGTTAAAGTTACCAAAATGACTAAAAGCTGAGAAAAACCCAAGGCTTACAAGCAACGGTATATAAAGAAAAGGCAGAAAAGTTGTGATGCCCTTTAAAAGAAAAGGATTTAGAAGATATTTGGTTCTTATGGAAACAACCCCAATCATTGCTGAAGTCCTTTGCTGTTCAGCCTCCACCGAACCTGAACACATCAGGATCAAGCCGAAGATGCTGGAGTCAGGTGGCTCAAGCTATCCATGCCCATGCTGCTGGTAGGGGCAGCGTTCAGCTGGGGTAAGACCCTGCCTGCATCCAAGTTTCCCCACCTGAAGCCCTTCCTACCCCCAGCTGCAGCCACTGGGTCGGGGTCTCGCAGCAGCTGGGCTCTCTGGTGATGCCCCCGGGTACCAGTCAGGGCACGGACTGCAACCGGCGCCAGACCTGGGAACTGGGAAGCCAAGGGAAAGTCAACATGGAAGTAATGTGAATGATCAAAGACCTTGACTTTCTCTGAATCTCTGTTCCAGAGTAAGCTGGCAAAGTAAATACTGCCTCAGAAAGTGAAAAGACAAAGCTTGCTAGAGAGCTGACAAGTCCACCCCATTTCTAGGGAGCTGGCACTGAAAACCATTTCACCCCTTCTTGGTCTTCCTGCCCTGTGCCTCAGTTCTTCCTCTTGTAAAACGCAGCAAAGGACACTGACCACACGCTGATGCTCTGGGGTCTACCGATGGAAGCTTTCTGTAAGGAGCAGATCTGATTACAAAGCAAGGGGAGGCTCGCAGCGATTTCAGAAGCTGCATGAAAAGCAGTATACCCTGTGATTAGACTTGAGGAAACAATTCCCAATTCCCTCAGAAGCAAAACTGCAGATACGTCCATATTATTAAATCACTTGTTAAACCTAGAGATAAACTTCTCTGTTTTGGAAACAATATGATGTAATTGAATGTTAAAAGGTATGTTTCTTCATAACCTTTCATCCAGAGCTGGCTGCCAAACCTCCCTCCTTTTGTTAGCCAGCCATGAGATCTGCTGCTCAGTATTAGCACTCGAGCCTTACATTAGCAAGCCTTCAGAGGTGTTTATAACAGGCTCTTTAACTGGCATTTTCTCTCCGTTTTAACATTTTCCTAATTTCTGTCCCTATTTTTTGAAGTACACTCCCATGGTGGCAGCTCTCCAACCCTTCCTACCTCCAAGTGAAGGGCAGGCTACCAGCTACCTTTATAGTTAAAGCCAATTTTTCTGCTTGGCCAGCTTGCAGGGGATCTTAGCCCATGGAATAGTTGATTCCCTGCCCATGGCAAGTATATGAGTCATCCCTCCAAACACTATAACCTCTGCTGTCCCTCACCAAGCTGTCAAGGAGGCCTGAAGGGCCAAAAGGCTCTCTGGATATGGCTGATGCTATTTCAGGATGCCCAGAGCTGTCTGATTTACAGATAACTTGCAAGAGCTGGAGGACCAGGAAAGTTGACCTAGAAAGCAGTTTGGTTCTTGGTGCCATGAGTACAAATCTTGAGAAACCCATGGGATTCACTCTGTACATGCTCCAGGGAAGAATCTTGCCTCAGTCCCAGAAGTGGACATGGGTGCATTCAGGGCATCACCGTGAACTTGGTGCTGATCCAGACTCTGGAGTGGAGCAGGAGCCGGTGAGGCCCACAGAAAGCTGCATGTGCCCTGAGGAATCCCTCTGCATCTGAAACAGAAGCTGAAGAAAGCAAGCACTGTGGTAACAGGTAACGGGTTCCTTCACTGCCCAGCTCAGAGCCGCAAGGAGTTACGTGGATTTTCATCATCTGATGCCCCCATCTACCACTGGAACATTTTCTGCATGCCCCAGGGCTGCTGCTGAGCCCTGCCAGACTGCCTCCTGCCTCCAGCATGCGTGGACTCAGCCCCCCACCCTCTGTGCTGATGGGGAACGTACGCTTGTGTACCTGAGACACCGGAGCCTGGCATCGGAAAACAATCTCTTGTAAGTAAGTGATCTGAGGTGCCCGTCGCTGTCTTGCTGAGACTGTATGTCTGGAAGAGATGCGTTCCTTTAGGAGATAACTTCATCCCACAGCAGAGTTGGTATGATTACTACAGGGCTTCAAACTCGGGGATTCAAGTTCCCTTTGCCTCTGGGAAGAGGCAAGTTTTGGGACGTTTCACATCCTTAAATCTATTCTCCAGGTGCTTCTAAAATAGCAACAGCAAAGAAGTCAAAATTCCCTTCCAGCCATATGATCTCCGTAGCTGTGGAGCATGAACTTTTCTGGAGGCTCCAATACTGGAAAGCGTTATGCCTCTTAATTTGGACAGGTAGATAGTCCTCTGGAATTCAATTAGACATCTTGCAAATTGATGGAAAACACTGCAGTGGGCAAAAGTTTGAAGGATAATTCAATAACTTTTTCAAAAAAAAAAGTAATTTGGCTGAGCGTGAAAATAATGGCTATGTGTGAAAAGAAATGAAGCTTCAAATGTTGTTCCTCACCTAAGACTCCCCCTCTGTTACAGACGGGGACATGCACTAGATAACCCCTTGGACTGACGCAGGACAGGATTCTCATGTTCCTGGGTTCTTAATTTTGCTACAAAGCAATCTTCTCCCAGAAGTTTCAGGAAACACTTGCACGAACAGAAGCACAGCTCATTTTTCAAGCTGTTTGGCACAGGTGTAGACATGGATGACTGAAGATAGATAAGGGGTGGGTACACAGCACCAAGCTCCAAATTTCCTATGTATTTTACAGGAGAACATTTGGAAGGGTTACAGTGCTCCTGACTTACAACACAACACATTGAATAGGTTTCATTTAAATTACAACAGGATTCAGTTTTTTTAAAAGGCCCTGCTTGTCTCCTCATGAGGAAGACAGAAAATGCCAAACAGAAACACTTGCTGCAAGCTCCGAGGTTTCCCCTTGGTGACAGGTGATAGTAACCCTTGTGGAGTCAAGTTCTTCTTGATCCTTTTAACTCAGGTTGCTGGGCTCTGTCTATCATAGCTGCAGGTTGCCATGAACTTCCAGGAATTTACATCCAGCCCCAACGTATATGAAACAGTTCCCAGTCCTGTGAGAAAGGCCAACGTTTTCCATCTGCTTCATCCTTGCTCCTGCCAGTTCCTCCCTGACTCTCCAAAAAAAAAAGACTCATCAGACCAACCCAGTAAGAGCACACCGCCTACAATCCAGGTACTAGGTGGAAGAGGAAGGCACTCACCTACACCAGGAAATTCAATATCCCAAGCAACTCTTTCAGTTCTTGAGTCTGCAAGGTGAAGAATCTCTTCTCCAACATCCCAGAAGTCTTTTGCCCACGATCTGCAGGCACTTCCTTACTGGGTTTGTGTGGAAGTCATCCACCTCCCGGAATGCCATCTGCCTGCCAAGAAGCAAGCCCTCTCTTTAGACACAAGGTCTCTGTGAAGCAGCGATGGCTGTCTCTTGTCCAGGAATATTTTTGATGTAGGCAAATAGGAAGCACACTTCGAGACTTTCCATGTTTGTGTCTATCACAGCAAAATTTCACTGTGAAAGTGGCAGTGGAAACAGTTTGAGAGAAATCCACAAACAAGGATGACCTTAGCCAGGGCAGAATTACCTAAGTTGTGACGTGCTTTGGAGGTAACCCGGTGGTTCTTTTTACCTGTGACTTTTTGAAGGATGTGGGAACGCTGTCCCACCGCTGCACAGCGTACCCAGGAAGGCTCCCTGCCCTACATACAGGAGCTTGGCAGTAACCAGTGGTAGGGAAACCATGTTTTGATTTGGGTGGGAGGCTCTGCCTCCAGAGAGTCACCGAATGTGCTGCCATGCTTTTATCCTACCTCTTAGGGCCAACACTGTGTGGCAGGCTACTGAGACTACACTACAGAACCCTATCCAGTCCCAGCGACTGCGGGGATTTCGGAAGCAGAACCACCAAAGAAATGCAGACAACCATGTACAAAAATATTTTGAAAACTCCCCCTGAAAACAGATAATAGTCTTTAAAATGCCAGCTCGCTTAGAGTCGAGCAAACCACTGTATGTGCTGCCACACGCCAAAGCTTTATGTAGGCATGTGGATTATTACAAAAAAAAAAGTGCTGCAGTGACACTGGCCCAGGTATGACACAACCTGGGAAAGGAAAGCCAGGTACCCCTCTGCAGAGCTGGCAGCTCCTCTTCGCTTCTCCTCGTGGCGGGCTTCGAAACAGATGTGCAGGTTGGTGTTTTTGCAATCAAGCAGTGCATGGCACTTGGCCATGATTCTCCAACTGATTTTGATGCATTTAGATGCAGGTTGCCACGACATTTCACATATGTCATCAAAATGAACATCTGACAATCACGGCAAGAACTGCAAATACTAGCTACTTCCCTCTCCCCTGCCCTGATTTACAAATTCATTTTCATGTGATTATGCTTCTATTGGGTTTACTTTTATATTCACCCAAATGCTCATTAAAAGCATATTTTAGTCTCATGTGCTAATAGTCACATGAAAAATGCTATGCGAGATGCAACACCAGGTTTCACAAAACCTCCTGCCAGACTCTGACACAGAGGCAATTAAAGGATCCAAAGAGGGATTTATCCAGAGCTTTCCCAACAAGAACCACGTACATACACGCAATTACATTGAGTGAAAGAAAAAAAAAAAAAAAAAAAAAAAAAAAAAACATTCTTTTAAGCTTTGCTCCAGCCAACACAGTTTATGTTATTAGCCTAATTTTCCTGGATCCTTCTGGGGAAGACAGCCTACTTCTTTGCCAGTGTCTTCTTCCTGGTCATAACAATTATGCTTTATCCATTCTGGGAGCAATGACCCACCGTTCGCATTAATCACAGCTAACCAACATATGTGAAATTTCAGACATGTAGTATGAATCCAAGCTGCTATCCTGTCAGAAAAATATTTCCCAGCGGGACGTATAAAACATGCTGTTATTCACCACGTGCTTATAGAGCATTAGCAGAATAGGCCACACAGGGTTATAAAAGGGATTTGATCAGTCAAACACTGGGGCGGACGCTGCACCAGGGTATGCAGATGAGGCCATCAGCGTTGCTTTAGATTCAAGAGGTCACCTCCTGAATGCGGGCTGGATAATTGTTCCCAGTCTGGCAAAGGGAGCCCATGCTCCTGATGGTTAGGGAAAAAAGTCAGCACCTGATCAATTGTGGTAATTTAGAACACCTGGGACAACAAAACCTTAAGAGTTCTACTGAGTATCTTGGCTCAGGTTTTGTCTTCGGTACCTTGGGCAACCGTACAACATTCAGCTGTATCCTCACGGCGGGTCCTGCTCCAGATGTAATCCTTCCCAGCCCGAACTGCTGGGAACCGCTCTTGTGTCAGGCAGAAAGGCGGTGGTCCCACTCCTCTGTTTGTACAACCAACGCGCCCCATGCCTCAGGTGGACGCGCAGCTGAGCGGCTCCGACCGGCTGCGGGCACGGCACAGGCCGCAGCACCAGATGCACGACGTGGGGCAGGAGCCACACCGCACATTTGCCCCCCACTTGCCCCCCATTCCCCTTCTGTTTCTTAATCTTCATTACGTTATTGACCGTTGCTGCTAGGAGGTTAATACCAAGACCCTGAACGTATCCGCTCCGTATGCTTTCAGTGCCTCGGCACATCCTATGCTTCACGTTAAGACAACTTGACTCCGACAGCACACGCTGCTACGTGCCACGTGCTTCAAAGTCCAGTTACAACACACTGAAAAACACTTCAGGAATCTGAACACCTTAGCAATCAGTTTTCCCGTTTCTATACTGAAATAGCTCTGTCCTTTTGTGGGAACCATATTTTAAAAATAAGGAAGCTCGACACTGGTGGCCGCTGGTGCATACAAATACCCACTAAGGAACGAAGACAGAGATGAGGACACTGGTGTTGTAAAAGGCTCAAGAAAAATAAATAAATAAATATAACGATCCCCCACTTTTGGAGGCAAACTAAGTGAGTTCATGGTGGTGCTCCCTCTAGAAAGAGAAGCAAAACCACTCAGAGGAGGACACTGTGAACTGCCTCGCACCCAGCGGGCCACAGCTCCACCTTGGAAGCAGCAGCTCCACGAACAAGGCTGGTGTCTCCACGCTCAGCAAGGTTTCACCACGACAGGTACTGTTTGGAGGCTGCTCCTGTGCTAGAAAATGGGGCTGAGAGTCCCTGCACGTGCCAGACACCAACCACTGGGGCCCGCTGCAGTGCTCCGGGGATGGGCCGAGAGCCCTGGTGTCTTTCCCAGGCCACCAGTCCCAAGGTCTCTGGGACATGAAGCTGTGCCCCATCAAACTCTGCTTTTCCTCATTCTCACAGGAGTTTTGTCTGGGCTTTTCAAAACAGCTTAACAATTATTTGCTATTAAGGCAGCATTGTATTGCCTTCGGCTCTCATGAAAAACTCCACTCTTTATCCAAGAGGAGGACAGAAGCAGATGATCCTTAAGGGTCCCTTCCAACCCAAACTGTTCTATGGCTAGCAGTCTAAGATGTTTGGAAAAATTGTTTTCCTCTTAAATCTTTCACTTCCAGCACCAGCAGAGGAAACTGAGCACAACAGCCGCACAGCATCAGGTGTCCCCAGACAGGTGCCCCTCTGGGCTCACCACCATGGTAGAAGGGACACCTCTGTGCCACAAGATGAACTTGGGCTTATCTGAGGGGATCTTGGTTTCCTACCAAGAGAAGCTGGGCTTTTTGTATTTTCCTCCGTTAAAGGATGATATGTAATGTGGTTTAGATTAAACATGGAGGATGAGTTTGAGTCAAACCCTCAGCCCGTGCAAGTGACCACAGCTCTCATGACTCTGCTTGAATTGCCCTGCTGGCCGCAGAGCCACCTGCGGTTTGCAAAGCATGGGAGCCCCACCAGCACCCCAGGGGCCAGCTCATGGGCTGCAGGACTTCTACGGGCAGAGATCTGTTCGCTTTTCATTCACATCTCTCACTCGTGTTACCTGTGTTACTGAAAATTGAAGCTCAGAGTGTCCCAAGGCGTGAGAGATAAAGCTTAAGTAATAAAAAATCTGAGGTTTTAACCACATACTGGCATGATACACTGTACGTATTAGTACCTGAGACCATAATCTTTTACTGATTTACAAAGGGCAGTGAATTAAAGACAGCGATGGTACAAATTTGCTTCAGTCTGGTCCTCAAAATTCTCATTCCATCCTTGGAAACCTTGAATGAAATATTATTTATGAGGTTCTGCAGTAAAAACATAGTCCTCGTGCAATAAATTACTAGCAGCAAGCTAATGTTTTAACTTTTTTTCCAAACACAGAATCTGCTCCCTCCCGTTAACTCTCTCTTCCCTCTGGCTCTGCCGGAGAGGGCTGAGTGCCGGGGCGCCGCGCTCCCCCCCGCCAGCTGCAGGTGCCAGGAGCCAGGAGCAGGGGAGCACCTCCCGCAGGAGGATCACAAAAACCTCTGCCCAGCAGGCAGGCTGTAAAGCAGCAAGGGAGCACGCGGCGGAGAGGAGGGGAGACACCATCCCTCCTCGGAAAAATGTTCTCATACAGTGGCTCAATACCTATCTGAATGTGACACAGAAGCAAAATTCAGAGGTTACAAACAGCTACAGAATGGATTTTGGTGGGCACGGCCAGTCTGACAGCTGAAGCAACTGCAATTCTTGAAAGCAGCTTGTACTTTCTGCAATCAGTTTATACAATAAGAAGAAGTAAAGTGCCAGATCAGTACGTGCCAGCACTTCCCCCACTGTCACCAACAAAGTTATGCCAGTTTATATTCACTGAAGATCTGGATATCAAAACAAATGTTAATATTAATATTCTGCATTCAACACAAATATGGAGCTCTTGTTTGAGAAGCAAAACAAAATTCAGGGCCATAAACAGTAATTGTGTGTAACACTGCAAAAGCACCCACACTTCTCAAGAAAAGTTCCCACCAAAGACTTAGCACGAGATGAAAACTGAAGCTGTTGTTTGTTTTACTATGACGGCAGGAAGAACAATTCCCCACAGCAAGCATTCAGAACCATGGGCTACTGCCACCTCTGAACTCATCTCGAGATTCATTTTCCGCTTTTCATAACCCATAAGTTTCATCTGCTCTGCGGCCGAGACATAGTTTTCTTGCCTAACTAAAAAGGGACCGCTAACTAACAATATGTAGGCTTTTCGTATTCGTTCTTTGCTATTTTAAGGTGGTTAGTATGTCACCTCTATATGAACCAGGAATCCAGGTAAGAAAACTAGGAAATTTTCCAAACACAGGCATACTTCATATTTTATTTATTCAATGTGGTTTCAAAGCGGGATTCAGTGGAAACTGTATGGGAACAGAAATGAGAACACATATTCTGGACTGATGTAATTGAGAATACGTAGGATTGGAAAAGGACAAATCAGACCTATGATGTTTACATGTTCGCATAACACAACTTTGTCTAGAGACTATAGAGTTGCACAGTTAAGTTCTCAAGAAGTCAGCTTAAATTCATTAAGCTATAACGCAGCTGTATTGCAGGGCGACAGACTCCTTCTAAAATACCATTTTCCCCTTCCCCATAATGATGGGAGACTCAAAGTAACAAACGCATTATAATTCAATAATAAGTAACTGGCATAACTTCTTGCATGAAAAGAATCGGTTTCTATCACTTGAATTATGCAAGAATTTCACTCGATACAGACTAACTGGCACAAGAGATTATAAATGTGCCCTGTGTGTGGCATGGGACAACATCCATCAAAGCAGAGGTGTTTATAGGTGAAACCATCTGCCCTCATCGAGCCTGATTCTTCATCATCAGCGTGAATGGCTGCAGTGCTGGGCTGTACTGGTGCAAAACGCAGAGGCAGAGTCAACCCCCCTATTACTGCAGTGTTTAAAAAAACATCTCTTCCCTTTACAGAAAAAAGTCTTTTTCTAGGCAGTCCCCTTTACTCAGACACTATCACAACCCCAGATTGGTCAAAAAAAAGCTAAACCCAGGAATTACCTGACTCCTGCTTGTGCATAATTTGGAAGACACAAAGAAACAAGACATCATTAGTAAGACCTATGATGTTGCACTGTAGACTGAGTGCGCCCCTAAGCCAAGGCCTCAGGTTCCCTCTGTGAGTTATCTTTTCTTTTTCCCCTTGAAAGGTGCTGAGCGAAGAGAACCCGCTACCTTGCAGGAGGGCTGGAGTCTCCCAAGGACAAATGGAGCCTGCTTGTGGAAGGGAAAGACAGAATGAGGTCCTCTGGTTTCAACAAGACTCCCTTGGTCCTTGTTGCAGTGCCAAGAAGCCCCCCAGGTCAGAGCCAGAAGGCACCAACCATCCCCCTGCAGGCATCACAGCTGGAAGCAGTGTGTGTGTGCGCCAAGTCGCCTCCCTGGTGTAACAGCTTCCTCCAGAAGCCAGCTGCTCACAGACACATAGCTTGCTATAGAGACACTCTTAAAAAGAAGTCCCCAGTGCAATCCCTGCTATTACTAGGCTTAGTTAGGTATCTAACATCCCACCTCTACCAAAGATTTCATCTCCGAGGGCAAAATCTTCATTTAAATGCAACTGCTTTGGTCCCAGAGACCAGGAGCTTCTCAGGGAATTAATCTTTTCCCTTGCGTTGACTGGGAACCACGGCAGAGGCTCTCCAGGCATGAAATACCACAAACCTGAAAACCTCCCAGCACAGCCCTGAGCCACCTCCAGGCAGCTGGGCTGGGGCCAAGGCCCTCCTGCAGCCTCCATAGGGACGCGGTGGGAGCCCGGGCGACCCGTGCCTCGGCAATGCTCCTCCCTGCCTGGCTATTCGTGTCCCGGTGGGCTCCGGAGAGGGTGGAAACGGATCCCAACTTTTTATTAGGCTGCTTGTTGCTATACAAGATACCCATCCATTAGAAGCAGGAACACTGCAGGTCCTCTTATCCTCTTCCAGACACATTTGAAATAGGTGGAGGTTTAAATACCACAAGTGAAAGCTACAGACATAAATTACATATTTGTTTGTGTGAATCCGCACATGGCTAACCTTGCAGAATGTAAACCAAACCCTAATAATGGGACCCAGATTGAAATGGAAACCAGCCCTGCACAATGAGATACAGATTCTCATGTCTGAAAAGTTTGCAGTCAGCTACAATAAAAATCAAGAGCTAGAGCCCAGCCAGCCCCCAAGTCTCCATAAATATCAATTTTCCCTTTTTTATTGTTAGCAGAAGAAGCTTGGCAGTGGCATGCCACCACACTATTAGTAAACACACGTTATTATAAACACAGAACAGAGATCATAATAACCATCAAGAAGAAAGAAGGAAGAAATTACACAACTAACCGACTTCTAAGAAAGCGGTCTCAGGGCCACGGGCGGCTCTAGCCGGCCGTGCCTCCGCGGGACCCCACGCCACCGGCACTGCCTCACCTGGCCCTCCCTGCCGCCCGGTGCGGAGCTCTGGAGCTCCCTGTGGAGCCACAAGAGGAGCAACGAGAAGGACCTTCAGGGTTTCGGTATTCTCTGAAAATGACTCCAGGTCCAGAGGCAACTTCTTAACTGGCAGACACTGTCTGGTTGACGAGAATCAGGCTGTGATCTTCCTGCTTTTTAACTACCACTGCTAATAACAAGATGCACTATGAGAAATATAGAATAAATAAAATAAACCAAAATAAACCAAAATAAAATAAAACAAAACAAAATAAAACAAAACAAAACAAAATAAAATAAAACAAAACAAAAACTGTGCCTATATGGGATCCATAGATGAGAAACTCTTGACTACCCAAGCACATGACAAAGCCTGATGCTTGCTGCAGAACAGGAATTCAGTTGAGGACCCCAGAATTCCCCCAAATGTATAAGGGTTAAAATGGTGCCCTCCTGATCCTCCCAGCCGTCACAAAGGCACTGCTGGGAGAGGAAGCTCTTGGCAGCCAGAAGCAGCAGCAGTGCCACCACAGCTGAACCCATGCCTCCCCTGCAAGAACATCTCCTCCCCACGTATGCGGGGCACCGGGAGCCTCGAGCACAGACGTGCTGAGGGAACAGCGCAGAACCATCGCCTTCTGCAGTCCGGTATCCTAGGGCTGTCCTCGTCGTGGGTGAAGGCTGCGTTGCACCTTGCCAATACAAAAGGAAGGGAGAGCTTCCAAACCTTGGGTTGACTTAATTAGGAAGGACTATGTGGAGGACCCCAGGCAAAAAGATAAGAAAAAAAAAAAAAACACGGAAAAAACATGAATTATATTAGTTGTCGCAATAAGCTGTTGTACAGTGCACTACCAGAGGAAGCACTGCTAGGATTTTTGCAAAGTCCCCTAGAAAAGGGATTTCTAAAGGGACTTTCTGCAATCAGAGCAGGCTGCAGTGTCCTTGTCTAGTGACAGCGCGAAGGACACATCTGTAGAGCGCAATTCGGATGCATGGAAGTTCAGATGTATAGATGATGGGAATATCTCTACCATGTAGAGAGAAGCCACGTGACTTAGATGTAAATATGGAGGCCTAGAGTGAGAACAGAGAAAAAGAGACCCAGGACAGAGACCAGTGATGGGTCAGGAAGGGTATTGATGGATCTCTGATTCTGAGTTTCAGCTAGAAAGTGACCCTCAAAGATCTGAAATTGTACAGCAAGAAGCTCGAACTGACCAGAGAAGATCTAGGACGAAAAGGAACTCAAGATATGTAAGGAGCCCTGAACTGAAATAACCAGAGAAAACTGAAAGGTTATGAAAAAAGAAGCACAGCAGACAGTAAACTCTCTCCTTGCCCAAGGAGATCGAGGAACAAGACCATGAAGGTACAAGGAAGGCTTAGAAGAGAGCAATAAATAGATGGGAGCTTCTATTTCTGAGAGGGGAAAGAAGCAGACTTTCCGTAGGAGAAGGAAAGATACTCCAAAGGGAGGGTGAGAGCATACCGCAGCTTTTCAGTCTTGGAATATATCAGCAAGATCATGGATAAGAAGTGGAGGGTACAAGCAGCAAGTAGGAAATAGCTAGGAAGTGTCTGGGATGTCTGGCAGTGATACAGATGGAAGATGCGGAAGGACATGCTTTGGGCAAAACCTACCATGACTTTCAGTTCAATAGTTACAACTTTTATTAATAAGCGTAAATTAGCTCTAAGGCACATACAGCTGGTAAAGTAACTTGCTCTGATTGGGCACCTGATGAGCAAGCAGAACAAGAGTGTTTCACATAGTAAAACTGGGCTAAATGGGAGTGTAACAGGACGGGCACACGATTCGGACTCATGGTATTGTTTAAACAAGTTTATTCTTACCTACACTTCGCAAAGTCCTTTTGGATCTGTTTTAAATAGATGGCCTTGCACAAATGTAAGTCAATGTCTGTCTTCATTTCTGCAGAAAAAGAGAGGAAAATATGCCTGAAAATCCTCTCTTCTCTCTGCCTGGGGGGAAAAAATATTCCACGACTTGTTAAAGTTCTCAATATTGGATGCAGATGACCAAAATTGCTCAGCAATTTTAGCAACATCCCTATGGAATCTGGAAAAATGGTTAGAAGTGGTAGTTCACAGGAGGAATTGCTGGAGACAGCTTGTAAAGCCGGCATCTGCAGTTCAAAAAGAATACCACTACTGGACTCGGCTACACTGGCCCAGCGTCTTACCTCTGTCCTGCTGCTGGACTTTGCCGCCAGCAGCAATTTCCTCTGGAATGTCCACTCCGGTGGGAGGAACATCTGGTATGTCCATCTGGGTCTGGACAACAAGTGCATTTGTTGGACATACTGTAGTACGAGAGGTTAACACTAAGCCTCTAAGTGGTCACAAGCAGACTTTGAAGTTAACAGTCTATTAAGATGAATGGGGAAAATTCACACCTCTTGGTGCTATTGTTTTAGTTGGTCTCCAGACTGGGTAAGACAGCAGTGGATTGATTTACATTAAGAAGCCTACAGCAATGTTGGCAATGAAGTGAGCTATGGAACTAAAAAATAGGTTAGAATCTGGGAAATACAGCAAGATCTGCAGAAAAATGCTAAATCCACAGGATCCATAACCTTTCCAGCACAGCAAAGCTGGACATCCTCAGTCTCTAATAAAAATAAAGGCTAAATAAAGTGTATGGCTGTTCAATACACAATTTCCCACTGATACAATGCTCGCAATGAAGTGGCCGTGGCAGTGTCTCGCTGAGTGGGCTGGAGTAATAAAGGCAGATGGCAACAGATTAGCAAACGGTACTTTACTACTTAGCAAATGGTATCACTCCTCTGACCCGCTCAAGAACACCCAACGTTTTTTCAGTTTCATGTCTTTTTCTTTTTTTACTCCTTCTGATGAAAAAAAAAAAATATTGTATTGTTGGGGGCGGGATACATTAGGAGTGCAATGCTTAGTCTGAACTGGGACAAAAATCTCAGCCAGACCCTGACGGACCACACTGAGCCTCAATTACCTATCTGCTGCTTCGTGGCATACTGATGGCTGTTCTTAATGTGACTCTGATAGCACAACTGGCTGTTTATCATTAAATCTGGATTCCAAAAGCCAGATTTTTTCCACAAGTTTGCAGGGATTTAGCTACAGCTGTTTGCAATGGACTCAGAGCAGAATTCAAGTGATGGCGTGAACAGAGAACAAATCCTCATAAGATTTCTTATAAGGTGAGTGCGTAAGAGGGAAGAAGGACAGCAATCAACACGCACATGCAGCTGGCTCCCCGAACAGGGTGCATGGTCAGAACACCAAGCATGAAAATCCTGGGGCAAATCATGGTAATGATTTGGTGATAAGCAGCATAGGAAGATAAGGGGAAACTCTCTCAGATACAGAGTTAAGTTGAACTTGTCTGCATTGCATTATTTAAGTCAACGTATCAATTTTCACAATAAGTTGTGATTTAAAATGCACATTCGGCACACATTTCCCATTTGAAAGAAAATAATAGAGCAAGCACATTGAATACCTTTGCCTATACTAAAGATCCCTTCCCAATATTTTCATATTCTTTTGGCTACCACAAATAGTGTCAAGAGCTGGAAAAATTATTTCTGGAACATGAATGTTCTGCCCTTTTGCAATAAAGTCCAGATTTCCCAAACACAGCTTTTACCAGCGATGCCTCAGCAGCTGGGAGAAGGTGCCTCAGGACAGCACGCCCAGCAGAAACGTTCCCAGATGCCAGACCCACGGATTATCCCGAGTGAAGGGACCCACAAGGATCACCGCGTCCAGAGGAGCTCAGAGAAGTTCCACTTCCATGAGCGATGCTCTGTCGAGTGCAGCTGAGCACAGACCCAGCCAGACCTGCACGCTTCTGCTACAGTGCCCCTTCCTCTCTGAGGGTCATTTCTGAACACGTTGACCTCTGTCACAGAAACACGAACAGCCTCAGGTGTCGGAAAGTTTAGAACAGAATAGTTCAGTTGGAAGGGCCCTACAAAGACCACCAAGTCCGGCTGCGATACCTGAAGACAGTTCATTACTGAATTCCACCGAAGGTCTATTGATGATCTGCTTTTAAGCATTCTCAAAAAGGACTCTCAATGTCTGTAGAAACACCAAACGCAATTCAGCAGTATGAACATGAAGGAGCGGTGTGGGGCCCCAACCCTAGTACGCAGCAGATGCGCGGGGCGCCCTCCAGCTCCTGTCCCATCCCGCTGTCCCAGCGGCTGCTGGCCCCAGGGGGCAGCTCCCAGCCCCACCACCCCACGTGCTGGAATCACCCCAAGCAGAGCACCCATCAGTTTCTGGTGTTCAATTAAAAAGGCAAAGTGTGCTCCCGACTGTGGGTTTTCAGTAATGCAGACCTTTACGTATCCACTGGCATTAATCTATTTACTTTTTCTACTATTTCAGCTGAGATTCTAGCAGAAAGCTACGTTTCTCCTAAGAAAAGAGGAAAAAAGAGAGGATGTTTGTGAATTTGGGGTTAGGAAAAGCCTGGCAGAGGCAGATTATCTCTAATGTCATAATGAA
Source organism: Oxyura jamaicensis (assembly GCF_011077185.1). Classification (NCBI taxonomy): domain Eukaryota; kingdom Metazoa; phylum Chordata; class Aves; order Anseriformes; family Anatidae; genus Oxyura; species Oxyura jamaicensis. The sequence continues at coordinate 6,058,556 of NC_048905.1, forward strand.
GATAAGCACATGAAAAGGGCCACTGCGGGCTGCCATTGGCTCACAGTTAAGTGGTGGGTTTGTAAAATAATTCCTTCTGATTCATTTTCTGGTTACATTATGGTTCTTCAGTCAATTATATTACCACATAGGGTTTTAAACCAGATTCCTGAGTAAACAGCGAACAGCAGACAAATTAGCTTAAAAATCCAAGTAATGCTATTTATCACAAAAGTTTTGATGAGCATTACGACTTCCCACCAGCTGCTACTCAACGCTCACTCCGCTCTCTGCGAGTGCCCTCCGAGTCACAAATGCAGAGCCCAGTTACGACTCTTTTGCAAATATTCCCAAGCAGCTTCTAAACTCACAACCGCCCCCCAGATACCCCCAAAATAAAATAAATCAGTGAAATACAGGACTAAGTAAGTAAATAAGACCAGGAGCTTTTGGTTTTGCTGTGAACGTCCCAGGCTGTGGGAAAGAGGAATCCCACAGGCATCAGCAAGTCCAAATCTGCTTTGGCATGGGAGGAGCTGGGCTGAGCAGCCCTTTGGGACAGGGCTCCGAGAGCTCCCTCCTGCTTTTTCCCCATGAGCCCGGGTGTCCGCACCGCTGTGGCTTCTTGCTGGGTGCTCGGGAGCACTCGCTGCAGAGGCACTTTTTCAGAAAGACAACCGATCCCATTAACAGACCCCACTTTCTGTGCAGCACTTTCTCTCCACTGTAATTAGGACACCTCACCTGCCCGGTCTTGCCCCATGCAGGCTTGGCGGAGCTGCAGGAGCAAGCCAGGGCTGGCGGCGAGGCCAGGGGCTCGCTTTTGTTCCTGGCCGGGGCTGCGAGCCCAGAGCTGCGTCCTGCTGGGCACGGGCCAGCCCTGAGCTCCTGCATCCCCCTGGGGTCAGACAGGCGAGGACCGCACAGCACCCTACAGTGCCCATCCCAATGCTGGTGGGACGGGGGACTCGCCCTCGCCTAAAAAATGCAAGCACGATGCAGCTAACCTAGAGCTCCCAAGCAACGTACCAGCAGCACCTCCAGAACAAAGAATCTGGCGTTTGCTCTGAAATGCTCATTTTCAACTGAAAAAATGAGAAGTTTAGGCTTTCAGGGATTTGTGTATAAATAAAAGAAGCTCTAGAAGGCAGGCACGCTAAGTGTCTGTATTATTCCATTGCCTAACAAGAAAGCAGGCTGACTAATGAAGGTCTACCTGGAAGGAGCTGCTTCTCACAAAGCCTTTGTAGAGCTGCAAGGCCCACGGTTCATGCTCAGAGCTGATTACTGTGCTCACAGCTGTAAGACAAATCAGGCCAAAAAATAAAAATAAAAAGAAAAGAAACAGAAAAAAAGAAAAAAAGCTCTATCCAAGAAATACCCCAAGGCACTACATCCCCTTGGCGCTGCAGCACCCGCATCGGGCATCCCGCTGCCCACCACCTTCCAAGACAGATCGCATGCAGTCTGAGTTCACGTGCCAGAAAATCATTTAAGGAACCAGAATTGCCCCATGACAGCAGCCAGGCAGCGAGGTAGCTGCCTGCCACAGCGCTGTGAGCCTCTGTAAGTAATCTGAACTGGAAAATATGAATTAATCAAAACAGAAGCAGATAATCACAAGTTTTAATATGCTTTTTCAGATCCAGTGTGAAATTCCTGGTTACTGACAAACCAAGACAGTTCCTACAATAACCACCCACTCGACAGTTGCAGTTGTCACCAGGGCCCAACTGTGAATTGATTCAGTGCTGAGCACTCAGCCACCTGGACGACGTAGCTCTGCTGACGTCCTGGCCTGGTGCTCCCCCCGGCAGTGAACACACCTAAAAATCCCGACACCAACCTGTCTGTGCAGATCAGGGGACGGGAAGAGCTCAGAAACAACCGCACACAGTGCTCTCCCTCTCGGGATGCTAAGAGGGACTCCCAGAGCCCCACGCTCAACATCTCTCTCAAGCCACATCCTTCCTTGGTTCACCTGCACATGTATAAATAATATACAGCAGCAACCATGGCACCGAGGCCTCCCAGAGGGCTCTAAGCAGTGCATATCCTTAGGAAAAAAACTAAAGATGCAAAGTCACCTCTTTTCATAGGAAAATAAATGCTTGTGCTATTGAGCTGACCTCCCCCCCCCGTCCAGCTTCTCCATCAGGCACCCAAGGGCAAAGGCTCTGAAAAGAGGGGCTGCTCTGCCCTGCTCACAAGCTCCTTTCCCAGGGAAACAAAGCAGGGGGGAAGAAATGTGATTTCCAGAAAGATTCTTGCAACAAGTGGAATAAAGACCTTGGATATCTTGAATACTGGTTCAGAAATAATGAGCTTGCATTTCTGCCTGGGGAGCAAGCAGACACTCTAGGTGGGTAACACAGCCCCAGCATGGACCTGCAACACTGGCATCAGCCCAGCCAAGAAAAAACCTCTACAAATAAATCAAGGTGCCAGCAGTCCTACAGCAGACAGCGGCCAGGCAGAGCCATGTGCTTGGTCTACCGGTGATGGGATGCCTTGGTGCTTGCCCCCGCTCGCATCCGAAGAGGCTGGGGCACAGAAGGATGCAGGCACATGGGGGCAACCACCTTATTTCCAAGTTGGCAGATGGTGGGGGCCACTCTTTAGTCTGTAGTCCCTGCCAAATGTTTTACAGTCTGAGCTATCTGCATGCTCAGATCAACTGTATTTCAGAAGCATCTTTGATAAATGGCCCATCTTCCTTCCAGATCTTTTAATGCTTAGAATGGTAGTAAAGAAGCACAGAGATATGTGCATTCATGTAAATTATTACCGCTTTTTTCCCCCTTGCGGCAATAACTCACAGTAACCTCCCAGACAAGACACGGCTCTGGTTTTGTCATTTTCCTCACTGAGAGATGGGCCAGGTGGGTAAGAAAGCCAAAATCCTCCGTGCTGCACACACAGCCGGGCACGGCAGCAGCTCACAGCACGAGAATACACCCCACATCTTGCTCACACACATCGTGCCGTGGCTATCTGTACAGATTTCTATGTAACAAGCACATTTATTTATATGTATATTTATACCCGTCCTGCTGTGCCTGCATAAGGCGCTGCTTTTGTGACCTGCTGGCTCTGGCTGGTACCAGCCCTGTTGGGGTCCGTGGCCTCACAGGGGCCTTCCCTGTCCTTGCAGCCCAATTTACACCTGCTTTGAGCTAGCTTGGATGAAGCAAGCACACAAGACATTCCCCAGCCCCTCTCAGGTGCCCCGGGGCTGCTGCTGTGTGTGCCAGGGCAGCCCTAGAGCACCGGCAGATGCCCGTCGCCGTGCCCATCTGACAGCCGCGTGGCTTCAGCACGCCATGACCAAGCTCTCCACGGCTGCCCCGGTGCACGCATCCTCTGTGCGAGCACACAGGTTTCAAACCAGAGCACAATGGCTCCAAAACACATTAACAAATGGAATCGTGTCCATCCGCCAGGGATTTGGACTCCACTAAACTTACAACAAACGCCCACCGCAAACGTCGGCAATACGGGGATCATGGAGGAGCCTTTGCGAAGCACAAGGTGGAGACAGAAACCATTTTTTAAGAGGGGAAGTGTAATGCACCAACTCTGTGCTCTCAGGAGCCTGTCCTCGCAGCCACCGCCCGCCGTCCCACTCAGCCACCCCGAATGCACCAACTGCTCCTGGCTTATGGAAGAAACAAGAAATATTGCAAGACATGCAGCAGAAAACCAACCAACCAAACATTACAGTAAGATACTGCTCTCCCCCACCTCCCATCTCAGACCTCTGACTTCCCTGAACCAGCACAGACCCTCTGAAAAAAGTGTCTGAAGTTACTGCAAAGTTGCGTCCCTGTCCTCGGGACAGTATCTGAGATTCTGAGGCTCTTTTCTTACCCCAAACTAGTATTAAAAGGTCTAATCCCATAAAACGATCGCAAGTTGGTAATCCAAATAAATAAATGTGAGGCAGGCCCAGATCAATTTGTTCAGAAAATTCGGCAATGCTTAAATAAGATTCCAATCTACTTTATAGACCTTTCCTTGGTATAAAAGTATTTTTCAAATAAACAATTTAAAAAACACTGTTGGAGGGTACTGTGGTAATGTGAAAACTCCAAGTCAGGAGTTGAAGAATCTATATTCTTCTGCAAAAACTGTGGTCTCAGCAGACCGACGCTGATGGAGCAATGCCTTTTCGAGCACGGGAACTGGCTTGGCATCGATGAAGTCGGCTCTTTACTGGAGACCACTGGGAGCACCCAGAGCCAACTCTTGAGTCATTGTAGAGACTAAAAGGCTGGACAGAATTTGGGAAAAGTCTCCTCTGCTCTGTCTTGCATCTGCAGCAAGTTACCTTGCATCCTCCCGCACATCAAGCAACTCCGGCTTCCCTGAAACAGTAATTCACCTTTGTGATCTCACCTACTCCTCCCCTCGCCTTTCAACGCCCTTGCCACAAGTGGTTCCCAGGCACCTGAACCAGACTTAACCCCCCCTGGCCGGCCTAGAGATGCCTTTGAGATAACAAGAACTCCCAAGTAGCACACGAGGGATTTCCAACTGGGCTCGACGGCACTGTCCCCAAACTACAGGCAGGCAAATTACTCACTGCCAATTTTCAGAGTCAACGATTCGCAGCCCCATGGTCGCTCCATCCTTTCAGACAGCTCCACTATAAAATACACTGACAGTTCTCACTTCTGTTTTTCATCACAGCTGTATAGTTGCAAAACAACCAAAATACTTGAAAACTGAGGGAGACTCAGTACGGTTAGGACCGCTCTTACCAACCATTCACGCATTTTGGGCTCGCTTGGCACTAGGAAAGAGGCAATCCTGATGAACTTCCTATACCCCGGCATTTTAATCCAGGTGCATTCAGCAGAAATACTGTGAGCAGAAAAGCTGATAAAGTATTTTAGAAGGTTAAATGATAACTTGGAAACACCTTTTTTTTTTTTTTTCTTTTTTTTTTTTCTGCACCTGGAAATATTTTTTTTCTTTTTACAAACCTTGCCTAGATTCCCTTTCTGCTCCGTGTTCGAAGCCTTTTACCAATGGCTCCTTATTGCTGGGGGCTTACAAAACAGCGGTAATCTCAACGCACAGGTGGCAGAGGTCACGCTCAGAGCCTGTGACTAACTCTTCCAGTGTCACAGTGGCAAAGAGGCAGTCAGCACTGGGTCCCAGGCATGCTGCTCAATAGGAAGCCACTAAATCATGCACCCTTTATTGTAATAAAGCCGGATTTTTGTCTTTAATTAAAACATCATGTCTACTTCGGCCATCTATTAATATTTGTTTCCACTGCTTGTCCAGAAAGAGGGTGTGGAGGTTTTCCAGCTCCCAACAAGGACGAGCCCTGCATTCAGGACTTCCCATCTTGTCTTTGCTGCTGGAGACAGCAGTCAGATGACAACTGCAGTAAGCATCAAATGGAACACAGACACGCATGACCTCAACGTCCTTTCAACTACGCTATTGATTCTTCAAACACACTGGAGATTTTGACTCATCTCTGTTAAGTATCTGCAGGAATAATTAGAACAGTAAGAAGGGTGGGTGACTCTTAGGACAAGAAGCCGATGAAGTACAGGCTGGTGTGTATCTTCCTTTTTCTGCCACAGCGCTGTCCTGCTAATAGCTGCATTTTGGTTTTTCTGTTGATCACTGAATTGGAGGAAGAGTTGGGAATATACTTAGGAAAATTCAATGGTTAAACTTTGTTTAGAGGAAGGTTGGGGCAAATGTATCGAGGGGGATTTGCCTTTCAGGGTTTTTGAGCATACCTAGTAATAAGGCCTACGGGCACAAAGAGCTGGTGCAGAGAATCACAACCTTTTTTCAAGGTTACTTGAATTTTTATTTTCATAGAATGACAGAATTGTTAAGGTTGGAAAAGACCTTCAAGATCATCTAGTCTAACCATCCCCCTACCACCAATGTCACCTACTAGACCATGTCCCTAAGCACAATGTCCAACCTTTCCTTGAACACCCCCAGGGACGGTGACTCCACCACCTCCCTGGGCAATGCGTTCCAATGCCTGACTGCTCTTTGTGAGAAGAAACCTCTCCTAATTTCCAACCTAAACCTCCCCCGGCACAACCTGAGGCCATTTTATTTCTGATACTTTTCTGGACAGTAAGCTATCCAGAATGCCAGCATCCCAGATATGTGGCCAGCATTAAGTAGCACACATTCATGATCTCAACAAGCATTATTCTAATGGAGAAATGGCCACTGCATCGGGACAAGCCAGCAAGGTGGAGATTTATGGGTGAAAATGCCTAAGTACTTTGGATGGTCCAATTCGTCTGAAATTATTGTTGGCTGATGCTTGCACTCAGCCTGTGTCAGGGAGTTCTGACACCTGGTTAAGCTAGCTATTTCATTAAACAAATAACCCCTCCGCTCCAGGTTTATAGGATTGGACTGGTTAGAAATGAAAACTCATTTTTTATAAAATACTGAAGTGGGACTGACAATGTTTTTCTGATGGCCGGTAGCTTGTGATAGTCCTACAAGTGAAGGCAAGCAGATTGGGACTGACATTGTGGCCCCATCTGTCCTTGTTCTGGCTCCATCATTATTTTGTTGACAGTTTTGAGCCCATCACATCAAAATCCCTAAGCTTCTTTCAGACAAGAAAATTCTAGGCAGTATTTTTGTTAAGCAAATATTGTCCTTTCTTTGTAGAATCAATATTCCTTTCTCATTTTAAGATTTTGTGACTTGTCCGTATTAGCCTTTTCACCAAGCCAAAGCATTTCATACCCTTAAGGTTTTATCTGAATCCTCCAACAACTGTATATGTAATGACATAAAGGCAGCAGGAATTGCTCTGTCATTACTAGTCTGGCAAAGTGACTCTCAAAGACCATCAACCAGTCCAGCCTTGTGCCTAGAAATATAATCTAACCACCTGGAATAATTTGGCATCCTTAACTACACTTTCCTGCTCTAAAGTGCTCCGTGCAGAACTTGTCCCTGTGCAAGGAATGTACCTGACAGAGCCGCTCTCAGCTGCAGAGGGAAAGGACGCGTTACAGCAAGATAATCTAAGCCTCACTAAATGCTGCAGTCACGGAGCTTGGGACTACTGTCAGCTGCATTTCAGTGTATAAATGGAGAGCAAAACTGATGGCTTTTGTCTCTTGTACCCACTCACATTTTTAGAAAGCTTTTCTTGTTTTTACAAGGGGCCACTTGAAGCCAAAGAGGGGATAGGGGAGAGACGTGCTGTGATAATCAGATATGGGTGAGACATTTTAATTGCAATTGCCTTTTGATAAATATGAGTTACTCCTATATACATAGTTTATTTTCCCATGGCCCGTACTTTTCTGGCAAACTGGCTGATGCTGAGGGTAAGCCGGGAGAGATGAGGCCAGGGATTCGTTGGCTTTAATGCACAAATGAAAGATGCTTTCAGTCAGCTGCAGCCTGTGCGCCAGGTTTTATTTTTTTAGTGCTCCCACTCTGGGGCAGAGAGGGCTGGCCCTCTCCTTCCTCATTGCTTCCTTTGCTCTCGCACAATCTTTGTGGAGCTGCAGAAAAGAATTTTCCCATAAATAAACAAAATATTGAGTTACACACCATGTAAGTGACGACAGAAGAGAGCCCCAAGTCATCTTCTTCATTTCTATGCACAACATACGTGCCAACTCTCAGATAAAAGATGCATGAAAGAAAATTACATCGCTTCCAAGTCCACATAGTTTTGAACTAAAATCACCAACTCGTCATTTTCCACGTACTCACGTGCACAGTGGGGTCCAGGGTTCAGCCATCTGACTGCCTACCTTCACGGGCGCGCTCCCAGGGGTTCGGCGTGCTCTCCTCCCCTTTGCTCCCCCACGCTGGGTGTTGCTCAGAGGTTGCAGTCGCTCAAGAGCCTGCACAGCTCGGTATTTTAACTGCTTAACTCGGCCATGGGTTAGCAGGTGACTTTTTAGAGGTCACAAGGCAAAAGTGCAAAGCACTAACTCGAGACCTTATGTAGGCAACAACTGCATCCTGCCAAAATTAAAGAAACGTCTTCCTTTCACTTGACTGGAAACCAGAATTTGGCCATAGAAGCTTTAATTGGGGGTTAATTGTTGCAAAGGTCTTTGTAACCCCTTTTGCACAGAGGTGGGTTTTTCAGAGTCTCTGGGTGAATTTACATTTAGGCAACTGGCAGAGACAGACATTTTGCTGAGTAATTGGAAGGTTTGCTACACCTATTATTCATGAGAAATCAATTCAAAATGTTCAGGACAGAAATATCACCTGATCCTGCTGCATTCGGCTGTCTACACGGGCCGTGCTGTGTTGCTGCTTGGCTCTGATGGGAAGTGGGGCTCTCCTAATTGAGCTGTAAGAGAGCATGCCAAGGGTCAGCATCTTCTTCTAGTCAATATTCTTCTATACAAGCCTTTTGTGGTGGGAGGTGTAGGGGTAATGCTTCATTCAGCATTAAGCAAAGGCTGCAGGGATACCTCCAGCCCCTGGCTCGCCACTTGCTGAAGCAGCCCGGCACAAGGTGTGATGAGGACGTCACTGCATTGGCACTTCATTCACATCCAGTCTGAGAAGGAAAGTGGGGAGGAAAAAAAAAAAAAAAAGAAGCCATTTTCAAGTGGTCACCGAGAGCCTCCGGAAAGGTCAAGAACTGAACCTCTGGGGCCTCCAGTCCAGAACTGCATTTCAAAACCATGCCCTGCTTTCCACCGAAGCACACCTCACTACATTACACCTAAAATTACAAACATACCAATACTGTAAGAGCTTTATAAAAGCAGCCCTGGCCAGGAAGCTCTCACATTACTCACAAAATACTGAATACCACTTTGCTCTCTCCTCCACAGACCTCTGTCAAGCACTCTGTCTGTTCTGAAACAGCAGCTGGGCAGCTCTGCTGTGGTTATGCCCTGCTGAGGGCAGTGTACCCTCATTGCATGTATGGTTTTACGAGGGAGACAAAAGCATGCCCCCATGCAGGCCAAGATATTTATCCAGCCTCGCGTGGCTCCACTGCAGGATTTCTGAAGCATTTTCTGCACCACGGCGCCACGAGCATGGTCTTAGAAGCGACTGCAGAAATGCATCAACTAGGAACAGGAGCAGGGTTTCCTTAGCTGCAAGTGCCTGGGATCGGCATTTCATGCACTTCTCAGAACAGAGACAAAGATGAACTTTTGACCAAACAGAGAGAAATATATGTGGCTTATTATCCTCGTGGTTTACTGGCATGTAACTTGCTCCAGGTCTGGTTCCTTTATTAATTTTTGGGGGTTACTGGCTGAGTTCAGCAACATTTAATTTTGCAATCTCCTACACCCCACAAGACTATTTGAGAAATACAACAGTCGTGTCTCACCTCCAAAGGACCACAGGAACACCCGGGGTTACACCAGCAGCCACCAGAGGGGACAGCAGCACCTGCCAACGCCCCGGCACCGCCAAGCCGGTGCCTGCCGCCAGCTTCGAGCGCGTGCTGCAGGGAGCACAACTGATGAACTACAGGAAAGGGAAAGGAGTAAACTGAACATTTCTGTTGTGATTTGTTGGCTTCTGTGCTGTCAAGACCTAGCTGTCAGACTACTCCTGTTTTCTTTATGGCAGTGAAGAACGGGAATGTGCACGCTAGGAAAAAAAAAAAAAAAAAAAAAAAAAGAAGAAGAAGAAGAAAACAAGAGAGAAGATTTGTTGATAAACACATAAATCCAGGATGTAAGGATGCATGCACAGAATTGTTGATGAAATGATGTATTTTGTGAAAATAATGCCTTTATGAACTGTTAGTAGGGTAACAGCACAACTCACTCATTTTTACGGACCTTTTACACAGCCAGTGAAGTATCAAGAAGAGCTCGGTGTAAACGCAGAGCAGTCTCACTCTGTCCTTTTTTTACTGATGAATCCTGACTGGGAAGGGGGGATCTCTGGGCCTAGAAGAGCAGATTCACAAGAGAAGCTTAAATAACAAAAGAGTTGGGCTAAAATGGTGACCAAAGAGCTCTGTTAAGCAAGCTGGGGGATTTCAGTTGTACAGCCACCAGAGATAGAAGTGGAATTGTTTCAGATGGTTCAAGGAACTGCAAGCAGCAGTTACTGGACTCAACTGAGTCTGAATTTCCTACCCAGGAGGTCTATTAGACACTGAAATAGTTTTTCCAAGTGGAAGGTTGCAGAAGTGCTATGACTTGAATTATTTAAAAGTAGACAGGATCAGGCTCTGGTGAGAGCATGGCACTGGGAATAATTCTGTCAAGAGCCAACAAAATGAATGACCTAATAGGTCTCTTTTCCACTTCTGATTTCTAGGGCATGAAATGCAGTACCATGGCTTTTGCATCACGCAGCACTGTGGATATGGGCTCCAAGACTGAAAAAAACCACCCCTGTTTAACAATACAAGCATTGCTTAGTAATGGTCTCCATCACTGTAGCAATACTGCAGTGAGCTGCCTAATTGTGGGTTATTACTATTTCTTTTGTCTAGATTGTATAATTGAGATCAAAGCCTCATTGTACAAAGTACCACGCAAGTGCATATTGAGATATTTCCTGCTGCAGGCAAACCGTAGAGATAAAAGAAAGAAAATGTCTTCTTATACAAGCTATTAATTGCAAAGCCTAAGAGCGAGCCCAAGCCCAGCTCCACAACCGGCCCACCAGGCTGCCTCTCACCGTGCCACATGTTTCCCCACAAGGGCATCCAGGCCGTGCTCTGACACCCCCAGCAACTCTGAATGCCATGAGGTTTCTGCAGTCACATCCACATGGGGCTGCCAAGCACACTTACTAGAAATGCTGGCCTTTAAAAAATAATTACATATTTTCAGAAGTGGGCTTGTTTCTGAACAACAGTCTTCAGGGCATTTCTCAACAGCTTTCCAATGGCCGTTCCTTCCAGGTACATGCACGAGCCCTGGTAAGACACGAAATGTGCTCCCATACAGACATTGCTCGTGGAGGCACAGCCGTGGCCGTGCCCGTGGGCTGCCTGGACGGATTGCTGCCACCTCCACATGGCCCAGCAAGCTGTGCCAAGCCCTGTCATCATCACCGGGCCTGATCTGGACTCACCTTCCTGGCTTTGCTTTAGATTTATTACTATAGGTACACCCAACCACACAGGTGCATCACAAGCAGCAGCCAAGTGATAGCAAGATGCTTCTAGCTCCAGACCAACAGCAACACTCTCCGCAGCTGAGAAGAGAGCCGGGGACAAGTAAATTGAGCTGGGCAAGGCATCTGTGAAGCCTCGGTGCATTTGGAGTGCGCTGTGGCCATCACTGTTATCACCATAGAGCACAGCCATAGAGATAACCAGGCGGCTGCACTCAAATAACTTGCTTAAAGGCTTTTCAATATCCAGGCCAACCTTTTGTTCTTTTTTAATGCGGAAGACAAAGTTCTAAAAGATGCGAAGTCTTTCAGCAGAACATGGGTAATTGTTGGACAAAAAATGATAGGCAAATTCTTACACTTAAAAGAAAGCTGAAAACAAGATTGAACATATATAATATACATACAGTGTTTCTCCACCCACTCTTGGATGAAAGGTAAAACTTTTCTAAAACTTCTTACTACACAGATAGCCCATGTATCAACAAATAGGCTTGCTAACATCAAAGCACTGTAAAGATTTGAAACATTTCAGAACCCGTGGGTAATAATTACATACCAAAAGCATTCACCCACGTTTAGAGATAGGAAAATTAAGATATATAGGGCCGTACACTTCCTCATTTACTATATCAAATAGAATTACAGGAGCAATGAATCTGGCTCGGAGAAGTTCAAATGATTTGCTTAAGGTCACAGAAAAGAGCCAAGGACGGAGCCAGAACAAGAACTCAGGAGTTTCCAGTCCTATTTTTAATCCATTTGATCATACTGGCTTTGTAATTTGTCAGAGGGACGAATGTTCAGTGCTTCTGTTAGTACTCAGAAAAACCTTTGACACACATTTCCTTTGAAAGAGTTGATACTAGCACCGACCAGAAACCAAACTTAGCCGACCTGCGGTCTCATCTGGTTGAGTCAATCTCATTCAGAATTTGTATTTAAAGAAAACTCCCTTGTCTCTCTTAAACTGTCATGGTTTCTTAGCATGTTTGTCTGTTCTTGGTATTTTCTTATTCAGAAATACACATTCTCACAAACTATCTGCAAAGGAAGGTTATGGTTGCAAAAATGCTTCATAATTAACAGTCCAGCAAGCCGACACTCAAAGATCATTAACCAAATCAGCCCCTCGCCTAGAAAATTAATGTACCAGCCTTGACAGCTGTATTCCATGTCTGATGATGCCCTCATTACAAATGCTGAATATTCAACCACTTTTTCCTGGCAATAAAACCTTGACACAAGCTTAGGAAATCTACTGTACTTGTGAGAAAAGTGAGGTAAGAATATGTTTCCATTTACTCTCTGAAAGAAAACAAAAACAAATGACCTGCTACTGAATGTCCTTTTTATTCAGAAAAATAAATCAGCAGCAGTCGTTCTAATTTATGTTTCGCTAACTTTTCCTTGAGATTATTTAAAAGAAAAAAAAAATGGCTGTTTCTATGCTTAGCTGGGAGAACATGAAGGATTTTCTGGTCCTGTTTGTTCTCGTCAGGGGCCATAAAGTTCTGCTTCTTGCTGAGTTCCAGTCACTGCAAGTCCTTTCAAATTTCAATGATATTTCATAAATTAAATTTAAAAAGAATATAGTACAGTATTAGTGACAACCTCACGGGAGAAAAGAGGGGCAGGGACTTAGCTTCATCTGTGCTGCTGACTCCTACTAAATCAATAGACTTCAGCTTCCTTTTTCAATTAAGGCAATAACAGAATTATTTTTCCTCTCTTTAAGAAAGGAAGATAGAGAAAACTGTAAGAGGAGATAGGATCACGAAAAGCACCCCTGCCACTGAGCTTCAGATGCATTGCAAAGGCCCAAGGGGCACTGCGAGCACCCAGAGCCCTGCCTGAGGCGAGCCCGAGGGCTGGGTGCTCCAGGAACAGGGGGACCTGCAGCCTAAGCACAGGAATAGATCATGCTTGTCAACAGAAAACTACAGTCTAATTGGTAAAATAAAAGGCGTGCAGAAAATTAAGAAGCTGCTTCTTCCAGTCAATGGTCTCGTCAGACCCCTGGCTCACAAGAAGCCCTTCCTGCCATGTACCAATGGGAAGAACTGGAAGACAACTGTGAATTTTGTAAAACTGGTTAAAATGGCCAAAGTGACAGTGGAAATCTTGATCCCACAAGGATCCTGGCAGAGCTGGCTGAGCGGGGACACCGGCAGGCAGCGGGGACTCGTCTCCCCACAGGCAGGTGAAGGTGACCCCGAGTCCCACCCTGGCTGTGCGGTCCCGCGGCAGGCCCAGGGCTCGGCTCCGTGCCTCATGGCACTGCCGCGGCCTGCTGGGCTCGGGCTGAGGGGCTGTCAGGGGGCCGGGGCCCAGCCAGGCCTGTCCCTGACTCAGGAGTAACAGGAGAGCCCAGCGTAGGGTTTCATGAGAACTAATCATCATTATTCATTGTGAGGGCTCTTTAAACACATTGTGCCGCTGGACAATCATTACAGACATTGAACTGCTCCACCTTTGAAGGAACCCAGTGCCTGATTCCTTGCAGACCTAGCTACGAGCCTTACGGATCGTACTCTGTGCACCCACAACATCCCTGTGCTACCGGCATGACCTAAACGTGGCTGAGGTAGGAGAAACCCCTGTGACTTACTGTGGCCACTTCTTCTGGCATTCTGCTGCTAAAAGATGAAATAACACAAATAAAATCTTTCAGTTGGAGAGCAACTTGCTAAGAACATTTGAAGCAAGAGAATTAGTCCATTTGCAACTATATGCATATTTATCTTTTTATTTTTACTCTTTTCTTTATGGGTTAAGCTTTGTGTTCTTTTAGAAAATATACATTTATATATTTATGTATTTACAGGAAAATAACTTCTGTAGCATGCAGTGTGCAAATTTTGGATAATTAAAGCTAACTGTGTGAATACAGCTTGCGTCTTGACCATTGCATCAGACTTCAGGGTTCACATGCCAGGCTTTTCTGCATTGCTGTGTGATGCCACGTTCTGCTTCTTGGTTTCAAAACTCGAACACAGCACCTACAGTTGCCCTTATATATAGTGGGGCTGAATCAAGCCACAGCAGATGCTTGACAGGGCAGACAATAAATCTGTACATGAACTTTTCATAAAGGAAATAGCAAACTGTTTTAGTGTGGTACACAATGAGCTAGGCCATTCACAAGACGGCAGTTGTTAACAGAAAACCAGCATCACATTGAAAAGTACCTCTCAGGTGTTACATCCAACTATCTTAAATATTCAAATGTAATTTTTTTTAAAATCTGAAAAAGTTAGCTTAATTAAAATGGAACATTTTCCTTTAGAAAAAAAAAAAATCCATAACATTAATGACACAAAAATACTGTCTTCTGCATTTTTTATATAAGAAAAATACTATTCCTTACCAGTTCAATTTACCAGTTAACTCATTACTGGGAAATATTCAGTGCAGAACTGGATGAAGCCTCAGTGCAGAACTGGATGAAGCCTCAGCACTGCTGGGGAATGCCGGTGGGGTGATGGAATACCCCAGGAACCTTCCTTACCTGGCAGGAAGGATGGGTGCCCAGCCCAGTTTCCCACCTCTCGGCCAGCCAGTAAGTCTCATTCTCGGACCTCAGCTTTGCTTAGGCTTTTAGGGAAAGCTAAAATTGAGGAGAGCCCTAGCTATAGCTCCTGAAAGAAGTGATAGCTTGCCTGGCGGATAAGGAAATAGGAACAGCCCGAAGGTGGAGGATCTCCTCGTCACAACGCCTTGGGGCCCAGCAAGCTTTGGAGCACAGGCAAAGCTTTCCCAGGAGAAACACACTTTGCCTCAGGGCACCCTGTCTCTGGTAGCAGTGCCCCTCCTGCAGCATGGGTCCCAGTCTGCTCACACACCTACCAGGGCCAGATGGCCTCTGTTTTAATTAACATAATGTTGTGCAACGCCTTCTGACAGCAATGAATGTAAAAAAGGTGTAAAGGAAAAACCGACCATCAAAATGAAGAGGATTCCCTGAATTTTACATCTGTTAGCTGCATATAAGTCCGTCAGAAAATCAATCCCCAGTATCTTGACTTAGGCATTAATGACACCCAAGAGAGCCAGTGCTGGAGCAGCAAGTTTTGCTGTGCTTTACAGATATATGCATCAGCTTCGTGCTGGTGAGATAAGCATCGGCTGGCACCAGGAACACGAGCTACTATCACCTGCACTAACTTCCTACAGCAGCAATTTTCCAAAGCAGCTTTGGCTTGCTTGGAGCAGCACGGTGCAGTGCAGCACCTGACTCGCACAGCCACACTACCCACACAAGCAAGCGTGCCCGATGTCCCCCTGCCACGGGATGTCAGCTGGCCACCTGCCCCACTGCTGGCTGCTTCCAGGGGAGAGCACTGCAGGGAAATGGCAAGGCTGACTTCATTTGTTTTTGTACATGAGAACAGATGATTTTTGGGAAACGGCGGTTTAGAAACGTTCTGAGCGAACATTAATGAGTCCACCGTGGTGATGTACAACGTGAGATGCAGACCCTTGATTGTACGTGCAGTGCTGTTTATGATCTTGCGGCATTTACCTCTCCTTTCTTTCCTCACCTTTGTCTTCAGCATATTTTCAAGCAGAATGCCAAGAAACGCCCCGTCCCCCAGGCCCCTGACCTTTAAATTGAGCTCTCAGCAGCATTCCACCATCACAGCTCCAAGGAACATTGCATTTCCGCTTTGAAGGGGTAGATTTGAAAAACAGAAAATATATTAAATGGAAAACACAACTGGTCAGAAAAGCCATTCTATAAATTATGGGCCTGGGCAACAGAGATATTTTTCTTTGGGAATCAGTCACTCACGGTCTCCAGGCTACACTATGTGTAAGAAACAAAAAAGCCAAACAAAGAGAAAAAGTGGAGGATTTTTAAGCTGGCTCAGGAAAGGAATTTTTTTCAGAATCAGGGAAAGGAAACTTAAAATGCAATTGAAAGACCAACAGCAGTCGGGACAATGTGAGGACTGTAAAATGGCCATGAAGGCACGTACCCCTGTGGCTTGTGGGGAACACAGGGAACGTCCATCCCAACTCTGTTTCTTCAGTAGAGATCCCTGTAACCATAACCCAGTGAATTCTTCTCCTTCGGCTTTACTTCTGGTGCTGAGGATGACCACCAGGCCTGCCTGTGTTACCTCTTCTCCACGCTGGCCATGACCACTTGACCACTGCTTGTGGTCACATACATCAGCTCCTTGGAGTCTTCAGGTGCATAAAACAGCTGAAGTTTACAGCAAAACAGCCCCTCCCCCCCCCCCCCCCCCTTTTTTTTTTTTTGAATAGTGACAAAACTGATGAGCTCTGCCACTAGCAAAAGCTTGTTATTTTGTATATAACCCTCTACGAATTCAAGTGGACAATTCTGGATGGGCACAAACTCATGGAGACTCTCTTGGTGCCTCTGTAAGCATTGTGCAGGCAGCCTCATATGTATATAGCAGAGATTTTCAAATGACTTAATGGCAATCAGACATTCTACTTGCATCATATTTTGATGTTATTAGGATATTCAGCCCCTCAGGCTTCTCTGAAACAGTTAGCTTAATATTTGGCTCCTGGAGGCCACAGCATCATAACCAACTGTCAGGTGTTTGAGAGCATCTCAAGACACACATTACTCTTCAGCCTTTCTGCAGGAATTCATTCCTGCCTGCACTGTTCAGGAGTAACCCAACCCAGGGATGACGATGAACCAAAGAGCAAAGGCAGTGCATTCTGGCTGCGTCGATGCTCTCCCGAGATGCCCAAGGCTGCTTTGAGTCCCTAGGAGAGGAAGCGAAGAGGATGAGGATGTCCCGCAGCACTTACAGCGGCAGCCACAGCTAGCTGCTGTTCCATGGCAGCTGCTAATGCCGTCCTCCAGCTATGGTGTCCTCTCACTCTGGGTTAGGTCACTCCATAAAGCCACCAGCATCAGCAGGGGATGAGGAACAACCCCACAAGACTGACACCTGTCTAAAAAGAGCTCCTCACAGGACCACTTCTGAACCCTCAGGAGCCTCAATTATAAACACTTTACCCCAGTGGGCACTTCTTTGAACATTTTTTTAAACTAAAACTTCTTCAACAGAGGCAAGAATTACTGCTTGAGTTTGTTCTATCTGGGCTTGAAAATGGAGCTGAAAAAATCAA
The DNA here is from genome assembly GCF_011077185.1 of Oxyura jamaicensis. NCBI lineage: Eukaryota > Metazoa > Chordata > Aves > Anseriformes > Anatidae > Oxyura > Oxyura jamaicensis. The sequence continues at coordinate 6,075,752 of NC_048905.1, forward strand.
ATGTTTTCAAGCCTCTGTAGCCCGCCTCCATGTAACTGTCATCATCCCAGTGCAACAGCGGGAGCAAATGCTTGCAAGAGGGAAGTTCAAAAGGCTCTGAATTATTTACCTGCCCTGAAGTCACACAGCGATGCAGCACCAGAACAAGAGCCCAAACCCGTATCTGTTGATTTCCATTCTAGAAAATCCTCTGCAGGACCACACAGCCTGACCCTACTGCTTTGTAGCACCTGCAGCATTTTGGGTTCTGAGCAACAGGAGAGCTTTGTTAGCAGAGGTCTGAACATCTAGGGGCCTGAGCATCGGCCCCTGATCTAGTGATGGGTTACCATTGTGCCAAATGACCCGTGGGCACAGCCAATGCTTCCTCTCCTTTTCCTGTCCTTGATTCCTCCTGCTGCCGAGATCTGTGATTTATCGCTGCTCTGACTGACAGCAGTCACCGGGCAATGGCTTTGGAAGCTCTGTTCAGCTGCTGTGGGTAAATGCTCACCCCACCGCTGGACTCCGCTCTGCAGCTCTTGGCTGGAATATCCGAGCAGGCTCGGCTGCTTTCCTCCAAGCGCTGCTCAGAGAATTGCACTTGGGAAATGCTCAACAGCCTCACTCAAGTCTTCTGATGAAAGCACATCAATTTGTTGACATGAAACACAAAATGCCCAGTGGAAGATGGTATTACAGTGGATCTGTGCACAGGGACAACTTCAGTCTCCACCTAAACTGCAGTTCCAGGTGCAGAGAAATTATTTCTGAACAATTTCTTAATACTTCTAAAGCACTTTTCAATATTTTTTAAAGTCGGATTTTTAAAAACTCATCTCCGATTTGGCATTTCCTAGGTACTAAGATAATGACAGTGCTGAAGAAAGGCTTGACCTGCTGACTTGATACTCCCAGGCCTCCCGAGGAGAGCAGTTCTCACCAGCGAGGCTGGCTGTGCTGCCGGCCCTGGACATCCCAGCCAGTGAAGAGAAACTACAGCTTTATCGGTCAGGGACCTCGAGAAGCCACTCGCCTGAAGCCAGCTGAAAGGTGGAATATCGCTTTTACCCCCGCATCCATCAGCAGCGCTACTTTGAAACTTCCTTCTCACCGCTGCCTCGCTGGACATGTTCTTTCGCAGGACGTAAAGAAAGAGCCGAGGCGGTAGACACTTTGGGTTGGGTTCTCTTCTCCATGACAGACTAGCTCCTCAGGAATTAATGCTGGCACGAAACTGGAGTAACACAGTAAAAGCGGGGATCCCTTGAGCTGCAGGCTGTGTCAGCTACCCCCATGGAACCTCATTAACTTCACCGAAGCTGCAGAAAAATAACATATTGCAGAATTTGGCCTTATTTAGTTTTTGCAAATGCATCTTTTAAAATTGCGCATCTGGAATTTAAGTTCTCTTCCAAATGCTGTGTGTGATTTGTTCTTGCCAGAGAAGCACACCTGGGACTAGGACGGGGGTTTAGATAAGTGCCTTTCCATATGGCCCACTGATAAATGATTCATTCTGCACTGCTTAACTTTGAAAATAAATTCAGTATCGTTAAGATATTAAGATACCAGCTTCATATTTCACCTCATAATTGCACTTCACATATCACAAAAAGAGCCTGGCTGTTGTTTCTGCTGCTGCTGTTTGCAGATGCAGCCTGCAGACCCAAAGCGGAGCTCCTGGGTATTGCATCACAGGCCAGCTTGCTCTTTCCCTTGCATTCCAGCACACATTTTGCTCTTCTTCAGAGGCTAATTTTTATGTGGATTAATACCAAAAAACCAAACAACCATCTTCTCATACATGAAGTTACAGATTCTGTATCCGTAAAGAAACCGATAAATGTAACTCTCAGGACAGTGCTTAATTAAACACGCTGATGGGATTGCATATTGCTGAGGATGAAACCAAGATGAAACAAAAGAAAATGCTGCCTGGAGGGATAAGGAGTGCAGTGCTCCTCAGCCCACCCTATGCCGGTGGCAGCGACATGCCCGCGAAACCGCTCCTCTGTTGGCTGCTGATGCTCAGTGCAAGGCCGCTGTCTGCATCCCCATGGCTCTTTCACACAGAGTCGCCACCAGCACGATGCAGCGCCCTGAGAGAAGGGGGAACTGCTCAGAAGGTTTCCCAGTTGAAATCCAAACATCACTGGGTTTTGTATTTGACCCCCTAGACCCTGAGTAACCGGCACAGGCAGCCCTACCTGGGTCCGACCAAAGCACGGCTGGAAGCATGCCACGACACAGAGGCCGACGCTCGTGTCCCCCTCTGCGAGGGAACCAGAAGGCGAAGAAGCGCACTCAGAGCAAGACGTGGAGCAATTTCAGCAAGCCAGAGGCAGGAACCTGTGTCTTGTCCTAGTCCAGCCCCGCAAGCAGCAGAGCAGCCCTCCCTGGGGACAGCTCACCGCAGTCCGGGCAGGACAAAGCATCACGAAACCCTGCATGCACAGCAGATGGCCTTCGTCAGGCAGCACCTCTGTGCCACCCCTGGGTATGACCACGACAAGCACGGTATGAAACCACAAGCGCTGCATTTGATGCAGGGGCCTGCTGGTCTCGAGCCATTACCTGGGTCTCCCCGACCAGAGTTACCGGTCGTGCAAGGACCAACAACAGACCCCCAGAGCACACAAAAGGACCCCGGTGTAAATCAGCACAGCCCAGTTCCCATCTGGGGAATTAACCTCTCCAAGACCCACTTCTGCACAGAAAAAAGCAGGGGCAGGATCCAGGAGATGCACCGAATCGCTGCAGCGCAGCCCAGGGATTCGTGCTGCCTCGCTGGGTCCAGGAGCAGACGAGGGGAGCTGCAGCACGGAAGAGCCAGTCCCCACGTCCTGATGGATGGCAGTTCCTCCCGAGGGACTTGGTGAGCTTCTTCAGCCATTAATTCTTTTCAGAACCACTGAAAACATTTCCTTTGGTCCTACCAGCCTGTAACACTTTTGCTTAAATGCATCTTAGCTGAAAAACGAACTCAAAGCAACTGGGTACAGCTAGGAGGAGAGTGAAGGAATTCAGCACAGGCCAATTTAGGCTGCACATCTGGAAAATATTCCTAATGGTAAGATCTGCTGGAGTACGGAAGGGGCTCCCCCGGGGAGCGAGAGATGACCCACGGCTTGAGTCACTGTCAACTGGACAAGGCCAGGCCTGGGGGGAGCACGGAGCCGTGGCAGAAGCAGGAGGTATTATATATGAATATATATATTTATTTGATATACTAGGTGCTGCCTCCAGCTTTGCTCAGGGATTAGAAAGCTGCCCACAGCATTTTTCTTGCACGTTGCACAGAGAAGTGTACAGTTACCTGGGTAAGAAGGATCATCTGAAAGACGTTCAGGAACAAAAGAACACGTGCTGAACGCGGGATCAGGTCCTGGCGCGGGGTGCAAGGGGGGTGGCTCAGCGCACGAGTTCAGCTGGCGCTGATTAGCGCAGCGCCACGCACGCGGATTGGTGCTGCTTTGCACCCACAGCCGAGGCGTTCTGGGTTGTGAGACAAAAGAGAGAAATGGGTATTCTACGCATATTCCAACAAAATGCTAAATATTGTGTTCACTGCGAACAAAAGACGAGGGAAATAAAAATATGACAGGCCAAAGGTTGATCCTGAGAGCTCCTTTCAGGGACAGACAACTGAGAAATACGACTGGAGCAGAAATCTCCTTTCAATTCCAGGTGCAGCCTATAGACATTTAGGCACATGATTTTTTTTTCGATATAAAAGCAGTCCCAGGTGAGAGTTCATACATGATATATCTAGAAAAAAAAAAGGCACCAAAAAAGTCTTGCTCTGTGTTCCAAAAAGCTGTCTTCCTTCTTAATTCTATCCATTTAAATTTATTGCTGCTGAAATTCCCAAAGTCTGCCAAAATGTAAGGAAAGCTGCATACAGACGAGTGTTACCAGCACAACAGGGAGAAGTGTTCAGAAAGAAGTAGGGAAAGAAATACTGACAGGGGCAGATCAGTCATTTTCGGCGATTACAGCAATTCTAGAGAAGCTCCTTTTTGAATTACCGGTTAATAAACAACAAAAGACAAACGGCGAGACAACTTGCCCTCTATTTCAACATGCATCGAGGACAAACTGAGAAGGGAAACAGAGTGGAGAAGCCACGCATCCCCAGTGAAGACTTTTTTCTCCAAAGCCCAGCCCTGTGCCAAGCTGCCACGGCCGTGCTCTTCTCTTGCTCCCCCCATCTCCATGAGCTCTTTGGTGTCTCACCTCCAGCTGGGACCTGTTTGGACGAACCTGGAAGCTGTCTCCATGGCTTCTGCTCCTCTCTCCAACTTGGCTGGAATCAGCCGAGTGGTTCAAAGGTCAACAGGAGAAGGGTAAAATGACTGGGGACACTTTGAAATGGTTGGCAATTTTCAACAGCAGAGTGCCCTGGTGAGTTTGCAGTTTTCATTTACCAAAAGAGTCTAGCTGAAAGAAACCCAAAATGATATAAAAAAAAAAAAAGACACCCCCTCCTCCCCCCCAAAAAAAAACTTTTTAAAGATTTGAAGTACTTTAACCCTATAAGCATTTTCTAAAAATCCCAAATGCTTTGCTAAAAAAAGAAAAAACTCCAAACAGGAGATTTCTACAAGTATTTGAAGATCAAAATTTTTCAGAAAAGCTATGTTAGAAACATATCCACCAGCTCAGCTGTCCTCTAAGAAATCGCGTCTGCTATCTGGCTTTTTACCGAAGTAACACACAGAAGGTCATTCTGCAGCGCTGGATCCCAACTGACTGCATTTATTAAGTGTATGCTAAAAGCAGCGAGTACCTCCACGCACTTACTTCTTTAGCTCGTTTTGCACGGCTTTTCAACCACAGAATTTAGTGAGAGCTCCTTAAAGTGCTATTTTCCTGATGCTGCAGTTCCAGGAATAAATGGGCATCCATGCAGGTGAGTGAAAGACAGCACAGGCAGAGGCCCCAGTTGAGCCCATTAACGAGGACTCAGTATCCATTTCTAGGAAAGCCACGCTAGCAGGAAACGGGGGGGTTAGAAATAACTTTTGTAGCGGTCTTAGACTCTAATGCAGATGCATCTGTATTTTTCCATTATATTGAGAGCTTTGCCCATATTTACTGCTTGGGGACTGTTTTTCTCACTGCTGTTGTCCTGCCAGCAATATGTACTTGCGGTCAGAGCCTCTGCGGTGCATTGGCACGGCCGTTTGGACCTCGTAGTTGGACGTCCCTCTACTTCTGCACTTGGGCTCCGCGCCGCGCCGAGCCTCACGTCACCTCGAACGCTGACGCGCGTCGCCGGCTGGGAAGTTGGTGCTTTAGCGCATAGGGCTGGACCTGCCCTGACGCTGCTCCTAACTCCACACAGCTCAGCCAGTCGGTTTAGTGGGAATGGAGGAAACCCCACATGCTCTGCAAACCCCAGAGCTAACAGCTCTTAAAGAGCATTGCTCTGCGTTCCTAGGGGCTGCGGACCTTAGCACAAAGTAGCAGAAGGGCACTGACATTTTGCTGGAGGTCGGTAATCCCTGGGCTCAAATGACAGGGAAAAAGGAAAGTCTGGCTGAAAGAGAAGCTACCAGGCAGGGTGATGCAAGCTGCTCCCGAGCAGCAGTGCCTGGCTGGCTGGACCTGCAGGTGCACAGGAGCTAAACGCTGGGTACCAGGACGAAATTGCTGCCGCTGCTCCCAGGTTTTGCACCGACGTCTTTTCCTGATTGTTATTCAGGTAATTCATGAGATCTTTTGCCTTAGCTGCAAACACAGTAGGGCTTTTGTCACATAAAACCCAAGAAATACACATCAAATTGATTCCAGAATATCAGGAAGGGGTCAAGCTGTAAGGCCAGTGGTCCCTGGTGGCCCTCAGATGTGTGAATAAGTGAAAATCAGAAAAGTATCTCAGCACTAAAGCAAAAACCCATTCATAAACGTGACAGAACAAGCTCCAAAACAAGGAAAGTTACCCAAGAGCAAAACTCAACAGACTCTGGAAATAGCCTCCCCCAGGAAAGCCGCATAAGCCATATGACTGGAATCATTTTATAACTAGACTCATTCATATTCACAGGAAGATACCTTTGGAAAGTCCCTTGCTGGCAGGAGGGTGGACAAGATGACCCAGCAGGTATTTTCCATCCCTCAGTTCCATGAGCCGTCTCCATTAACACCAAAGAACTCAGTTTTCTGTTACAGACAAGAAAACTCAGCCTCGACGTTTGTCTCCTTGGTGAGATGCTCAGCACTACTGGCCCCCAGAGAAACCTTTCACAAGGCAAGAAATTTTAGAAACTGATTCTGCACAAGGTTAAATGGAAGAATTACTCAAGCAAACCCACAGAAGAGCTCACTAGAGCTTTATATACAAAAGAGGTGAAGGCCAGACCAAAACACACACCTTCCTCAGAAGAGGTGGGGGGAGGCACAGGTCACCTAGGACGGAAAGACCCAGACACGATGAACCTCTGCAGCGAAGCCCTCAGCATTCCCATGAGGAGATGGGCCTGAAGCTGCTAATGCCACACCGCATCTCCCGCTTGTTAACCTCCTAGAGAAGCACGAGAGCTCCAAAAGCTGGGACCAGGCCATTATCTGCATCCAGCAGAGGCCAAGGCCCACAGAGATATGGGGGGAAGCCGTGATGGAAGCTCTGGGCTTCCAGCAGCGATGAGGCCCTCGCTCTTGGGCACCCCAGCCCCTGTGCCACTCACAGCCCCAGGGCAGACGCTGAGAAGACACAGGTACCTCAGACTGCTCAAGTTGCCCTCTGGAGCCAGCCCATCCGATCATCCAGCTGCCTTTCAAATGCCACTCGGCCAACCCTAGGCTAAAGCAGAGCTTCTGAGGGGCTCCGGGCTCGATCCGACAGCCTCACAGGCTGGGGAAGCCATCGCTCCTCTGCCTGATTCTGCGGAGTCAGCAGCTCTTGTCCTACAAAGACAGCCCGAGCATTATTCAGCTTCTTGCCATCCAAAGCAGCCAGGGGCACTTAGTAATTTGCACGGTTTGGCTCATAAAAGGACTCCAGCTGTTGCGCTAGTAATATCACTTGAGTATTTTCCTTCCCCAGACTTTGCTATTTAATCTGAGTAAGAGTCTTATGAGAAAGTGCTGCCAGGTATAATTATGCCAGGAAAGATAAGCAGGCTCGTCTGACTGTCAATGCCATTATCTGCATATACTGTCATACAGTTTAATACTTCTGCTGCACGGCACAAAAGGGAGTGAAAAAATGTAGAGAAGAACAATCAAAATACCATTGCACCCTTTCTCACCATGTGTCATTTCTGCCATCTGTTTGTAAAATACTTCTGAAGTAAATATTTGATATTGTTATCTGCTATGCTCTGAAAGTATTGGTGGAATCTTTTAAGCCTCGGTTTGTAGATTAACACTGAGCAGGAATGTCTTTTATGCCTGAAAACTGAATCTACCAAGCACCCAGCACTGTATCTTTCTTTGAACACACATATTTTCTCTCCCACCTCAATGATTCTGAAAGGTTTGCACTTGCTTCTGCAATGAAAGGAGTTTACAATGACAGTTTTATTGTCATTGAAGGAAAAGAAGGTGATGCTGCCAGAATACGGCGTGGAATTCAGTCATGACCCTGGTGATTTGCTGACTAATGCAAATCCCTGCTTGAAGTCTACCAGAAAACACTGGAAAACTTCTGATCAAATCCTCTGGGGCCCCTTCTTACACTGCTGTAACGCTGTAGGGGACGAGCAGGGGCAGGAAGGCAGAGGTGGCGTTCCCAAGACATCCAGCAAAGCTCTGACGCTCTTAATTAGCTCTCCAGCAGCAAAGACAAGGATGATTCTCTCTCCTCTTTTTCCCTCTGTATTTAAGGTAAGTTCTGCAATAACCCACTGGACACTTGATCTTTTGTAAAGTACTGACCACTGCACGCTGACTAACGTGATCCCTGCAAAGGTTGTAGGGCTGCCACCACCACCCGGCCAAATGTGAGTTCACAGAGCTGTCCACTGACTCAGGTATCAGTAAAAACCTTACTCGGTATAGTAAATACTACTCTCCATGTTCAAAGCCTCTATCAGTACGGCCACACAAAAGCAGAGTCTGCCCCCAAAGCGTACACTTTCAGGGTGAGAATCCCCAGAACACTGTCACGATGCTGTGCCAGAACAGCGTGAACCAGGCCTTGGAAGCCTCTCTTTTAGGGAAAAGGTTTCTTTTCCTACAGATAGGACCTGACCGATTGCTGTGGGTTAGCCTTGGCCATCAGCCTGCCCCTACCCAGCTGCTCTCAGTCTCCCCCCCCCCCCCGCAGCTCAGGACAGGGGGAGAACAGGATGAGAAAGCCCATGGGGCACGACATGGACAGGGCCATTTACCAAGTCCCATCACAGGAAAAGAGACTTGACTCCTGGAATGGGGGGAAATGAAACGACTGCCTGTGAACCAGGCAATCATTTTTCCCTCCTCCTCTGCCTTGTCAGTGTTGTTGCCCCTTGTTAAGCATGTTTTCCCCAGAGGCACCATCAGCTTCACCGCCAGGACCCATTGTGCCCTGCTGTGGGGCCGCAGTGGGTTTGCTGGCACCAGTGGTGTCTGGCACGGGGCAGCCCCAGCCTCTTCTACCAGAGACCCCCGCGGCCAAATGCAGGACGCGTTCACCCCGCTACCTGGTCTGTTGGTCCGTCTGTGCTGTGGTTCAGCAACAGCGAGGGAGAACAAAGGGAGAACATCGTCTTCCTTCCTACACAAAGTACCCAACAGAGAAACCTTCAGAATTTTACCTGAATTACAAGCAATTGAAATGTCATTTTTATGAGCGAGATGACTTGAATGCGATTCCACGTATTGTAAAGACTCTATAATTGATACTTACCTTGGTTGAGTGACTTGCAAATACCTTTCTGCTGTGCCCTCTTTGCAGCAGCATTAGATGGCCAAGAGTTTTCCTAAAACTCAGTTTTCCTGACCTTTCTGCAGCAAGAAGTCACTGCTGTGTGTTCTTCTTGCTGTGTGTTCGCATGGGGGGTGCTTTTAAGCCAGCAGACATTTTAGCTGTGTCCAGCAGCGCATCCTCAGCTGAGCGGTTAGTGCTGCCGGAGCTCCGTAAGGCAGGCTGTGCATAATGCTTTACAATCAGGAAATTAAAACTTTCTGAATTTTGCTTTTATTTTGGTATTCCCTATCCTTCTGTAATGAAATTCACAGATGTCATCACCTTTAAGTGGGACTCTTCAACATTTGGTGGGGCAGGAGGAGGACTTGGAGGATCAAGTGCCACAACTATCAGACCCCTGCCACTTCTCCGAAAAAAGCCTCACCAGGATAATCCTGCCCTCACCTCCTGCAGCGGTGCAAGGACAGGCACGTGTAGCACTAACAGATGTGCCCAGCCCTACTTGCTAACCTCCTTCCCCAAACTGGTCTGCCCTTTGCTTTCTAGCTTTTTTTGGAACCAAACCACGCTGCAGTAATTTGTTGCAGCTTTTGTCATTTAGGAACAGCCATTTGCATGTTTTGTTCATTATTCCAGTCTCTGAGTCATGCGCTGCTCCAGTCACTTCTAATCTTTTCTATACTAAACATTCAACCGCTTCAAGGCACAATCCAGCCCCGCGTGAAGCGCTCGCTGGTGAGCAGAGCCATAAATCACCTTGGCCGTCTTCTCAGAACTGGCTGGGCAAAGAGAAGTTTCCTAGCCATAAATGCCCCCCCACCTTTTCGCAGACTCTTGGACTTTTGATAAACATGAGCAATTATTAGCACCTTCGCAGACATCATTTTCCTTCCCCACTGGTGGAACATTGGATACCCAGAAGGAAACTGTGCCTCGGAGAGAGGATCCAGGAAGGTCCTTAGGGCTGCGCTTGGGATGATTAACACCGCTTCGAGTCGCCCAAAGGGCGGTGTGCTAGCAGGCTCCTCTTACCCACACCTCCTCTCCCCTAGAGTGCCATGTGCTGTCACAAGCCCATTTCTGTCTGATGGGAAGGAAAACAAACATTATGGTGGATAATCAAACAAGCACGGGCTCTTCGCTTCTTGGATGGGAATTCGCTCTTAGCTCATGTCATAAAACATAGAAGAATGCTCTATAATTAAACGCTTCTCTGGAAATATTTGACTAGGTTTGGGGTGAGCTACAGGAACAACACTGAAGTCAGCAGCAGCGGGAGAGGTTGCATGAGACTGGGACTGAGGGATTTTAATCAAAACATATACCGGGGGGAAGCCGAGGTAAGATGCTGCTACGTTAAGCAGAAGGGTGTAGCAAGGCATTACACACCCCAACAAACCCCTGTTCCTCCTGGTTCCATCACTGCACCCTCCACTCGGGGAGAGCTGTATCTGCAGAGAGGAGCCAAGTTTACACCTGAACTGTCACTGCCACACAGTCTTCATCCTGCTGATGCAGGGTACGGACCCAGATCCTGCTTTCATGCTTCCCCAGGAGTTTTTCTAGCTGGGACAGTAGCTGAGCTATTTTCCAGAAACCCACAAACTGGTTTAACTGATGCCGTGATAGATTTAGAGCACAGAAAACAGCAGCTCTGTCTCGGGAACTGCAGCAGCCATAACAGAGCGAGCCCAGGCTGGAGATCTACAGCTAACAACAGACATTCACATTGCTAATTAAACCACTCGCCACCAAAAAGGCTAGCAAGAAGAGGGCCAAGTTGTGAATCTTATTGGAGCACGGATATACAGAAAGGAAAACCTCAGGCTCTTGAAGTTCTGGATCCCAGGAAGACCTGAGCAGTGCCCCAGAAGCACAAGGTGTACACCCCATCGTATTTTGAATCTCTGCACCACCAGAGCAGTGTCCTGTGCGGGCAGGGCTCATTCTGCCTACTGCACATCCAGGATCTGCACCGTGACCTCCCCTTCTCCCCAGCCCGATCCATTACACGTCCTTTCTTCTATTTACCAGCCATTCTTTCCCTCTCTGTATGGCTGAGAAACAGGCAGTTTCCCACTCTTTGCAGGTATTTGTCCTCCTGAACGCAGCTGGATCCCATCTCACAAGAGCCCCAAGGGCTCAGCCTACAAAGCTCTGCTCGCCCAGGGCCGGTTGCTGCAGGTCCCTGGTGCCTCTCGGTCCCGGGGCACCAGGACAGGCTGTCACACACGTCCAGCAGTGATCAGACTGCACCACACCTCGTGTCGGAGACACTGACATATTAAGCCAAGATTTATAGCAACAGGATGCTGAAAATAACACTCTGAAATCAATACCGGAGCTGTACGGCCAGCTTTTTGTAAAGCCCCAAAGACCACACTGAAAACTTGTGGGGGGGGGCATTGGTGCATGACAATTCCTGAAAGACATTTCCCTTTTTTTTCCAACCATTTCCCTGTTTCCAAAAGCATTAAGTATTCACACTGAGCTGAAAGCCTAAGAACAGACTTTACTTTTTGAAAACCTTTGGCTTCATTGAAAAGCAATATAAATAGGGGGGAAAGCGACAGCCACAGATGTTCGTAAGGGCTGGGAAGTCACCCATCGGTAAAAAGAAAGAAACGTGAGCACTGAGCCTCCTGCGTGCAGAGCTCCGTTCTAGGTTACAGTTCTACAGTCTTGAACAAAAGCAGCTGCACTAAGCCTTCTGAGCCTCAGTTCGCTTTATGTTGAGACTGTGAGCATTAATTTAGTTTGCAGAATGCCATGAGGCCTTTGCAATAAATGCACAAGAGAGGACAGTTACAAATTTCGAACGATGACCTCTGCAGTCAGTGCTCAGCTGAAGCTTCAAAGGCAGTGCGGAGAGGATGCTGCCAGCAGAGCAGGCAGAACTGGGGGAGCTAGAGCTTCAGCGGCCACCAAACCCAGCCGAGATCATGAAGCTCAAAACTCCTTTTAAAAAGAAGAGGCACATTAAACAACAGTCTCTTCCTGCTGGAGCAATTGGATGAGCATCCAAAGGAGGTCTCAGAAAGTTATTTGCACAACTTCATGGGTTCATCAGAAAAAAAAACGACAAACTTGGTCTATTGAGATGATTTTCCAACTCGATGGCATAACAGTCAAAACAACAGGAACAACATGAAAAAGTTGATGCAGTGACCGACCCCCATGCTCCTCGTTTTTGAAACATGAATCCAATTTGCAAACTAAGTGTCCAATGCCATCGTCAAAAGGTGGAATCCTTACAGCTGTTTGTCTACAGGAGAACGACTCAGGTACTTGACAAAAGAGGAATTCCACATACATTGGCAACGCTTCTCTTGCATATTTCAAAGGAAAAATTGAAACCACATTTCTAGACAGCCGAGTTGGATTCCCAGAAGGGCACCAGCGTACACCAGGCTCCAGACCCCTCTGCCTGCCCACCTGCACATCCTGAGCCTGCCCTTCCCATGTGAGCCACAAACCCCTTTGGCATCACAGTGAGGCAAGGCAAGGCAGCATTCGTGCACCACTGCAAGGGAGAACACACCTATGCTACCGAAGGGTTAAGGAGGACAACAGAACACAGCAGGTGCAAGCACACGAGAAAGAAATAAAGCAAAATTCTCTCCTTATGGGAGTAATAGAAATGATTGAGAGTGTGGACTCTGTAATCTGCAGAAACTGGGGCGACACCATTGAGTCAAATTAAATGCACAGAGTGGAAAACTCCTAGCCCGACAATATATCCGCGTCATGTGTCTGTATGTAATTTACAGCCACAGTTGGAGTCTGCCTGAGATAGATTCAGGGTGGAGAATTAATGTGTGGGGCTTGTTTCCTTGTGAAGCATGGACATGTGCGCATGTCTGCAACCACGCTGCAGAGTGATGAACAGGACAGTAAATTTTTTGCACTCCCCAAGCCCCACCATCACGGTTAAAAGCTGTCTCCACCCTGTCACTCCCCGTGTTATCAGAAGGCAGAGGGAAGCAAAGGCAGGGTGAAGCCTCGCCACGGCTCCTCCGTTGGGGCGAGGACAGGTGATTGCTCAGGGGGCAGAGAGGCACGGGAGCCCCTAAGGGGATGTCCCCTGCTGCATCCCTCCCTCTGCTGCCAGCAGTGCTGCTGGACCCCCTCTCCCCGGCAAGTTCCTACAAAAGCAGCCTGCAGTGCCGTCACACAGATCGTTTTGACCACATCCTGAAAATGTACATCCAGGAACGCCGGGAGAGCAGGGGCAGTGGCAACCTGCAGCACCCGCAGTGCTCTCGTCTCCATCCCGAGCAGCACCTCGTGCTGCGTGTGAACCCACCGCCTCCGGAGGCAGAGCCGGCACAACTTCCCTCCTGGCTACGGCAGCTTCACGTGCCCAAAGAGAGGGAGATTCCCTCCCAGGGGATGCATAAAGGACGGGAGTGACCGAAGCACCAGGACCTCCCCATATTCCTGCCTTTCACCAGAGTCTCAGCCAAAGCCCTAGGTGGAAACAACCCGAGGAGACAGGTCCGTATTGCTCACAGCACACTGTGCAGCAGAGTCCTCCTTCCCTACCAGTCATTTTTTCTACCACCCGTTGGGCTTTACTTAGCTGCCAGCGCTGGATTTCAGCTCAGAGATTTGCACTGCAGCAGCTGGCCAGGTTCGGCTCCTTGTGTTCAGCTCTAGGAAACTTTCAGGATGAAATACAAACCCGGGGAGTTTGGTGCATTACCAGCAACACTCTGGCATGACTTCTCTATGCTCACCAGTGCCAGGCCAGTTTCAAGTGTCCCAGAGCTAGTGTTTTCTCCTGAATAGGTGCGAACCAAGAACCACAGTTTGTCTCCTTTTTCTTACACACACACAAAACCTAGATTGCAAAACAAAGCTTAAGGGGCTTGATTATCTCCCTTTCACTGGTGCAAACTGTAAATAGCTTCAAGAAAGACACAGAGCTACAAGCATGTGAGGGAAAAGGCTAAACCACAGCAGTACGCAGCTCATTTTCAGATAGATAAATACCGTCTTGACACTAAAAGTGCCCCAAAGCATGCACAGCTCCGCTGCTCCTGCGGTGCATCCCATGCCACAGGTGCCATGGGCTCCTTCCTCCATGCAGCACGCCTCCCTCACCTCACAGGGTTGGGTTACATGCCCTAAACCGAGTGCTTCAAATTCCTCTGGCCTCCAAGCCTTTCTTTCACATCCCTTGTTCTGTTGAATTGTAATCAATTTGAAGAGAGAACAGCAGACATGCCTTTTTTTCCTGGTAGTAATTATTGGATTTAGTTACCTGCCAGCAGCAATCCATGCAGCAGTGGGAGGGGTACATAAATATTCCCTGGCTCCTTTCCAGCACTGAAGTATTATTTCATACTCCAGTAATCATACAGAAGCCAATTAGGCATCTAAATAGGTTGGGATTGTTTATTCTATAATGTAATGGCCTGACAGTTGTCACAGGACATTTGTTTGATGCTGCTTACTTCATTTTACTGTCCTCCGACAGCAAACGGCAGCGCTCCGCTGCTGCCGTCAGGGTTAGCAAGGGCCCAGGAGAGCCGAGGAGCCAGGTACGCTTTGCACCAGCTTTAGCTGATGCAAGGCAGCGTTGGGAAGGGCAGGAGGGCTGCCCTCCTGCAAGCCCACTCTCTGATTGCACCCCCAGGGGACAGCAGGACTGGGGTGGCTGTGCTGAGGAGCTGAAGCAGAAACTCCTGAAAAACTGCTTTCTCAAAAACTGCTTTCTCAAAACACAAGCTTGCTAATGTTGAGGGTTAAAAGAGAGAGAGAGAGAGAGAATTCCTGAAGTCCTTCCTTACATTTATCTAAGAAAAATATTTGGAGGGGAATGCAAATGCAACTATGTTTTTCCTAAGAATAAACAATCATTTTGTTCACTGTTTGCAATATCAAAGCACTATCAAAATAAAGGGAGACTTCGTTAACAAGTTTAAAAAGCTCAGAAACATCTTTTAAAGGTTTAGTTTCATTTAGCAAAATGGAATTTCAAAGTATGCATGTACAGAAACCTAACACAAGAGAACTCAGCTGGCTGGCTGGCATTCCGTAACAGTCATTCAGGAAGGGAAAAATACTGTAAAAGAATTATTATTAAAAGTATTTACAGGAATTTGGAAAATCTGAATGCATACAAAGCCACTTCTCCAGACAGGAGGCTACATCTCTGCAGAGACTACAGGAACTTCTCTCCCCTCTGCCTCATCACCACTGCCCAGCAGCCAGGGCAAGCGCGGGACCTTGGCGAGACGGGTCTGCGTGCCAGAGCTACGTGCCTTCGGCTGTCCTGAAAACCATGAGCACAATCAGCAGAGTAAGGCACTACTTAATGTAGCTGATTTGTGCATCTCATGATATACAACACATCTTACAGGCTATATAAGACACTGCACGCGGCCTGGACTCTGCATTCCCGTAGCAATAAAACCACCCCGGGTGACGGGGGAAGATGTGCTTTATCAGGTGCGAGAAGAGTTCAAGCATCCAGACAATGGGAGGATCCTGCGGCTTTAGACGTGTATTGGAGAACACCTCCGCAGACTAGCAGTCAATTAGCTAGTAACTAATGACTGCCTTGTGCCATCCATGCTATGGAAAGAAAACAGTGAGAGAAGGCCGTGACCCTAAGCGTAACAGAGCGACGTGGACGGTCCCACAAGATGAAGTGTGCGCAGACCCAGGGCCTGGATCAGCTAAAGAACTGATACCAGGATGAACAGTGTTTGCTTGGACAAGAGCCCTTTGTTGTGAAGCCCATTGAGGGGTTTTAGTTTCCAACCTAAATAGGTGTCTGATTACTCTCCCGTTTGGAGATAAGGTACCTGAATGTCTTGTGCAAACACTGAGAGGCCAGAGGGAGAACAAAACTTTGTAGAAAAGGCT
This sequence comes from Oxyura jamaicensis, assembly GCF_011077185.1. Classification (NCBI taxonomy): domain Eukaryota; kingdom Metazoa; phylum Chordata; class Aves; order Anseriformes; family Anatidae; genus Oxyura; species Oxyura jamaicensis. The sequence continues at coordinate 6,091,464 of NC_048905.1, forward strand.
CTGGGTTGCATGTTGTCAAAAGGAAGAATGTTCTAGGAAAAACCTAAACAATTCCCTCTGACTTTTGTTAGTGCTGATGGAAAGTGGCAACGTATAAAAATGAGCTTTACGGCTTGCCAGAGCGTTGCTGGGAGTGGAACAGATGGCCAATTCATCTCCACCAAACTTGGCACTTTTAACAAAAGAAACAATATGTGTTTTGCTACCCTAATTTTTCCCCCAGGTATCCCAGCAGGTGACTGGGATGTCTGATGACAAGAATGACTTGACTTGTGCTCCCCAAGAGCATGCGTTGCTTGTTTCTGTGGCCTTGCCATTGTTTTGCCCGATTACCTACTTCTACGCAGCGCTCCAGGGAGGTTTCTCAAGATCCAGAAGACACCAGCAAACCCGGATGACAAGCAAACTCACTTACACAAACATCATCACTAACAGGGGCCACATTTTTTTCATACGGAGACTCATTTCAGTATCCTAATGACTATTCTGAAAACTTCTGTTTTCTTGTACTGAAGCTGCACGCAGCTCATTGCAAAGATGCTTCACAGAACACAACCAGCTGTAAAAATTCCGCGATTAGACTGAGGGACCCAAAAATCAGTTGGCTACCCAAGTACGTTCTCACATTTACTATTAATTCCCAGACATAACCAAAAAGGATAAGCTGCCTCATTTTCCCACGGACAAAGGGTCCGTGGCTCCATCAGGATGGCTTTCCTATCAGAACGAAGACAAAGACACAACAGGATCTTCATGGCAGCGTGCAGGACCCTGCAGGGCACACATGTGAGTGCCTGAAGGACACAAGGGGAACGCACACAGACCAGACAGTGTCGCCGGATAAAACACGCCTTCCCCCAGCTCCCCCTCCTTATAGGTGCTTTGCCACAGCAGAACCACGGACATACACCAAGAGCCCTAAAATCTGCGAGTCTCCCGAAAACAAAAGGGAGTTTTGGATGCCAGTAATATTCCTGAGCAAAGGCAACATATGTCCATCAGCTACCAGCATCGTTCTCAGGCTTGAAAAATGTACTTTCCTAGGAGGTGGAATTACCAGCCAGGTCCAGAAGGCACCAGAGGTGGCCAGCAGGTGGCCAGAGGTGGCCAGCACATTCAGGAGCAGAGGATGGGTGTTTACATCAGCTCTGGTTTTGAAGCACACGGATGCTGCAGCTCTACAGGGAGCCCCTGCTCTAACTAGAATTCGTCTGGCCGTGTGAGCAATGCTCTATGGCATTACTGAAGTGGCCAGATCAGATGATTTAAATCACCTTAATGATTTAAAAATCAATTATAATGATTGAAGAATCGTTCACTGATGAATAAAAATAATTCCTTGGAAAAATTCTAGAGAAAATTATAATAGTAGATCCAATTAAAAAAAAAATGATACTGGAAGGAAAACTGCATTTCCTTTTTCTTAGCGACACATTAGAAGGACTTCTAATGGGTTAACCAAACATTCTGTCCGTGAGCCGTTACGTTAGGAAATACAATGCTAAATTCCCCATAGAGCAAAAAGTTGTTTTGTCATTGCTAGTAAATATTGACTAAAAAACACTAATTAAATCAGTGTTGCAGTCCTGCTGACTCAACTACAGCAGTATTTGTTCCCTTAAGAGAGCATTACATGCACTGAATATGCATACAGAGGAATCAATCACTGGACATATGTTTAGGATATTATCTTTTCCAACAGAAAACCTAGGCTTTTGGTGAGAAACCCAAACCCAGGACAGGCTGTTAGAGCAGCTTATCTCGTGGAAGCCCAGCAGAATAGCTCACACTCCAGCCTTGCAGAAAAGCACTGCCATATTCATACTTCTTCAGGAATTCCTAAGAACAATCATCTTTTTTTTTTTTTTTTTTTTTTTTTTTCTCATCTCATTATTTTGTTTTGTGGCTATCTACGGGGAACAGAATAGTCCTGCAATAAAAACACAAGTCTGGGTCTAGACATCCTGTCTGACTCGGCAAATAACCTCCAGCCTGATTTTTACAGACACTTGAAGGCACTGAAGATGCAGAGCCGGGCTATCTTAGAGCATGCCGCGGTGTCTCCTTGCCACCGGTTTCACAGGAATTTAAACACTCTCACCTGGCTCACTTAAGTCTTGCAATAGTGGAGCAAGGCCTAAATATCTTTAAAATGCTAGACTTGGACAGATTTGCAGCACAGCACAGCTCAAATTTCTCCTGCTTCCGCGCAAGCCAGGGGGACTGACCCCATTGCCTGTGGGTCTGCGAACCGGGGGGACAGAAGGCTGCCTGGTGTGGTGGGGAATCTCATCCCTTTGTTGTGTTCCCAAGTGAAAGGTGAGCTGCTTTACACCTCTAGCTTTCATTTCGGTAAAACAGGACAGCAGCACACTGCTGATTCGCACAGGCTTGGGAAAGCAGTAATGGTAAAGAGCACAAGCATTTCAGTGGTGCTCAATATATGACGGTCAGTCGGCCCAGGTCTAATTCCTATTTCACCTTCACCTTCTGTACTCCTTACTGCACGAAGGTACTGCCTTTGCTAGGTTTTTACACGTTGGCTTCTGAAACAATTTAAATGAAAATTTGTAAAACTACTGAGGAAGAAAAGTGCCTTCCAGGTGCCCGGATGGGAGCTGTCATCCTCGGTTCACAACCCTACGGCAAGCTATTTCAGATGATGGGAGCAGTGGGATCATGTAGAAGGCCCCTCTCTGCTCCCAGTTTTGCACAGTTGGGAAAGAACAGTTTGAGGAAGCCAGGCTGGATTTTTCTAGTCTAAAATTTCTCTGCATGATCCTGAAGCTGTAGTTCCAGGCAGGCTTTTCAGAAAGGGGGGGGGAAAAGTACTGGAAGTAGGTATAAGCTAAGAATTATATTCCTGGTTCTGAAAAATTTATGGCCTTAATTTTTAATTTTTGAAGCTTGTCACATGTGAGGGACCAAAACCAAACTTCAGAATGGATCTCAGGTGAATTTTGCTAAAAAAAGGATGTTCTGAAGGGAAAGCTCATGTCTGCAGTCACCAGAGGCGTAGAAGAGCAAACACCCCCGCTGTAACATTCAGCTGAAAGAGCAGAGCAAACGCTGCATGCTTCTGCTGTGCCTTCAGTGTGTGCACCAGCAGGACTCCGCTTAGTGACACTGCTCCCCTGTATGACCTCGAGGAGGCTGAGACACCTGGAATGCATCCTGAGCGAAACTGAGGCCCAAAAACCCCCAAAGGCAACAACAGGAGGGTCCGAGCTTTTCAGCAGCAGGTACTCACGGGATCGGGGGGGATCAGAGTGGACACAGGGCTCTCCCCAAACCCTTCTGGTGTAAGCACGACACAGCCACACGGCATCTTCCACGCTGCACCCTGTCTTTGGGAGGGGAAGCAAAGAGTGGCCCCGGCAGCGCAGGAGGGCTGCGGGCTCACAGAGACAATAACCACGTCACACTGGGTCAGAAAAGGCTATCAGGCAGAGAGCAGGATGGGGCAGAAGCTCTGTAGGTGCCGTGTTTTATAAAAACAGCTCAGCAGAAAGCAGCAAACAATATAATAATTATAGCGCATGAAGGAAAATCGCTCCAGGCAGTTCCTGTGTTCCCCCCCTGGACTTTTGCAACAGCTTGTAGGGGAGGGAAAAATGGTCTGGCCTTTGAACGGCTTTCAGGTCAACAAGCTAAGGGAATCCTCTGCCTCAGGGACCACCTGGTGCCCCGGGCAGACACCGCGTGAGGCCCAGGCTAACGGGATGGAGATGGACAGAGCTGAGCCCTGCCCCATCCCAACAGCTCATGCATCAAGGTCTGGCGAAAATGCCAGACTGGATCAGAGCAGTGGTCTACCTCGTTCAGTATTGTGTCTCATGAAGTTGCCAGTACAAGTCTCAAAGGCCGTAAAAACTATACGGTGTATTTTGTTAGAATGATTGTTCTGTCATCACCCAGACATTGTTGTTATAGGTGCTACACGGGGTAATAAATAAAATGAAATTAGACAGTGTCATGCAATGAAATAGGCAATCCGCGCTGGCAGCTGTCCCGGTCAGATTGTACCCGAGCTCATTAGATATAGCACATGTTATTTCACTGATGAAAACACAACTCATCACATATGTGCTTGTCTGCTGGCTTTGCTCAGCAAGACCTACCCGTGGACCAGAATGATTGCCCGAGCTCCATGCTCCTGAACCAGCTCAAGGCGCTCACCACACGCTCGATTCCTTCTCGATTCCCCTCTGAGCAAGCAAGGCCAGCACTAGCAGATCCAGCCAGCTCCAAACCCGCTGTGAGTAAGGCAGGAGTGCCACAGAACTGCTTTGGGAAACATCTTAGCGGGAAGTTTGAGCGGCTGGTACAAACACCACATTTTAAAGGGTATTTAAAAGGAAATCTCAGGGCCTGCAAAATCTCAGTAAGCAAACTCTAGCCCTTTGCCTGGCCTGGGACGTTTCCTGAAGAGTTCATGCAAGCCCCACGGGTGCTGTCCCACCTCTGCAAGCCCCAGCCCAGTGACGAGGCAAAGCTGTTTCCTTGCCATGCAAAATCCCGTGGCTGCAGGCTCCTCTAGTGTACCAAACACCATCAGGACTTCACGAGCTTTTCACAGGAGCTGCAGGAGGCACCGAGCTCTCCGCCTGCAGGCCGGTGGAAGGCCACACACCCGCACCACAAGACCGGGCAGCTCGGGACACTGTCCTACCCTGCGCAGAGCAGGGATATGAAAAAAATGAAGTCCCCGTGGCACACAGCTATCTCGACAGGCTGCGTCGACACGCTTACGCGCAAGCAGATTGCTTGTATCACCGAAAGGGGTTCCCAACAGGCCAGCTTTTCAGCTAGCTTGCTCTGCCACAGAAGCAAGAGATGAATAAGCCACACCTTGTGGCCCCATTGCCCTGAGCCCTGCGACAGCCCCAGCCCCGCAGCCGTGGTCAGCGTTGGACCGGAGGTAGGAGCGCGGCTGCCCGAGTGCCCCTAACGCAGCTCAGTGCTGCGTGCTCATTGCTAACCTCACGCGTAATTACAGGAACCCTGGAAACGTGAAGGAAGTGACATGTACAATCCTCCGTGAAATATGTCCCAGCTGGAGCATGACTTCATGGCAATAGATCAGCTTTTCAACTATCTGGAGTCCCCATCTCTCCTCTCATTAAGACCGATCAGTAGAAGGAAACTGGTTCTGCCCCAAGCTGCCATAGGAAAAGCACTTCCAAGATTTTTTGGTTGATTTGGGAGATTATCAAGTCTCCCAAGTACTCTTCCATAAAAAAATAATAGAGCAGCTTCTCTCCATGGATCCTGACATGCTTTATGCCCATCAGTTTGCTAATTCTGGGGTAGTTCATAGCTAGGATTCTGCTTTTACGGGGAGGCAAACTGAGCTAACGAATGGCTGACGGCTGACACGTGAATCACACATCTGAATCAAATACCCTGATGCAGAAGTTTTTTCAGTTTATCCAACATATAAAGGAGTATAAGCAACAAGATGAATAAGCACATATAACCATGTCTTAAGGGCAGCAAATACATAGTGGAAAATAGGTTATAAAAGCTATTCTAGTACAGACCCAGACAGAAGAAATGCCATTTGACTAATTGCAGCTAAGTGACGGAGCTTGGAAGTTTGCAAATTCAGACAGCAAGCCATAAAGAAAATGAAACACACAAAAACGGCAGCGTTTAGAAAACAAACAAACTTTAGGCCATGGAGATTTCCTGAGCTAAAGTGGGGTTAGAAAACACTGTAATGCATTTGGCAGTGATTAAACAAAATGACAGTATCTCACCATCATTTTGAAATACTTTTCCTTGATGCGTGAGAACGTTAGGAAGGGGGTCTAGAATTGCAGAAATTTTGCCCACGTCAGAATCACCCCCGTTACAGAGATAACCCCCAAATTCTCAGGCAGTTTATCCTTACTCTTTTTGCATTTTTTTTCCACGGAGCTTCCCAGCCTCTGGGGAGCAGCTTGGATGCGTGCACACCATGGGTAGATGCACAACCTCCTCCTGTGCCGGGATGCATAAATCCACATTTCTAGATCCTCCACAGCACTCCTTTTGGATGGGACAGAAAACCTTGTGCTCTGTAAACTCTCTCAGTCATCAGCAGCCTCCCCTCCATGCTCTTGCCCACAGGCTGAGATGAGCTGGGACCAGATGCCAGCCCCGAGATCCTTGCGCCTATGCGAGCAATCGGAGCTCTTCCCATTGCTGAGCCGGGGCTGGCTAGCCCGTGACCCACTCCGGCCCTGCAGGGACCAAGTTTTGTTACCTTCCAGTAACAACCACAAAGTGAGATCCAGCAGTTTTTGCAGTCCTCTTCCTGATCCACTTCAGCGGGACAGCAGTTGGAGTGGGATTTGGGAGCAAGACTTCAGATTTAGGTAAGCTTGTTACTTAGGGTATAGAGCTATGGTGTTTTGCAGGACACATGGAGAAGGTTGGATCTAATATGAAAATTGCGTAAAATAACCCCCTGAAGTGTTGCATGCCCAAATATGGCTATCTATGTATGGGAGCTGGAATGTAAAAATCTGTCATAATTCACAGACTCGGTTAGAGGCCTTTTACAAATCTGTCCCCTCACTTCAGCACGTGTAGCCTCACGCTGCATTCCAGTCAATCGACAGAAATTCCCCTGCTCCCCTACTAGATGTTCTCCTTCCCATGCTGGGTTAGTTACAAGCCCCGTGTACTGCAGTAGGCACTGACAGACAGCAGTAGATGATGTAGAGGTGCAATCATATCAGACTATTGAGCGTACAAATCTATACGTGCCATAATATGAGTCTTCTATTGCATATATCAGAGCTTTGAAACATTTTCTATTTAAATATATAGTTCAAGAACTTTGAGCATATATCATATCATCGGAACAACAGACTTCCATTGTTCCCACGGCATAAATCTATCATAGTCTCGTAACAGCATATGATTTCCACTAGCTACAGGCTTATATGTTGTCACACTAGTAGCGAAGGTTTTGTACATGGAAATCGACTTACACAGTAAGAACAAATTTTGCATTGTTCTGTACCTTAAAGTCACACCTTGCCCTGATGACCAATGAACTCTAGCACAGATTGCTGGTGAGGGTAAATCACGCTGAATAATCTGGGATCTGCTCGAGTGGTCCCAGGCTCAGCACTACTGCAGCAAGGGAGCCACAACCGAGCAGCCCCGCCTGCTCCTCTGGCACAACCACACCATGGTGGCAGCAGCCCAGAGCTGTCCCCGCTCCCCGAGACCCGGGATGCTCTTGGGGATGCTCCCACCATGCAGGCATCACTGCTCAGCTGAGCTTGTGCTTGTTCCACGTCCATCCCATGCCATGCTCCACACATATAGTACCCCTCACACACCTTGAGGCTCACCAACCCCCACATGGCTTCACTGGCATTCTCTCTGCTGGTGACACGAGGCCACTCCGCTAGAGGAATCATTTACAGGATCATTTACAACCTATGGGCCTGTGGCAGGGTGAGCGGTGAGCACAGATAGCCATTTAGTGGCTTGCTCCTTGGTGGAGGACACCCAACGGCCTGGCTGGAGGACAGCTGGGGAACAGGGGCCCAGGAGAGCTGGGTGTTAGCGAGTCCCCAAAGCCAAGAGTGCTCCTGGGGCTGCAGACCTCTGTGTTTTCCTCTCAGCAGGTGATGAGATACATATCCCTACTCTGCCATAAGAACACGCTCCTGCACCACAGCAGGCTATAGGTGGCTTCCTTGTTGCTTCTTGGCTTCCTAGTCTATGCTAGACGCAAGTGGTTTTGTCCTAAAATAAGACAGGTTCATCCTCAGCCTTCTTCCCCATCACACAGCTTTGTTTCTGCTCCCGCACCTATCCCTGCACTCAACTCTGCAGCCATCTTATGATGATGGCATCATGACTGTCTATGCCTCCTCTGGATGAAGACAGGTATAATTTTCTCAGAGCTATTCCGGCAGCTCTCAAAAGCACGCAGGAGCCATACTGCAGCACTTTACTGGCAACATTTGGGAAGGGCCCCCCTGGATGAGACTTCTGTGCTGTGGAGGCAGCCTCCAAGGCAGCCTCCGAGGCTGGGGAGCTGCTGGTTGGCCTCTTGGGCCAGGTGCTGATCTCCTTGCCTGGAGTGCCCCCAAGAGCGGGTCTCGCACATCACACGCAGAGGTGTCCGGAGGTCACGCTAAGGGCAGGATGCTCTCGGATTTCCCCTGAGGATGTAACAGATGGAGTGCTATCGAGATGCTCTCCAGGGCACTCCTGCAGCAAGACAGTGCAAGCGACTGACAAATCTGGCCTCAAAGGCATGCCCACAGATGAGGTGGATGCAGCCATGAAGTTCATTCGTACAAGGGAGATAACACACACTGTGAAAACACTGCCTTCCACAGCTACTAGGAGAGGGAATTATAGTCTTTCTGCACTTACAGTTGAACCGTGTCCTGATATCGTAGTGGCCATATGTAAGGGGTTTCCCATAATGCACAGAGCATAATTCTGAAGGACGGTAGGAAATGACTCACTTGCTAGCATGCTGTCTGAGAGCTACATCATAAAATACTGGCTGTGGTCTCGCATCATACCACACAGGCAGGAGAATTCCTATCAGCACACAGAGGCTATAGAGTTACATTTTCTAATCAAACCCCAGACATACACCATAGATTACAGGCACTCTACTGGCAACACGCTTAGCTGGAACAGGCTTGCAACGCGAGTGCAGGAAGAGATTGGCTTGCAACGTACACTTCTTATGTTTTGCTGTCACCATGCCATAGTTTCTGAAGTTAGAAAACAAGAGGTCATGAACTGCAGCTGAAGCAGGAGCCAGAGTATAATCAGCATCTTCCTGGACCCTAAGCAGTTTGGGATGAGGAGCAAACTGCAAATATATTCAACAGCTGCAGGAGAACTGCCTGTGTTCGGACTGCATGTGTTCGGCAGTCATCAGCAGGTAATGCAGAAGCCTTACGTCAGAGGTTTCCACGTCCTGTGACACTTAGCGCTGCGACTGTTGTCTGGAAGCTGAAACTCCATCCCTGTAAGAACTACTTATCAGCGAGGACAAATAATTATTTAGATCATGATAATACAACCCAAACAGCCAGCGTGTGTTAGAGGTCTCACCCTGGAACACTCCGCTCAGATCGGGTTTATAACAATGCCAGCTTGAGAGTCGGGGCTCTTTCATGCAAGATGCAGCCATGGGTTGTCCAAGGCAGTAGCTGGCACATTAGATACAGCTGTCTGGGATTTCTCTAGTCATTTTTATTTTAACCTGGAAACCCCAGAATTGAAACTAAGACTTCCATCTGGAAAAGGCTGGATGGGACAAAGGTTTCTACTTTTAAAAACCTTTATGTGGTTGAATCACTTTGCATTCTTGCAGCCATTTCAAGTGTAAAAGCCCATTAACGTTATTTTTGCTTAATAACATCAGTAAATACGTTGTACAAGTTTATAAATGGTCATGAAGTATTTTTACTGCTCTGAATAACGTTTGCTTTTAGATCTAGTTTTCAGTAGATTTAGGTTTCAGTGAGTGTCTTCGCTGAAAACCCTGCAAATGTTCCTGGGAAAGGAAACAATTCCTTGTCCAGCTCAGGCAAGACTTTTCCACAAAGTCCTAAAGAAATGTACAAGACTGGACAACAAGACTTCTGTCTTTGTGAACCGAACAAGGGTAGCAGAGGAAGCCCTTGAAACTGGAACCCAGCAGTAGTAGAAATGCAACCTCGTTCATTCCCTGCATCCAAATGCATCGAGCTTGAGGCTCTAATCCTGCACTACTAGAGATTTGCGATGGTATTAGCATTTTTCATATATGACAGTTTATTTTTTTCTGGTTGTAATCACCACTGCTGCCATTTAAACCATTTTTAACGTTGCTAATTCATTTTTGTCTGTGTTCCAGCTGGAATCTTATACCATGGTAGCAAAGTTTGTCACAAGTGCTATTAAAACCTGCATTTTGTAACATGCTTTGCAACAAATTTTGTGGGTTGTGGGAAAGTTCACTAATTTACAGTTCTTTCACATATGTAACAAGGATGATAATACAAATTTAGCACAAAAAGGGGCAGCGAGATTAAATTCACTATCTGAAAGTACATCGAGATCCTGAAGAGACGGTACTAGAGATAGGAGATGCAAAGCATTATTACCCAGCGACTGTCATATGATAAGGTCAGTATGTTATTAGCTAATGAAATACAGACTTAATATATTCCCAACTGGATATGGAGGCAGGATCTCAGTGTATTTTATTAGAATAATGCTAATTCGAAAATCTGGATTTAAGTAAGAGGTGATGGGCAGACCAAACAACTTCAATGCTGTTTAACTAACCCAAGAGGGATAATCTGCACGCCTGACATCCCAGTTCCAGACACCAGCACTGCCAGTGCCAAGATAAATTTCGTAGGCTTGGGCACCTTTCTTTTAATTAGTAATACCTAAAGAATGCTCAAAGATTTAATATAGCTAGGTATATCATTATATTATACATACAGTAGGCATCACTGTGCACAAAATTTACCCTCCCTGGGTCTGTGAAGCCCCAGCTATTCAATCCCTTCAGAAGGGATGCAGAAAAGCTGGGAGAAGGTCTGTCACCGTGGTTTTGATCCACGTTTCCAGAACAGACCCTAGCTGATATTGTGTCTTCATTTGAATGAAAAAATTAGTCTTGTAAAAACGTGTATCTTGAACATTGAAAGGAAAAAAGCTCTCTTAATCATGACTCATTAGAAGGAAAAAAAAAAATCCTCTCATTTGGTTTATTTAGCTCTGATTTGCTATCTTGCTACTGGCTATTTCTTCCTGCTGTTTTTTCCGTATTTGTGTATCTGGTCCTCACACTTACAGCCCAGCAGCCTAACATTCCCCAGGGGCTTCCCAAGACCACTGACATTCGTTATTCCCTTCTGCTATGAGCTAAACATCACTTTTATGTACTCCCAGGTCATCCCTTTGATTTTGAGGCAGCTCCTAAGTGTAATTGAGGGCAAGAAAAATGACAAATAGTCAAATATTTCTGTCTTCACATTCCTTTCTTCCTTCTCTTATTTCCATCTCTTGCTCATAACGTCCCCCAGTTTTCCCACTTTCGCTCTGTCCTGGGAGCTAGAGACATACATATTTTCCTTCTCAGTGTTGAAATCAAAGGTTCTTTTCCAGCACATTCTCCCTGTAGACCAACATGGATATCAAAGAGCAGTGTTTGCACGCAGACTGTGAACACAAAAGACCTTCAGCCTTTTTACGACACTTCGGTGAGATTACTGACTGCGATCTATTGTGTATATGCTCTACAGTGTGTTGATTCCCAAAGAGTGTATGTCCCTGAAGACAGAAGCTCTCTCAAAACACTTATTTTTTCTCCACTGATCACAGAAGGGGTTTACACAATACCGCAAGACAATACAGATACTGAGGTATTTCACTGAGCCAGGAGAAATGCCAGCGTAAGTACCTGACCCAACTACAATTCTCTATTGACAAAATACTCCTTGAATCAACTAATCCCTTACCTGGGTCAAATGAGTCACTGCTTTTGAGGAAGGGTAGAACACTGGGATTAACTAACCTCTTGAACAACACGGGCCAACAGCAGCTTACCCAACGCTGCTACAGTAAACCGAAAACATCTGTTTGAGCTAGTAAATATGTTTAACTCTGATTCAAAGAATTCAAGGGATGAAGCCTCTACTGTGAGAGAGGGAAAAATAATCAGTTTAACCTGCCTAGACTCCTTGGTGGACAGATCCCTCACACATTTCACAGCAGCAGTGAAAGCTTCAGCGGGAACTCTACCTTCTAGACAGCAAAATCAATCAGCGTCATGGCACAAATCCACTGGAAACTGGGCTCGCCTCGCTCCAGCTCTACGGAGCTACTGGAACCGCATCGCTCCCCGGCTGGAGGGCTCGTCGTGGCTGGACAGACGGATCCTCCTGCGGTCCCGCCAGGCCCCCGGCCAGGCTCCCCAGCGTCTGCAGAAAGAGCACATGCAGAACTCCATCAGGGTAAGTAATGAGATGTAAATGTATTCCTTCAGAGGTTGATCCAAAGCCCACTGAAGTCAATTATTATTAATGTAATTAGTACTGTATAAGCTGTTCAAGACGTAATTCAAGTCAGGTCTCCATCAAGCCAGACTGTGTGTATATGCAGAGCAGATTTAAAGGGTTTACAATCTCAATAGGTGTGATAGAAAAATGAAATGTAGGAAGGGGATGTGAGGAGATATAAAAAGAGCAGATAATCTGCCACAGAACGCAAATCTCAGTCCTATGTTTTGTCTGTCAAATCATGTACCCTTCAGAGGGAATTTTCAGGAAATGTTAAATCAACATCGTGCTCATTAAACAGTATTTTAGACCTTTATTTCCAAGGAATTTTACCTCCTCCTAAATTTTCCTTGATTTTCCCTCGCTCCCATCAAATGTAAGCACATCTCTTATTTCTCCAGCAGTGGATATATATTCAGGGTCATTCAAGCCAAGGCAAAGGAATGACCCTGCAGTTACCAGACTGAATGAAGAGCTGAACAAAAGCCACCATGAGCTTCGCTTTCTTCTGTATCGGTAATTTAAAAGGACTGAGTCACATTGTGCACTTTCTGCACTCCTACACAGCCTCCTCCAAGGTAACTGGTTTGCTCCAGTGTCACGGCCAGATGCCAATCCACAATAACATCTCTGCGTGCTGGCACCAGCCCAAAGTCATCTTTTTTTTTTTTTTTTTTTTTTTTTTTTTTTCAGTACAGAAGGGAGAGTTTGCATTCGCAGAGGGAGGGGCGAGCAGCCAGCCGCGGGAAGGGCGCGCGGCTCAGCTCGGTGCGAGGAGCGTTGGCTTCGCACAACACCCTCTCCCCCAGCTCCCGGCTGCTGCGGCGAGAGCACCCTCTGCTGCTTCGCTCCCTCCTGCCAAAAGGCCCAGGCAAGGCCACGGCGTCTTCGAGCCCTTCCCAAACGTGCACCGCAGGACGTGCCTGGTCCCCCAGCTTCCCGCATCCCACCGAGGCCGGCACCCATCCTGCTCTCCAGGCTCTGCAAGCGCCCGCTCCAGTTTTACGGGTGGCAAGGTGGGAATTACTCACGGCTCCATCCCCAGTTCTGCAAACCTGCCAGCTTCCAGGTCAAGAGATTGAAGAAACACAGCAGGAAGCTCTCCTTGTTCTTTAATTGTGGCGAGGGGGCTTCTCCCCTGCGGCACGCCGCGTGGGTGTAGCTGAGGATACGCACTGCATGACAGCCCTCAGCCCCGGCACGGGCTGCACGTGGAAATTTTCCTAACTGCCATTGCTATTAGGCCATATGAATGCAATTATAATATTCCAATAGAAATCATTCAAGTATGTGGTAAACCAAGGGAACATACAAGGGAATGTGTGTAAGATAATCTCTCTATCGTGCGCTGCAAGGACACCGGGATTCCTTCCAGAATCCAAGAGCTCCCCACACCTCCCCGCTGCTCCCGGGGGAGGCCGGCAGCAGCTGGGCGAAGCGGGGCTGACGGGACGGGCACTGCCAGGTCGCCCCCGAGCCGGAAAGCCAGGCGGCCCCGCCGGTGCGGACGAGAGAAAGGAGCGGTAGGAAGGTATTTTGTAGCTGGAAAAGGCAAGTCAACATGTAAATCCTAGTTAAAATATCTTTATTAGCAGCATTTTAATCACTTGCAAAATCTGGAACCGGATCAAACCAAACATAAGGCAGCAGCTGCTGTAAACAGCCGTTGTTGAAATGGAAAAATGATTAGCGCTGAGGGAAGGATGTCAGGCATAATGAGCCTGCCTCGAGCGCTGCTGGAGCTCAGCACCGGGCACTGCCGGGCACTGCAGCCACTCACCTCGGGTCCTCCAGCCTCGAGCGGAGGTCCCCAGGCCCAGCCTCTGTTTGCACATGGGGATCACCAGCCCCTGTCCGCACTCACTGCGTTAAAAGGTGCATTTCAGCCTCTGCTTTCAGGGGAGGGAAGGAGAAGGCTGAGGCAAGAGCCTCCCTCCTTCCATCCCACACCAGACTAACGCTGACAGTCCTCCAAACTACTGCAAAATTGGAGAAGAGTGATTATCCACCAAAACCTGAAGCGAATCCCAGCCTCACGCTGGCCGTGTGCTGGCTCGGGCTGTATGACACCATCTTCCCCTCCTCCTGGGAAGGTGGCTCCAGGCCACCCGTGGGTGCTGCTGGCCGCAGGCTGCTCCGCGCCCAGGTGCCCATCAAGTGCACAAAGCCTGTCATGCTTCAGCTCCCCCTGAGCAAACCAATATATTGTGAAATGCCAGTAAAAAGCAAGGAAACAGCGTATCACCTTGACAGCAAAATGTTCTCAGAACAGGAAGCTTTCTATGTGTATTTAAATAAACACAACCAAGTTAAAATGGGAAAACTGGGCTTCAGAAGTGGTCGTGCAAAGCAGTCAGAAGGCCAGGGGCTTCCCTTCTCCTCACATAGGAAACAAGTGGCAAATCTTAAGCAAATTCATAAGTGCTTTAGTGTCATAAAATCACAGAATTAAAAGAACTGGCTAGAAGCCTTGTACAGATGCTGTGGTCCCTTCTCACTCTCCTCTCACCTTTACCTACAGGTACTGCAACAGCTGCTCTTTTCCTGGATGCCTTTTAACTAGGTGTCCCCTCCAGACAGTTAAAACCAGCTCCCACTATTGTTCCTGGCATTTCTGAAGCACCCTGAGCTGTACTTACCTAATTTCAGTGGTTACTGGTGCAAGCCATGAAGGTCTCAGCACCAGCGATGGCCTCAGGCGAGCAGCACGGACTGCCCGCAGCTGCGCGGCCTCTCGGCACGTCAGGCCTCAGCAATAGCAGGCAGTGCAACTTTCACTCCCTCCTTCAAGGCATTTTCCCTGGTGTGGACAGGTGGATTCCTTAGCAAAGCGACCATGAAAACTGGCAATATTCGCGTTTTTCCCTGGAGGGACAACTCTGCCAGGGAAAACACAGCGGTGGGACCAGACCCCAGGGGAGCGCTGCTGCTCGCTGCGAACAAAACCACCCCGACCACATGCAGTGGGAAGCATGCATTTCGGTGGGTGTTTTTTACGGTTGGTATTAGCATCTCTTTTGATATTTGGCAAGCAAAATGGAGCTCAGGCAATGGGTGAGACAGCTACAACACTCAGCCGGCACGGATGTGAATTTTTCATCATTTTAATAAAAAACACCCAATCTGCTTTCACTGCACATGCCACCGTAGCTATAGGAAAGGTGCAAAATGAACTTTTAACCTAATTTTCAGGTTGAACTAGTCTACATAACAACATTATATATTCAAGGCACCCTGAAGAGAAGTTCAGATATATCTGCTGCTCTTTAATGTTGCAGTCTCAGCAATGTCTCTCCTACACCAGCAGGGCTTATTATGATGTCTTTGATTTTCATGTCGTACCGATGCGCTTGAGTTACATGCTTAAAAACAACGGGTCTGTCTTTCCCAGTCAGTCAAAATTATCGAGCATAGCTCATGCCACTGCAGAGCGTGCTGGCTGCCAGGACAGGGCCCGGAGCATCCAACAAGAAGAGCCAACCAGTCCCCATGATTTTGTTGGACACGTTTCCTGGCACTTCTGCCCCCCTTCTCCCTGCCCTTCAACCCCTCTAAGAAGTGTACAAGATAGGCAACGAGGAATGCACCAAGCTATCTTCAGCTAGCCCAGACTACCACAAACAAAATCTTTTCATAGTTTCCTCCCTCATCATCATCAATACATTTAAAATATCTTAATACTAATACTATAAAAATACCAATTCTGTTTGATATTACTAATAATATTTTTAATGGTATTTAAAATGTTTGAGCAGTGTCCCTGCTCCAACAACCCGTGAAAGATGATTAAGCAAAGCCAGATGTTTGGGTGCAGCCCCGCACCCTGCACAGTGCTGAAGCCACGTGATTTTCAGTGATGCTAGGAGGCCAGGTGGACCATTCAGGCATTATTTGAACAAGACCCATTTACACAGCTTAAGCCAACTGATAAATGGTTTTGCAAGAACAAGAACTGCTCTGTCACCAGAACTCAGAGAAGCCACCAGAGCCTCTCATCAAAGCCCAGAACATCGGCAGGATGATGCTGACCTCCAGCTCAAGCTGCAGCTCTTTGTGATGCCAAACATCCAGCAATCACAGCTGTCCCACGGAGCTGGTGCAAAGGTCCTTGTAGTCTAGGTCATCATGCACGTGTGCTAATTGGAGAGTATCAGAACAGGGTGAGCACAGAACCATAATTGCTCTCACACAGGTTTCACAGCACTGGTAACCACCTTTCATGAAAAGTGACAATGCAAGAGCGCATCTGCCTAACATCAGAGCCTACAGACAGCACCTCCCACCTGAGCAACTTGAAACTTCTTACTAGTTAAGGGAACAACTTGAAATTTCTCATTGGTTAAGGGAAAATTTTCATGTCTTCCATTATTACTTCTTCAGTGAGGCTGATCCATCAGCAGCATCCAACCCTAAATATCCTTTGTAGGGTGTCTTAAAGAATACTTATTCCAAAACTGAATTATTTGCTCCCCATGATCTGCTTTTTTTCCTCATAAAACAGAGGAAGCTACAGCTACAACTGGCACTGCAGCATCCTGGTTCCTTTCACCATCTGAAGAGCTCCTCTCCCCTTCCTCATTGCCAGGATGCCATGAGAAATTCCAACTCCAGAAGCAGCTCAAATCGTTTAGACTATGAACACAGACACGTGCCATCATCATTCATGTGTGTCATGATGCGTGTGCACCTATTCCTTCATCATCCGAATTCAGAACGTTGAGTCTGAAAACACTGCTGTAGGCTTGAGAAGTGCCTTCATACTCCTGAGCTATTAGTCTTACCTGAAGCTGGAGGGGGAAAAAAAAAAAAAAAAAAAAAAAAAAAAAAAAAGGCGCATTGTTTAGTATTTTTCATTTCCATAAGGGGGAGCCTGTGCATAGAGGATTACTGGCTGGTGACTCTCCAGCCCCAGAGAATTTACAGTCACAGCTCACCGAGACCCGCTCTGGTGTCAGTCCCCCGGCCTGGGACAGGGCACGGCAGCTTGTATCGGGCACCGGGGCCGCCGCGCTTAGGAGCTGCCACCCTGTGGGGCACACTGCTGCGTTAACCAAAGTGATGCGACCCCTCCGCTAGCGCGGCTTCTGTTTATATAGTTGCATTGGTGAGAGGTCAACGTTTCTGTTCAGCTCGCGTGTAAGTCATACCTCCACCAGCACAAATGACTGCAGTGCGGAGACTGACTCCTAGTAAATATTAACATTTGTGGGATGAAAAATAATTGTGAGGGTTATGAGTCAAGATCTGCATACGGGTTACGTGGTAACAGGCTATTGACTGCTCATGGTTAGGCTTGAAATTAAAGGTTTTGCTGTAATCTGTCTTTAGGAAACACCTCCCGGCTCAGAGGGGAAGTAAGCCTTCCTCTGCTGCATGGCAGTGGTCCTGCAAAGTCATGGCTGGTTAAAGAGGCAGTGGAGAGGTAGCAAAAATGTCATATGCAAATTATCATGTGTGATTTGCAATTTTTCGTACACAAGCCAGGTGATAAGTTACAAACACACTCAATTTCCTACACACAACATATAAAAGTTGTTGAGTAAGAAGTTCGGCATGAAAAATCTAATGCTCTGAGCAGTTCTGAGGTGACAGGTTAGAGCTCCACTTCAAGTTCTCTTGGGAAAACATCGGCCTTTGTGCTTACACCTGAACTACTTTTTTGAAGAGTGCTGGCCACCACTCAGTGCTGCAGAAACAAGTTGTCTCAGCTTCAAGGTCTTCCAAAGTTTCTTTCATGGGGTAAAACCAAACTCCCATACAGAGCTCAAGGCCTAAATTCTCAGAGCCAGCTCTGAACAGCCATGAGCAGTTTTCCTTTCCTTTTCAAAGCTTTTGCTTAGTTTTATGCTCAACTTTTCATTTCTGTTCTGTCATTGTTATGAATAACAAGGGCATTAAGACAAAATTCCCCAGTTCCCGTGCGTGTGCGCAGGTTTGCCTGTTCAGTATTTCGTCAATTATTGTATTTCATCTGCATAACAAGATTTGTTTCTCAGGCATTACATCCACATATATCCCCTTTGCTATTCTTCACATATTCTGGGTTACATTCCAGTATGTCTACAGACTCAAAACCTACATAAATAACAAACACAAGGCCCAAGCGTTCCCCTCAAGCCGTCCTGTCCAGTAGAGAAGAACTACTCTAGCTTTAGGTTAACACAACAAGTGCCCTACTGGTTCTGCCTCGTACAACCACCATCCCTCACCTCCTCAAAAAGGCAGCTGCTTCAGCCCCCTGATTGCCATTTTCCCCTTCTCTTTACCATAATCTCTCTCGACTCCCTAATATTCTTCTTAAAATACAGGGCTTGGAACTGTATCCACAACACAAGCGGTGGGCATGCAAAGGTTTTATAGTTTCGTTTTTTTTTTTTTGCTGGTGCACTCCGAATTCTTCTTCATTTCCTTTTTATACGTGACCTCGTAGCCTAATCGCCTCACATTTCCATTGAACGCCTGCACGACAGGGAGCAGTTTGCAACATTTCACTCACGTGCACAAATCAAATGCACCATGAGAGAAATGTTTTGAGACTCTTAGTTTCTTTGTTCAGTCTTGAAAACCATTCAGACGAAGAGGTGTTACACAGCTTTCTTCCACAGCCTGAAATAACCTGCACCGAGCAAGCCTCTTGCACCTACCACAGAAGGAACTGCACAAAAGTAGGGCTGCCTGGGCTGAGAGCGGGCAGGGGGAAGCCATCCCATCCCCACCCTGTGGAAGGACAGATTTCCAGAAATCCAACGAGCCCATTCGACACAAACACAAGACGGCAAGAAAACCAGGCCACTTAAATGCCTACAATCCAATTCCGGTGTGTAATTCATCATATCAGGCAAGAGATTTCTGTGGGATCCAGAACAAGTTCAGCAAATCTGGGGTCTCTTTTTGTCATGTGCAAACCCACAAGGATGCTGCTTGCTTCCTGCAGGGTTTTTCCTGCCTCATATAAACAAAATTCTCCTGATGTTGGTCTCTCACCGGGGTGCCAGTTTCAGACGAGGCCATTTTACAAATAACAAAGCGCGTATCAAGTCAACGACTCCAGTGGCATGAAGCTTAGGTGAGAGGCATCAAAGAATGAATTATATTAATTTTTAAAATAGCAATGGAAATGGTGAAATTCATCTCCTGAAAGCTTCCAGCTGAGCCTTGCTAAAGTAAACGCTCTAGTCCCACGGAGCAGCATCGGCTTCACAGAGGAATTGCGCTGGCACCCCTTGGCTTTACACACTTCTGGATCTCAGGTGAATTATTTGACTAAATGATTTGCCATGAAATAAAGTCGCTTTTTAATTTACAATAAAACACATCCACATCTACAGTTTGGGGAGACAGACAGTGAGGAGATAACGCTATCAGATCACAGTAATGTTTCTTCTGGTACAAGACTAGGGGAGAATCAGTCCAAAGAAAACTACTTAGCAGATTGAAGCAGTCGAAAAAAAAGTACATTTACTTGTTAATAGCTAATAGTCTCAGATGTCCAAGGTACAAAGGAAAGTATTTGAACAGCTTAAAAGTTTTATGGTTAGAATAACATTCAATAAAAAATGCATTTTTGCAGGACTGGTTAAGAAACCACATGCAGGCGGGAATTCCCGGAAACCCCAGGGGCAGGCACCTTCCTCCGGAGAGGAGCAGGGTGGGGAGAAGGGAGAGGCCTTGCCGGGCTGCCCGCCTATGCCAGGGAAGAAGGGAAGGGACTTTTTTTTCCCTAAAATACCACAACTGTTCTCCCTCAGGAAGGTCTCGGAGACTGTACAGACACGACATGCAGGAAGGGCTGGACACTCATGGCTGGGCAGTCACAGTACTCGTACCTCTCCCCTTTCCCTGTGCCACACCAAGTGTTAGGTCCCTGCTGTAGACTCCAGCCTGTTACTCAGCCACAGCCACAACGGGTGAACGCTAACATCCAGGACAGACGGAAGGATTTCTGAGGCTCCCAAAAGGCCACCAACTCTGCTTCAAAGGAAGAAGCCCTGAGATCTACGGTCATGAACCCACCACAATCTGAATCGCCTCCCAGCTCACACCAGCTTTATGCCAGGAAGATTCCAAATATGAAAGCTGGGTGATGTCTTTGCCATCTCCCCAGAAATCTGCCATGTTACGCTGTATGTTTCACTGAAATACCACACTTGTCAGCTTGTTTAATGAAGAAGTCATGAACTTTCAGAGCAATGCTTGCCTCTGGACAGAGAGGAGCTGGGCCAAGCTTCAAATATGCCGACACGATGATTTACAGATCTGTATCAAAACCAGAGCGGGAGTTACCGTTTCTCACTATTTGGAGAGCTGAAACCAGGTGAGATGCAGTGTTTTCTAATATGTTTGACCTAGAAGTTTAGAATGCCTTTGATTCCAAAATTCAAAGTGAAAGTCAGGGAAATGAACCCAAGAATGCATCTCCACACAGTGCTGTGAAGTGAAAGCACAGCTTTGCAAAAGCTTTAGTTGACGTCTTCCCTTCCAGGAGGCTTCTAAAACAGTTACTAACTTCTGACTGACCAAGTGCAAAATGCCTTCACTGTACTATTCTCAAATGGCTTTAAAAACAACTAGTTATAGATTACGTGTGCAT
This sequence comes from Oxyura jamaicensis, assembly GCF_011077185.1. Classification (NCBI taxonomy): domain Eukaryota; kingdom Metazoa; phylum Chordata; class Aves; order Anseriformes; family Anatidae; genus Oxyura; species Oxyura jamaicensis. The sequence continues at coordinate 6,112,089 of NC_048905.1, forward strand.
TAGAAAATGCCTTCATCTGGCACAAGCATCTTACACGGTTTCCAGGAATTACCTTGTTTCACCGTAATTGCAACTGATGTCAGTGTGACCTAAAGGAGTGTTAAGCAGGAGAAGAGAGGGAAACACAAAAAATACCCTAACAGAACCAGCACGCTTGCATAACGTTTACCAGTGTTTGCCTGACAGCTGTCTACCCACACTTGAGAACATCAAAACCATGGAACACCAGCACAAGGAATGCTTCACGAAGTGCCACATAAGCACATCACAATAGGTTCCTGATACGTATATGTATATGCACAGAGACACATACAAGATGTATCTTTTCATTCGATAAAGCAGATCCTGCTGTCACCAATATTCTGTGAAATGCTCGTGTACTCCTCACAGCACCTGGGCTGGTTTTTCATCCCCAAATTCCTCTTTTCCATGCTCCAAACAGCCTTAGGAAAGCCACACCACTCTGCAAACGAAGCGCTGCGAGAGCAGAAGCCCAGTCTGCACAACCTGCAGGAGTCCTTTGGTGTCGGACTCCCACCCAGGCCTTGTGTTCCAGTATCTGTCCTTTCTGCTAGTCAGGACTGCACACGCATCACTCAGTTTGATGTAAAAATCAATCGGTCGTGCTCAGCTTGGACAGGTTCAGCATCAAACTGCAATACCTTAAGGATAATCCATTCTTTCGACAGTCCTTGAGAGTCCTGGCTCAGTCGAACCGTAATGAGCCCCGCAGTAAGGTGGGCTGGGGCTGCTGCCCCTTGCATCAATCACCATGGGGAAAAAAAAAAAAAAAAAAAAAAAAAAAAAACATTTTCTCTACTACGTCCACCTGCATTCAGTTGATACACTTAAATTTGTGCCCAAGTCTGAAGAGACAGGTGCATTACAGCAACACGGATAACTGCGCCAAACGGATGTGCATGCACATTATACGAGAGGGCAGATCAGTGTCCTCATGCCTGCAAGTGCAAATACTCGAGTGACACTGCTGACCAAACAGCCAGGCAGCTGCACAGTTACAGCAGTTTCTGAACCGCTGCCCACTGACGCTTCCCACCACTCCTCCAGCCCAAGGACCATGGAAGCTATCTTTATCCTTCTAGTCTCCCAAGCCTTGCTTTACATGCACGTACCTATTTTTTTTTTTCATGCAAAGTGTTGATGTGAAGAGCTGCTGGTCAGCGAGGCACGTAGCAGCCACCCTGGGGATACAGCTCATTCTGGCCGAGAACCAGAGCTGCCTGCAGGTATCTGCACAAGCATGTTTTGCACACACCTTCCTCGCAGCCACAGATGCTTTAGCTTCCTGGCCCAGTGAAGGGACTTCGTCTCTAGAACAGATGCCAGCAGACAGATTTCCTTTGATGTGTTAAGAAGCCATGAAATCTCTTTGTTCTGTAAGTAAAATCATGTACCACTTCCCATACAGGGAGAATTTTGCTACCTACATAAAATATTATTGTGATCTTTAACCTTGCAGGGGAACCACGCTGCATGCAATACTGAGGAAAAATAACAAGGGAACAGGCAAACACACATGGAAAGATAGTTTTGTTACTCTCCAACGTTCCAGCTGTGTCCCTTTACACGTGCTCAGCATGTAGCCTGCTTTTCTGTCTGTATCCCCACTGTGCTCTCTTCTGCCTTTAATGCAGTTTTCCCTCTCATACCTCCTGCTATCCTCCCCTTTGTAGTTTCACAGCACCCTGGCTAGCAGGCAGGATGCTGGTGCAGGAAGAAAAGATGAGTGTGGCAGCGAGCAGGCCGAAGAGAACCTCTCCACTGGAGAAACGAGCTCTGTCCCTTCTCTCACTCCACGCAACGTGACCATGCTCTGCTCCCATTTGCTTTCCTCAAGGCAGCTAGGCAAGGACCCTGAGGGAAAGGAAGTGGGTCTGGAGCAGCTCGCTGGGAGGGAAGAAAGCACCAGTTTTGAACAGAATTACCAAAGAGCAGGTCCAACTGATTCAATGGGTTCAGCTGAGCAGTTACAAGAAGCACCGCCTCTCCACAGTATTTTCTAGCTGCAAATAGCAGCACAGCAGCTGCCAGCAGCGTGAGCTTTGGAAGGCCACGAAGGGCTCCTCAGGGCCCCTTCCAGGCTGTGCATGGATCCACGCTCCCTGTTACCCCCGGTTCACTTACGCCCGGGCTTCCACGCCACAGCCAGCCAGCCCTGGCCACAACAGACACGTTGCTCTGAAGCAGAGACATCGAATTGCTACTGCCTGGCCACAATTGCCATCTTCTTGCTCTTGCACTGGTTTGTTACGGGGTTTTGGTACCCAGCGACCCAGGCATGTGGCTTTGTGAGTGCTAAGGCCAAGGAAACCTGTTTTGCTGCACACTTCTAACCACAGCAAGAGCAAACTTTCCTTGAAGCTTTTCTTGCAGCTGGGGCAATCACAGCATTTCTCCTTCTGCGGGGTCTTGTTGCTCCCTGCAAGAAACGCTGCCCATGACGGCAAGCTCCAGCCACTCCTGCAGCCGCAGCACTTGCTGGGTCTCTGCCTGACTCGTGGTGTCAAGAAGCGCTCACCATTCTTCCCCATCAAACCTGGCTGAAACCAGTCAACAGTTTCACAAGCAGCCCGAGAACAACCCAGCTCCACGCAGGCAACAGGACAGCATCTCCATTGCTCGTGCTGGAAAAAAGCTCTAAGACTCTAAGGTTCCAGTGTCCCCTAAGGAGGCGCGGTGCAGGAGGTAGGGCTCCTTGTGCCAGTGGTGCACGGGTCGGAGCAGTTTGCAAGGCTGTGAGCTTACCCCTGAGCTGACAAGAGAGGCGAAGGCAGGGAGAGGAAAAGCAGGAAAACCCCACAGGCTGGGGCTGCACCCTGGCTGGGTGACACTGGCCTGGGTGCCCCGTCCAAGTGAGGGCAGGGCAGCTCCACATAGGGCATCACCAGCCAACGCAAAAGGAAAGCGCCTATGGGAGGTTTCGGGGTGGGTTATTTGAGAATTAATTTTCCAAAAAGAAATTTCATTTTCTTACTCAAAACTTCTCTCTGCAGCTGTAAATTCTAAAATTCACGTTAAAATATTTGAAAATTTTATGAAGTCTCATTCAAGACAAGTGTTCTGAGACAATCGTTTTTTTCCTGTGCCCTTTTTTTTTCTTTGAAAAGTGGGCGAGCAAGCAAATGAGGTGCTTCTGTCGCAAGCGACAGCCCACCAGGCTTAGCAAGGACTCATCGCCGGTGTTAAGCAATATGGAACTACTGGCTCCGGGATTGTTTGTGCACAGCATTGGGTCTTTTGAAAGAAAAGTCAATGGGCTTCAGGCGGCAGCTGTGACAGGGAGACCCTACAAGAAATTTGCTTTTATTCATGCTCCCAAGGCATCTATCCTAAACGAAAGGCTATAGGTGCTGACAAGCTTCAGCACCACAGATTAAGCCAAGACAGGAAAAGTAATTGAGGGAGAAAAATAAACAAAGGAATATTTTAGTTATCTTGGGGATGAAAGGTTCTTTTGACTGGCTTTGCTAGTCCTCTAACACAACCTTTAGCTTTGCTTGGAAGAATACTAGATTCTCTATGGGATGCCAAGTCATGAATCCATCAGAAAAATCTATTTTTGAAATCTTTCTATCACACTACGCAAGGAAAAAGTTGTGTTGACAAAAGTGCCCACTGCGTCTGACATTGCCTTTCCTTGTTCGTTGCTTTAAAAAACACGTAGGAGGTTGGGACTACGGGATTTATAAATGTGGAGCAAACCCCATCCCTTTAATCTGAAATCTGTCTTGCTTTGCCCTCAGGTTGACATTTATTGTTTAAAATCCTTGAGAAAATGTACTGAGGAATTGCCCATTCCCATCAGTTTGAGTATGAAATGTTTAAAGTGCACATATTTCATCTAGTGCCAGGTCCAGGATCACAGCCAGGTCTTGTTTGACAACCAGATGACTAACACAAAGGGGTTCCCCTTATGAAAACGTTTAGATATGTGAATTGGCACACGCGAGCAGATCACAACATACCCTTTTGGGAGCCAGATCACAGGCATGTGCGGGGCATATGGGCAGCCACATGAAAAGCGCGTTGCCACACCGAGCTGGGAGCGATCGCGTTGAATAATCAGGCAGCCAATTTGGGGGGCATTTTCTATTTCTCTGTAATGCACAGAGCTGCTTAAGGGCGTTACATGGAAACAATTTTAAGAGTGAAAATGAAAACTGACCGCACGTTGCCGGGAGGTTAAGGAACGCTGATAGGCGAGTTTGGGATTACTCCACGCACACACAGCGCACGCCTTCAGCACGGCAGGACGTTTTCCCCATGAACCTCGGGACGCGAGGCATCAGCTGAAGAGAGGAGTGGTACTTTCCTAGGGTCTTCCTTTCTTTAAATCCTAAATTTCACCTTCAATTCTCAAATAATTCATTCCAATTAAACAGAAGTATTTTCACACTGTCCATGCATTTGTCTCCCTGCGATACAAATTACTGAATCAAAAATGGGAGGAGAATCCCTGGGATGTGCCAGGTCACGCTTCCGCGGCTGCCCCTCCCAGCAAATGGAAACAAAAATCCCCCTCCCAAAAAAAGTTTTAAACTCAAGAGATTGCTATGGACATTTGGGTGTTCAGAAGGGCTTTTCAACCCGAGGAATTCCATTTTCGAGCAATTCATTGAAGCTTTTTACAATTAGCAGAAGTTGTGCTTCTGCAATTCTTTGGCTCCAGGAGATAAGTAATCTTAAAATAGCTGATGCTGTACGACATGGTGAAATGTTGGGATATGCAGACAAGCGGAGCAGCTGTGCAGTGTCATGAACAATTTTCACATGTAAGTACTCATCGTTTCCCTACCAAAAGGCAAACACGCCCGGGTAACTCAGCAATCAGCCCAGGAGGTCGCCGTATCGCGCTAACGTCAGGCACGGGCGACCTGCTCTGCTGCATGCCACCCCAGACTCGTTCCTAGCTAACATTCAAGCAACCGAGAAGTCCCCAAACCGAGTACTGTGGGGTACCAAGGGCAGCTCACTGCTGCTGCTGCTCTCACCTGCTGGCTCTGCGCCTTCTCTCAGGACCGCTGGGTATCCCAGGCCATAGGGGTGCAGCTGCCATCCCTCAGTTATCCCCAAGGGGGAACCTGAGCAGGCCCCTGAGCCATCCCTGGCTGGATCTCTGCCCCCACTCCAGGGTGACCACCATGCTCCAGGACCATCCCTGTGGCCACCAGGCTGCTGGACCTCTTGGGCTAAGGCCACGTACGGGCTGCTGTACTTCGGAGAACACACGGACCTTGTGACGACACCGCTGGGCTGTTAGTTGTGCATCTGTATTCATGGAGATACCTTCAATGGGCTATCCAAAGGTACTTAACAACAGCAAATATTTTCCTGGGTGCTGCAAACGTGACAGATTTATACTAGCAGTGATATAACATGCAGCTATGTTTATTCACATCAGGGTCATATTTTAAATTCTGAAGTTTAAAGAAAAGGTCTAGAAATTCAGAGCAGCTGCTAAAATGATACCGTCAATAGCAAAGAGTCAACATGAGCAATAGATGATGTGAAATGTATTTCACCTAGAGGTTTTTAGCAGGCTTTCAAATACTGCTATTTTCAACTCAATTCAGAATTTTAACATTTCAAAAAATAGGAAAATTTTCAAGAAGGAGGTTTTAAAATTTGAAATGGAAGTAAATTTGAGAATGAAATGTAGAAATATTTGTAAAAATGCCTCTTTCCTCTTTTTTTCTGTTCCTTTTTGGCACAGCCTCCTGCATGCCACCAACCTCCCACCTGTGCACCAGCGGCGATGCCTGCTCACTGGCGGCTCTGGGAGGGAAACCCCAGCTTCGGGCATTATCTCCTGGCTGTCCGTTGGCCTCTCAGCACGGCCACACCAGCTCAGCCTTTCCTTCCTTGCCCTGGCTCGACACTGTCCAGGATGAGGTGTCTGCGGGAGGCACCCTGCTCCAGGCCACCCCACTGTCCCCTGAGGCAAGGCAGGGACATGCCAGCCGTCTGCGTCTTCGCTCCAAGTGGCTGTGCAGTGACCGCACTGTTACGGTAAATTAAACCGTGGGATTTGACTCAGTAAATATTTTGCATGAGGAGAAGGTAATGCGATCACAAGGAATTTCTTGGCACGGGCTGCTCTCCCAATTAATATTTACCAGTCATCTCCCTGTCATTCCACCACATCATTTCCAAAATCCTAACAGCTATGCACATATGGCTCTCCAAGGACATATTTTAGTTGAGGAATCTTCTTTGGCAGATCTTATGAGGCCCAGCTGTTCCTCCAGCACCAGCTGAAGCTTTGATTCCCCTTCACTACCACCTGCAGGTAACGGGCGGCAGCGATGGGTGTAACAGTGCCGCAGACCTGCAGGTGTCCTTGACAAAGCCAGTCACCAGTTTTTGAGTTTCTTGCAACAAGATATTTCTGGGACATGGTTTAAGATCTGACAGAACGACAACAAACAACACAGAAGTTTAAGAGAACAAACTGATGCAAAGCCCACCGCAACCTCTCCATTAAAGCAATCTGGATGTAGGATCAGAGGACACGTCACCCTCATTTGGGCTATTTGAGCCATCCGGAATGAAATTATGGAATTCTCAAGGAGAATCCCTGCCTGTTACACCTTATGCTCAGCACCACCAAAGAGGCAGTGCAGGGCTGTGGTGGAATAGCTGCCTTTACCCACTACGTTCAGGAACTTCCTGTATTCCTCCAGCAATTAGGAACTCACCTGAAGTCCTCTGATCATTGTCCAAAACCCTACTGCAAGCTTCATAGTAAGGCACTTGGGAAATGCAAGCGGGGAGTGAACTGGTGGCATTCATTCACTCAAACTTATTTTCTTCTATTTCTGAGAAAAAAAAAAAAAAAAGGAAAAAAAAAAATGAAAGACAGGATCATTATGTCCACTGGCCTTAAAAAAATATAACATCTTTGATTATTAATTTCTCAATTTTTTCCTGAGTTCCTGAAGACTGCACTGCTCCAACTATCGTAGTTCGCAGCCAGTCTGGTGCCTTCCCTACAGACAGCCGCCAAGGGCAATGCTTTGGGGGGCACAGAAATGGGGGGAAGCCTGAGGTGTGCCCTCAGCTGCACAGGGCTGCTGCCATCGCCCTGACACAGCCTGCACCGCGAGGGTCCCACAGCCGGCACCTGCGGGGCTTCTGCCTGTGAGCTGATGCAGCAGGGTGTGGGACCAGGCCAGATGTGACCTCACTTTTACGTCATGATTTGCTTTTGTGGCTTATCACCTACATGCTAGGTGACAAAACACAGTCCTACCAGATACAAAAACCGTTGTAGCCATCAGTAATTACCCAGAAGTGCCCCACAGATACACATTCAGGGGTTTTGCTCTCTGCTCTTCAACCACTTACTGTTAATACGCACTAGGTTCCCAGGGCCTGTGACCGAAGAGGAGATCAAGCAGGCAACCACGACGCCTGTCTGTCCCTGGAGAGCTTGCCAGTGCCACGGTGGCTGGGGGAGCTGGAGGTAAGTACCAAGCAGCTCTGTCCTCTGCTGCTGAGGCAGCACAACTTCACCCCTACAGCAGCTGAGATCCCAAAGAGGGGACTTCAGCAGCTTCAACGCAAGGTGTGTTAGGGTTTCCTTGGTCATACCCGTGGCGTTGATGCATACCCAGGGTAAACTCCTCATGGCAGTACAAGTGACTTCACGTTGACTCAAAGGAAGGAGGGGGCTTCCCACAACATCCTCTCCCAGCTGCTCTTCCAACAAATCCCTCCGAGTAAAGCAGAGCCTACTTTGCAGCTTATCACAGCATCGTTTGGGTTGGAAATCACCTCACAAGTCCCTCTGGTCCAACCTCCGGCTCAGAGCAGGTCAGCTGTGAGACCAGAGCAGGTTGCTCTGGACTTCGACCACTCCGGTCTTGAAAACCTCCCAGGAGGAGGCCGAACAGCCTCCCTGGAGAATCTTGTTCCACTGCCAGTCAACTGGCACAACACCAAGGCTATTTCAATGCATCTCCCGCATGGCCCCAGCAGATTACTCCTGGAAATCTGCCAGCTGCCTATGAAATCCTTGGTGAAGACGAATTTTCAAGTGCCTGTCTTACTGTCAGCAGTCTCCATGAGTACGGAGTCACTGCGCCTCACCGGAGTGCAGGGATCGTGGTCAGAGCTGACAGTGAAATATCCTCCTGCCTGCACACAAAAGCCACACATTTTGCTTCTGTTTCAGATACCTTCAGTACATCTCCCATTTCACCGTACAGCTCTGATGATACGTATCAGCACCGTTCTAGCAGCTGACAGCAGCTAGTAATTTCTAAGTAATTCAAGTTAAGATTGCAAATGACCTTCAGATAGCTTTGCGTTCTTACAACTTTCTGAAGTACCGTGGGGACTGGAGTCTGATAAAACTGCTTCCAATGATAACAGCAAGCACAGAGAACACACAACCACGATATAAGTAATTTATGTGCTTAGCTGAAGAAACTGGCAGGCTATTTCATATGCTTACAAATCAAATGAGCAAACTCAGTGTTCAATACACTGCCCCCCCCCCCCCCCCTTTTATTTAGCGTAGCGTAACACATTTCTTCTCTTTCATCATCATTCAGAACATGATCCTGAGCTGAATGCAACTGGGGCTGCTGCATTTGCTTCAGAGATTTCAGCACTGAATCAGATGAACATGCAAAAATAGAATCAATCTATTTTTACTCGCCAAAAAGCTGTGCATGAAGCAATCTCCACTTCCAATTCTGAGAGTACTCATCTCTCCCTCCTGAACGTGGAAGCGCAAGTACATATATAAATCCACCTTAATTTCCTGCACAAAGAACTAAATGCAATTTAATTTCAGAGACGTATTAGAAACGCCGCAAGTGAATGGCACAGAGCCTGTACCAAGGACTAGGCACAGTGCCGTCTTTCTATTTATACGGGTTGAAGGATTTACCATTATTAATCACTGAGGCTCTGAGCTGGCAGTCAGCACAGTTATTCTCACCTCTAGTCCCCCTCCGACAGGGAGCCACTTACAAATGCTGAGATCTGCTTCTGGTTTCTATCATCTGGGGATACAAATGAGTCGTTACTGCCTTATCTTCAGCTAGCATTGCAGAGCCACTAGTTGAATCCACATGACTGAGGTTCACATCAGCTGGGAAATGCTGAACACGGAAAGAGGCAGGTCATCTTCCTGGGCTCCTTTCTTAGCTGCAGGATTTGCACCACACTGAGGAAAAGCTCCCTGAACATTCCTGTCTGAAATACCTGACAAACATTCATCGCTGGCAGAACAACTGGTAAACCGGGACCTGCGTTCCTGACAGCCGCTGATACAGACTAGACAATCATCTTGCCTTCGCTCTGTGAACCTGCACACATCCAAAGAAAAAAAGGGAACAGTAGCAATCAGCGTGATTAACTCATCATGACCAAACCTGCAATGTGAGAAATTCAGTGTTTGGCTGCATGGCTCAGCTCTGACCCCTTCCTACACTGCTGCATGGCCCGCCCGGCTGGAGGCCATAATCACCAAATGCTGTGACAAAGGAGCTGAGTAAACAGCACCGTGTTTCAGCAAGGCGCCCAGTCTGCTGTGGGGCCAGGGAGCAGGACAGGACATTTTGGCTTCATTTTGTGTTAATTGTTCATACTGCCGAGCTGGCTGCCAAATAAACTGCCAGTCAATTAAGACACAAAAAACCTCACATTTCTTGATTTTATAGTATGGCAAATATCCCATTGCTTCCAAATTCAAACACCCATCCTTGGGGCAGCTGAGTCCAAACCCGCACACTGAGACCAATGCACGCGCCTTGCCCACAGGACCCCCGCAACGCCTCGTTTTTACGTAACGCTCACCATCCCGAAGGAGCCAAGGGTATCTTTGGGAGCTCCTGATCAGAACTACGGCCAGCCTGGGGGCCCAGCAGTTACCGTTCAGCATCAAACAACCGGCCTTTTGGCTCGGCTGCCAGTCAATGCCTGTGCTTCAAGAAGCTGTCACCTTTCCGTGAATCCGACACAGCTACCGTTGCATCCCAGCATTATTTTAGGCATCGATCATTAATGCAAAAAAATGTTGCAGCCTGGCAGGCATTTTCCATCTTCGCTGAAAACTGGGCTGTATTAGGACTGATTTTTTAAGTCCAAAGACAGGGACAACTTCGTTGTTGCTTGTTTTTCTTTAGTTAGTCTTAGAAGTGACACATCATCTATATGATTTTTTGCTCCCAGTATTACATTTTAAAGCAATTAAAGACTAAGACTTACAGATGTGCCTGCGAGGAAACTGGCATCCAAGATGTTAAATGCCTGTGCAGCGCTGCAGAGTACAGTTCATATTCACAGGAGGTTTCCACTAACTTGTTTGGACAAACTGAGTAAATGTCAGTGGGAATTCTGACCCTGTGCATTACATTAATCTTCATAACTACTCGTCCAGATGTGTACATGTTCCTCGGAGGGAGATGGATTTTTCTCAAGTTAATTTTTGCAGCCGAATGCTATTTGGAAGAAGAAATTGAGGCTCTGGCATCCAGAGCTACTCCTGTGCCCTGGCTCTGACAGGGACAGAGAGAGCTCAGGGCGGTGATGCCCGCCTCCAGCACCAAGGAGCAGCAGGGGACAGAAGGCAGGACACGGGGCTGCCGGCTACCAGCCAGCTCCTGCCCTGCCCGGCGCTCCTCCTGCAGTCAAGTCGACACAGCTACATAAAGATACAGCAGCCGTAGGGGCACAGAAGAGTGTGATTAGCCTGACAAACACGAACCACCGCAGTACGGACACAAAATCACAGACAGCCCACGTTCGCAAGCATCCTGTTAGTGTGCGCAGTCCCTGCGGTGGTTTCGCACCTTGGCTGGCCTGCGTGCCCTGCAGGGTCTGTGTCACCTCCGTCCCCTGCCACACACCCCCCCAACAACATTTGTGACTGGGTTAGAGATGGTTCTGTCTACCAAGCAGCCTCCTAAACTACGTTTCAAGTCAGATGCACTTGTAGTTCGTTTTGTGCTGTCAAAAATAATGACCTCTTTAAAAACATAATGGCCTGGAACACTAAGTAGCAGTGACACTCCGAAATTACACAAAGAACACAAAGGCCCCTTCATGTGACATGTTCCCCCACCTCATTTCAGTCCGCCTGGGGAGCCTCTGCCGAGTTTTCATGACGGCAGCGTCGATCGGGGTAGGTGGCACCGTGGAAGCCAGAGCTGGTACCTCCTGCTTGCTCCAGCACACGGCTCTATCAGCTGGGAGCATCACCGCCTCTACGAGGCACTGAGGCTTCATGAGCTACTTCTGCAAGACTAAATAGCAAAGCGTTGGTTTTATTCATCAGTCAGCAAGCAAGAAGGCTGCCTTGGGTGCGGAGCCCCTCACACAGCCTTTGCTCCCCGCAGCCCAGCCCTATTTTCCCAGGGTGGCACTTTCTTCTGCTTAAGCCCAAATGACATTAACAGAACTAGCTGCTACCCCAGTAAGTAGCGTAACCCAGACTCGGTTGGACTCTTACAGCTTCTCCCCTTACTGCCTCTGGTGATACGAGGCCAGCCTAGAGGGTAACAACCGCCCTGAGTTACCAGAAAGGAAGCCCTAAGGGGAAGTCCCACAATGAACATCTGAGTCCTCAAGCAGAAGCTGGTTACGTAGGATCACTGTAAGGTTTTTAGCTCTGACGGGGCTTTTAAAGTGCTGCTACATAGGCAGAGGATTCATTTGAGTCTTGGATGGAAGAAGTCCGGGGCGTGTACCCTTGCGCTGGACTCAAGGGAAGGGGAGCAGCGCTGTGCCGCGTGCTTCTGCTTCCATCTGCCATCGCCTGGGGCAGTGGTGCAGATGAGGAGCCTGAAGACGCTGGTGCATTCCAGGGCTCCCATGATCAATCAAATGGAGCGCACACACGTCGAGAAGAGTCTTCACTTCATCGGAACAATACGCCGAGCTTCTTTTGTTTCTGTTTTGTTTTGTTTCGAATCTCAAAGTGCCCCTATCAGCAAGTTTCTGAGACAAACTGAAGGTACTGACATAAACGAATGTGCTAGATTATCTGGAACTAATTGCCCTCCATTTCAACATGTGTCCTTCAAAGGGATGACACATGCTCAGTTTGCTATTTCAAAGATACTATTATTTGTTAGCACAGTCATCACTCCACCAAACAGAAAATGCAGTGCTGCTCCCCCAGAAGACAAGAGTAACTGGTGGTTTCTAGGCAGGCTTCCTGCAGCTTTGGTTTTTGCTGGCCACGTTGAACAATGCTGCCTGTAATCCAGCACATGAGATTTTAAATCTGCAGTTCAGTGTGCTTCAACCATGCCTGACAAGTGCTTGGCATTTATTAGGTATGATCCAGGCACTGGCCTTTCTACCATAAGTACACTTTCTTCTCTGCTTGTGACTCTTGAAACCAACAGGTTGCAATTTTTGATTGATTAAAGTGCAATGTTTCAGAAATGGGAATAAGTAATTAGATTATTCACTGCCAAATTATACAGGATTATTTTTTTCCTCACAGCTTGCTCAGGTCAGCTCTTTCCAAGGTGTAAAACCATACAACTTTCAATAATGTCGTGTCACTGTACCAGCTGCTTCTCCCTCCCACTCTCACTGGAAAGTCTCCAAATTCTCCTCTTTGCCACAACAGTCTCGGGTTGAAAAAGGGGGGACAGGCTCTTCTGGGGAGATGCAACCCAGAATGGAACTGCAAGGAAGGAGAGCTCCTACGTAACCTAAGTGGGCTCTAAAAGTCACCAAGGGCAGGAAGATTTTCACCAACAGCTTTCACGCAAAATACTTGGTAAAATAAAAATAATAATAATCGCTGTATTTGAGTTCTTTTTGCCAAAAAAAGGTCAAAATACCCTATTGTCAGTCCAGTATTTTCACTGAACTCATGACTCTACTTCTGGCCTCCCTTCTGCAGGGCGGTTGACGGGGATTCCTGCTCAGGCCCCTGTCCTTGTGCCAGCACCAGTGCTGCAGGGAGCCTGTGCTGAGACATATTTCAAGGTGGCAACAGAGGGGGAACAACGCATATTGCTGTTGGATTCATTTTCTACCAGCAAAATGTGACAGAGCAGCTCTGCCCAGGCCACTGAATCCATTAATGACAATCCTGGCCCATTTTCTTTTCTTCCAGACGTGACCAGACAAGGGAAGAGGGAACTGGCAAAAAAAAAAAAAAAAAAAAAAAAAAAAAAAAAAAAAAAAAGATAAGCATGTATTTAACATGCCTCGATGAAAGAAATGGAAATTACCCTACCTGACAGAATCAATAAAGACTCATTAACCGCAGTGAAGATTAATGGGCTATGAGAAGAGCTGGATATACAGCCATTAATCTTTCCTGAGATCTTGCATAAGTAATGATCCTTGTGACTCCCCTTCATTAGCAAATCTATACTGTGCAAACTAACATAAGACACACGGGCAGGCTCAACCTAATATTTCAGCTTCTTAGCTTTTGGTTACTGTTGCAGGAATCGAACGTGGATCATCCAAGGAACAGTGGTGCTCAAGACTTTCTCCAGACACCTATCTGCAAAACACTTGCTCTTTTAACTCCTTGTTCTATATGAATAAATAAATAAATACAACACAAATCAACTCCACTGCACCCCCCGGCTGCATATCTGGTGGTGGTACTGCACTGATCACCGTGTCCTCATACGAGCTGACAGCAAAGGCAGGAATTCAATGAAAACTTCCCTTTGTTTTTCTAATTACTGCCGAGTCAACAAGCGCTTACCAGCAAAAAGGCTGCAAACCCCTTCCCCAAGTGCAGGTCAACAAAGAACTGTGACTGCAACCTGTTCTCAGAAGGCAAGCTCCTAACGGAGCGGAGGACAAGCAGAGAACAGCTTCCACCCTCAGGTTGGCATGGTTCATCTCTTCTGCACAAGGGATCAGTGAGAGCTGCACGCACAGCCTGGCACCAGCCGGCACAGTGCTGGGGTCGGGAGCACATCCACGCAGCACCCAGAGCCATCCCAAAAGGCTCCAAGGCATTTTTTTGAGAGATGATTTCTCATCCTTGCTCTCCAGGTCAGTAATTCACTTCTCACGTCATGGACTGAGCTTCTCCGGGCACGCTGCCCCCTTCCTACCTGTGCCCACTGCGCAGTCCCAGCGCTGTGCAGGGCTCCAGCGCCCGTCTGTAGCGCTGCACCGCTTGCAGCCGCGCACGAGAAAACATTCAACGGGCTGCGTCTCCATTCCTGGATACATTCAGATAGAGGGAAGGGGAACACAAACAGTAACTCCAAATTCTAAAGAAAATGATTTCTCTTCACAGTGTAACGAGGGAGAGGTCTAAGCTGCATGTCCGTAGCAATAAACAGAGGACCGCGTATTATGACTGCCAAGACCGTATCTCTGCATACATTCAAAGGTTGAAACAGATCTTGTAAGTACTTAACACTGAATGATATCATCCGTAACACTATATGAGAAGCTTTAAAAGCAGATTCGTATAGAAAATAATAAATCATCCGCTGAAATGGCTTGCAGCCAGAGTGACGTTACTCGAATACCATCTCCGCTGCGGCTCTTGCAGCTGACCGGGGCATTCCCCAGAGGCGTGTTTGTGTTTTGGAAGAGCTGCTGCTGCAGCCGTACCCCGAGCGCAGGCGGCCCTGCGCCAAGCCCTGGCACCCAGCCCGGGGAGCTGGAGCCCGGCACCGGGGCGCGCGGATCCCCCGGGAAAGCAGGGAAGAGCTGGAGCGCTGCCACGCTGCTCCGGACGGGAGGGAGGAATAGCACTGACCTGGAATTACTCTGTCTTGAAGAGCTCATCGGGGGCATGAGGTAGAAACTCAGCTATGCAAACTCTGGAAACTTGGAGTTTGAGTCCTGCTCAGGCTGCGGCTCAGCGCCTGCGGGTACGCGGGCAGAAGGGGACCGCAGGTGCCCTGCCGAAGGGAGCACTGCCAGCACCTTCTGCCAGGGGGGCTGCAGGAAGATGCTCTGCTATCCCACACGGAGAGATGGCCACATCCTGCAAAATGCCCGTGTCTCTGCGCCTCCAGCTTCTGTCCTTGCACCATACCTGTTTACTTTGTATACCCCCAGTTTAGCCCATTTTGTTTTGAATTATATTAAATGTCATAGCAAATCAAACTTGTCAAGTCCACATTTTGGGGAGAACAAATGGATGCAACTGCTGGGTTAGCAGTAAAACCCTCTTATTTTGCAAGTGCAGTAATTCACAGAAGCCCACAATTTATATGTTAGTAGCTATACTCTATTATGCCAAAATTATTTGGTTTAATTACCTTTTTACTCATTGTCCACATCCTATTTTGCTGGCATCCCGAAGAGGCCAGCCCCACCAATGTATTTGTTTTTCAACTTGGTATTGTATCTAGAGAATCTCCTGCATACAGCGTAATCCTCTGTACTCAGAAACGTTAATTCCACAGATCCTACAGCATCTTTGGGGGATTTTGCCACTTCTTCTACAGCCTAAGCTGTCTTCCCTGTACAGTTATTACAGTTAAACTTTCATGGCCAGAACACCACTTAACCTAAACCCCCAGTCATCTGCAGGGCTCTGTTTTGCAGATTTCCCAGGGACCTGGTTATATGAAGGTCAGATGTGTTCCCCAAGGTTTTATTCCACAAAGTTCTTTATGCGATAAAGTCAGGCTTCAGTGCACAGAGATTTACACGTGAACCATGAACCCATCTGCCCCTAGTCAGACTTCGGTGCAAAATGTCATGTGCCAAAGCCTCGCTGAGCAGGTTTGCCTTTGGGAAGCTGCCAGGCTGAAGGTTATTACGGGACCCAGCCGCCTGCCTTCAAATCTCTGAGGTCGAGAGACCCCAAACAATGACTGCTCGATGACCTAGTTAAAAATTATCCAGCTAAGTGGTTTTGACGTGGTCAAGGGCTGCAACAACAAAAAACACTGGTTCTGCTGAAAAATATCTTGGTTACTACTAAAAACCTGAAATGCTTCTAATCAAGTCCTTTTCTATTTTCAACAACAGAGGCAGGGATTGGTTACAAAACCCCATCCAAAAACTATGTTCAAATTCTTGGGCTTTCTTGAATTGCGTACTACATGATAAGAAGTGTAACTTGCTTATAGACACATCAGCCTAAACAGAAATCCCTTGTAGCTGTTCTTCTGAAACCACTAAATAAGTACTGGCCATCTTTCTCAAGACACGAATTTCAGAAAGCTTCCAGCAGCCTTAATTAGAAGAGCCACTCAACTTGCCTTTCAGGAAGAAACACTCGGACGGATTTGAGCTCTCTTTCTGCAGATATGACTGTCTGCAAAAATGTGGTTTCAATCACTTTCCTCTTATCCTTCAATTGGGACAAATAATTTGGTAAGGAAACTTAAGCACGTGACATCTATTAGCTTCATTTGTAAGGTCACAACCACTTGATCACAGGCACGGAGCTGCCTGCATGACTTGCACGGCCCCACGTGTCTCAGCGAAGGGCCGTCCGTCCAGAAACACAGCACACAGCACTGAGAGCCGCAGCGAGCAGCGCGGGGATCTCAGGTCCTGCGTTCTTGTGCTCTCAACCACTGCAACTCCGCAGACATTCACAAAGGAGGCGCTACTCACCAAAGGGTGCTTGAGCCATTTCCACTGAGGAGTTTTCCCATAACAGAAAAAAAAATATGGTTTCATTTCAGTTTTGTGTTTGTAACGAGAAATGTGCATAATTTAAGCAGAAAACCCACTGCTAAATAAACCTTCTAGTGCACAAGCAGTGTCCAAATTGCACAGACCTTTTTGTGGTGACAGCTGGGCATCCTCTGCCCCTCTGTCTCAGTGACCTATGGACTTCCCTACTCTCATCTCACACCATGGATTTCACCAGCTCTTCCAGCTCCTGTTCCCCAGGTGTTTTCAGCAACCATATCCAACTTTTCCCCCAAATACCACTCACTTAACACAAGATGGCACCGCTGACCATCTCAGGGGCTGAACGTGAAGCCAGGTACACTGGGCAGGTTTGTTCCACTCCTTTCGTGAGTCAGGTTCCCCTTGGTGCCTTCCTCTCCACCGCTCGCTCTGCTTTGCTGCACGCACAGCCCGTTCTCCAGCTTTGTCTTTCGATAGACACTTGGCCGAACCGCACACAAACGGTCCCCAAGGTGAAGGACATGTACAAACTCTCCTCCCCGTACAGGATGCACCCAGGCTCCTGCAGATCTCTACCTGCTCTCCAGCATCCGGAGCAAGGTTCCTGCCAGGACAGCATTTCTTCCTCCGTGGCTGGGAACAGCAGGGAAAAGCCACTACCATCAGCTTTCTGGGATGTCCCTCAAAGCAGCTAGGCATCACAGAAAACGCACAGGTTTTATTGGTAACTGAGGATGAGGCCTAAAGGTTTCCTTTCTCCTTACCACAAAAAGTTTTCTGTGGCAGCAACGTTATCAAGTACAAAAGGCAAAAAGCCAAGGCGCAAGCTAAAGGCTAACGCTGGACAGGAGGAGCCATAATAAATTAATAACTCAGCACAGCAATACATCTCTCCTAATTTGTCCAAGAAGCCTACAAGCTTTGCTCCCGTAAGAGGGGAATAACGTGCCATGAACCGAGAACCATGGCACAAGCTTAAACTCCAACCTCTTCGGGGGTGCCCGGGGCTGCCAGCCTGGTGCAGACACACCCCATGGGAACCAACCGGACAGCCACCGGCCCCTTCGGCCCCATCACACGAAGCCCTCAGCCGGTCCCTGTTTCAGCCACTGCCAATCTGGACCCGATTACTAACAGGGAAAAAGGTCGGCTTGGTATTGCCGGTTTTGTTGAGTCCCTGGAAAGCAGAATATCTGGGGGAGGGGTGAATTCCTTCCTTACACAATGGGGAATTACATCCCTTCTCTGGAATGTTTAAGTTAATTTGGAGAATTTAACAGATATTAATGCTCTCGCTGCACAAACCTACACACCAGTCCGCAGCCTTAGATGAATGACTTGTGAATCTTGTTGCATTTCCATAGCTCTCTCCTGAAACAAAGGAAGTTTTATAGCACTTTATACTTTTTAACAGTAGATTCCCCAAATTGCTGACTATATGTGAAGTTCATGGCATTTCTTAAACTCTTTTATAACCTGACAGGAATTCATTCTCTAGCTCTTCCTCAAGGATAAACTCTCACGGTGTCTCATTTCTCGAAGATACACAGGCAGAGCCTGCCCTGAAGGCATTCACAAGGCTCACGCTTTCCATTACCTTTCCCGTATCTCACCCTTCATGCTTCCAAGTGGTCCTGCCCTTACCAATCCCACAGGACAAGTTTCACAGCTCCCACTAAACATCCCCTGAACACAGACAGACAACCTTTAGGGGGTTTAAACCCCACCACCAGCTGCAGCATGGTTCCTTGGCTTTCAACTTTGCAATGGCCACGGTGCCGCCGATCACCTGCTCGACGAGTGCCACCAGGCTTCGAGCCTGGGCTCTGGCTCTCAGCAAAGAAGGCTCCTGTGCACAACGACCAGTCCCTCTCCGAAATGCGACACTTGTTCAGTGCTTCAGATAGAAGCAGATGATTGTGTACGTGAGGGCGACCTACCACGGGAAGTCTTGAGCCTACCCCTCAGCCAGGGGGCTCAGCAGTCCCAGAGGCTCACATGCACTATTTCAATGCCCTCGCATAATGCCAGTTACTTACACGGCTCAAAATCCGCTCAGAACCAAACGGCTATATCATACAAACTCAGCAGTCCGGTTAGCAACTCATCTTTCCCTGGCTGTACCAGTACTCCCTGCTTCACAGCATGGATCAGCGATCCCACCACAGGCACTAAGGCTGCCCAGCACAACGCGCTCCATTACACTACCTTGGGCGTCTCTGCCTCCAACAGGCACTTTAAATCCAGCCCAACCCAGACGTCCTCCTGTGCCTGTGTGCTACCTCGGGGGCTGAGCCCCTTCCAGCAGGAGCACGCAGCACGAGCCGGAGCAGGGCCCGGTCTCCCCACTCACCCTGCACGCTCCCCGGCCGAACTCTCCAGCCCAGGCTCTTGGAGGTAAATCCCGATGCCACACAGTGACTCGTTTTCAAAGCCTGCATCACCTGCACTGGCCTGACAAAAGGAAACCGAAACACCGCCGTTGTTTTCCTCCTTGCCTCCTCTCCTCTTCCCATTTATATTAGACGCTGCAGCTTGCTGGCGGTTTTACAGCGCTTCTGCCACTGTGAAGACACAGAAAATACCAGGGGGCTGATTACAACCTGCCAAAACCTCCGTAGGGAAGACAGAATATTAGTCAGCACGCTTGTTTTTTTGGCTTGATCTTTGTTCCCTAAAGAGAAATAATCATCCTGTTATGTAAACGTTCTCATTTTCTCCAATAAAATTCCCTCGCTGAATAGTTTTGCTGTTATTCCTAGCGTTTCTTACACTTGCAACTTTTCTACGCAGAAATCCCTTTCTTCCCTGCCTCGTGCATATTTCTCTTGCTAAGCTTTGTACATTTACTCACTGATGAAGGCATTTACTAGCCTGTGTATCTCTTTCTCTACACTTGTTTCACCTTTCCCCATTATTTACACACTTTACCCCCCCTCACTCTGTAACTTCAGTCCTGGTTAATCCAAACCTCGTGTTTTTAGATTCAGGCTGGAAGAAACCTCTCTTGTGTGCTGGGGCTGGAACTGGTGACTGGGGCTCCTTTCCCTTGGTACAATCGCACTGTCAGCACAACCAACCATTGGGAACTTTGAAAATTAAGCCTCTTTTCTCCTAGTAGCACACAAACTCGTTGAAGCTATAATTCAGATGCAAACCAGTTTTACAAATTGCAAACGTACCCAATAACAACCAGTTTCTTTCATTTTCTGTTAGATACAACAGAATTTTGCTATTGAGGTAGATCCAAGAGAAACCTACAGTCCTCATTTCCAGTATTTTTCACCTGCTGGTGCTGAAGACCAGCAAGCACTGCCAGGTCCAGAAGGCCCATGTACCCAGTTCTAGCACGTGCCTTGCAACCTGCCTATACATCCTAAGAGAGCACACATCTTGTGGCAACTCTCTGATACATCCTCTTCCCCTGCAAATGAAGATGCAACAAATAAGAATATAAACTGCCTCGTCTAGCATTTGACCAAGATCTGAGTGAACTAGTGCAAAAGTGGCTATTTTCTAACCTTGTTACAGTATTCTGGATTAAATCTGGCTTGTAAACTTCAGAGCAACCTTATTTACAAGAGAATAACACCGGGAGCAAATTTATTAAAGCTGAAGGTTTTGTACCAGTGGAAGGGAAGGCCCGCGAGAACACACTCAGAGTGTAAGGTTCGTGGTTAAAATACAACCAAAGATCCTCTGAAGAAGTGCATTTGGCCTCAAAACCAGACTTAGTCTCTTTTCCAACAAGCATTTACAGGATGCTTTCATCTCAACAGGAACCCCACTGAGTCAAAAGCTTTTCTTCTATTTAAAAAATATTAGGTGTAACCCCAAATTGCCTATTTATCCAGAATCCAACCTCTTTGATTCCATTCGGTCCAACTTTTCTACTTGCAGCTATAACTCCTCCGCTTGCAGGCTCCGGTACGGATGGCCTGCTCCTTGGCAGGACACGCTGTTATGTTTCCATCACAATACATAAGTTCTGCTTCAAGAGGGTGAGCAGGCAACGGGCCAAGAGCAGAATACCTCTGCTTCGCGTTCATTCCTGAGCCAAGATATTATTTTTACTTTTCAAAAGCACGAGTGGTCAAAAAGCACTGCTTGGAAATTGAAACCATCCTCCATGCACCTCTGCTTCTCTCAAATTAAGCCTGAAAAGCATTGTGGATTACATGACTCATGCAGCGCGGGGACTGCATTTTCCCAATCAATAATGCTCTCAGTTTATATTTCTCATTTGCACTTCAGCGTTCTTCCTGTTTGCAGCTGAAGTGAAGAGCCGAGGCTGCGGACCCCTGCGAGGGGTCGCGCTGTGTCAGAGGAGCTGGCTGCGCTGTACGTCTTCATCGCTCTCCTCCACCTGGCCCTTATCCATCTTCCCGGTGAAGGGTCCTGCGCACCCACGCTGGAAACTTTGAGGCAGCATTTGGAGCTCGTTGAACAGCCCCAGTCCATCTTCCCTCGCAACGCACCGTGACACGCTTTGATTTGCCTGACAGTTATATAGCTATCTGGGGCTTGCTTTAATCTCAGTAGCAGGCTAAAATATTTTTCAGGCTGTTTAGCGTTTCTGTTTTATGGCTGGCCAAATACTGCAACATTCTGCTGGTATTACCAGACAAATCCAGAGGAAAAAACTTAAGTCGAATTAGTTCCGGGCAGACGGCGACTCTCCGCGGGTCGACTCGAGGCCCAGTGCTGACTGCACCACACGGGGCCCATTCTGCCTGCAGGCGCTGGGCTCTGGCTCCAGGCACCAGCTCCGAGCTTTAGCCAGGTTCTGCCTGGGGGCGATGCCTGACGCTGCTTTTGAAAGTCCGGTTTTAAGCTTGCCGTATGGATCAACAAGGCAACGCTGGTGGAATCGGCTCCTGATGGTAGGAACCACCAACAGCAGCAAAGCCCCAGGGATCACACGCAGACTGCGGCGCTGTGACCGACCTGCCTGGAGGCCAAACCTGGATGGAAATATGATGAAAGCTCCCACGGGACTGCAGGAGCTGGATGGGTGTGCTCCTCCTGCCCAGGAGCCAAGGTCCCAGCATATCCTCACCCCTGCCCCAGCCGAACCGTGCCCGCCAGCCCCGATCAAGCCCTTGCTGTGCGCGGCTGCAGCGGGCCCTGGGCAGTCCTCATGCACCGCACGGAGCCCTTCAGTGCCCCAAGCACTGGCACCAAATCGCACAGACCTTGACAAGTACAGGTCGGTACCTCCCATCCCAGCAGGTTGGCTACAGGAAAGGAAGCTGCAGAGGGCCCGAAAATCCACGGAATAAGAAGGGGCTGTTTCCATACATCCACGGAGCTGTTTCTGAGGTGGCACGGGCAGAATTATTACAGCCAGGCCAACTCCAAGGCTACACAGCCTTTCTCTCCAAAAACCAAGGGAATCGGCACATAAAAACTGATGACAGAACTGGTAATTCAAACAAGCCAATAAGATATTTGCCGTTACAGCTGAATCCTAAAACATGTTTCAGCTGGAAAAAAGTACCGAGATGCCCACCTAGCAAGTCTGGACCATCTGCTCCTAAAGGCATGGCCCCAACATTACCAGCTGCAAACAAACTCAGATGAAGAGCTGCGTGGTGTATTCTCAGGTAAGTTTTAAACTGTTTACTCGAGACAACTGCCCTCCCATCAAATCCTGGAGATTCCCTGCAGAATGCATCCCTTTCACACGCTGTAAATGCTCGTAAAAACAGCTCTGAAACAAGAGGAAATAGGCGTGAGACCATACTGCTACTTGCAGGCTTTAACAAGAAGTGTAACCCTAACACCTGAATGCTAGTAATGGCAACGTTTGAAGGCAACTGGCAGAAGTATTGTTTAATCACCTTCTCTGAAATGCGTTTTTACTTTAACAAAAACAAACAAAAAAAACTCTTACATCACTTGTATGTCAAGCCTTTGAAATTCAGAAAGAATAGCTTAGAAGAACAATCTTGTTTTCAGCAGATGAAGATAAGAGCAACAGCCTGACCGAGGATCATCTTCCCCCCTGAAGGATTTGCTATTGCAGCACCTATAGGGGCGAGGATAAGAGCAAGGCAAACACCTACCACTGCTTTCCTGATGTACTCTTGCTACTTCCCAAAACGTGTGGCTGTGGGACTGCATGTTCTGAGTGCGCCCACTGTATTTTTCTCACCTAAATATGCTGACACGAAGCCCACGGACATACTTGGCACCCACAACACCTCGTGGCAGTGAAGACGGCGACCGCAGCAAGCTGTCCGTGTTGGGGCGAAGGACTCAGTGCTCCATTTGAAGCATATCGGGACAGGAATATCTATTCCCAGGTACCAAAAGGCACGCTGGGTTTGATTGTTTCAAGCCATGCACTCAGAAAGCTGAACAGACAAAACATGCTTCGCATCCAAAACCTTAGTGCTTGGCGAGGGGTAAAAAAAAAAGTATTTGAAGTCCTAAAGAAACTTGGTTTTACAGCAGGTAAATGCCATGTTAGTCCAGCTTTTTTCTAACTTCCTGTGTAAAATCTTATTAAATTAACTTCCTGGCACACTTTGGTCCTCTGAGTTTTAATGGCTTACGCTGCATTTGAAGGTAGCTTTGAAACGTCCACGGGGGCTTAGTACCGTACGTACTGGCACCGTAACAGCACAGAACAAGACTCAGGTACTTGCACTGAAATGTTTACGATAAGAAGAGACAAAACAGTTGTAACTACTTACTGACACGTGTAGAAGTAAAGTAATAAAGCACACTTCCCAAACCCTGGGCACTGCAAGCTGGAATAAGCCACTGGCCTTCTGATGCAATTACCTCTAGTTTTGATTTTGAAAGTAATGGGAAAAGACAATAAAAAAATACAGTAAATGATGGTAAAACATTGTTTTAAGACTGAGTTAGAAGGCCCTGCCTTAGAAACAATAGTCAGCTACAGATCCTTTCCTACTGCATGAACAGCAAATGATGCGATGAGCAGAGCACAGCCCAGCACACGAGGCAAAGCCAGGAAGAGCCAAACAAGGGCAAGGGGCAACAGGTAAGAAAGAGGAATATTCTCTCTCAGTTCCACTGCCAGCATTACTCCCTTTATAACGCAAAACTGCAATGCTTGAGGCACATGGTCAGCTGGCATCTGCCTCCTTCAGTGGAGGACAGAAGGAGTACAGCTGATGTCAATTTGAGAAATGGTGTTCCTGGAGTCCTGGTCAATGCAGCCTACGACAAGCGCTTGTGCTGCTGAGTCTTGGGAAGGAGCTAAAACACAAATAAGGAGTTGGAACACAAACACAGTCAGAAGGCTCTTTTCACACCACGTTTTTCACAGTATTGCCTCTAACTCAGAATTTGGAAATATTAAATTGCTCAGCACCTTCCAGCTCTTACTGCAGCCAAAGAGATGGCAGATGAAGAATTGAGAGCAGGTGACTCCACGTGCCACACTGGTGGGGACAGAGATCCCAAAGGATGTGGAACACCTGGGAGGAAGACCTACCAAAATT
The DNA here is from genome assembly GCF_011077185.1 of Oxyura jamaicensis. NCBI lineage: Eukaryota > Metazoa > Chordata > Aves > Anseriformes > Anatidae > Oxyura > Oxyura jamaicensis. The sequence goes on from NC_048905.1 coordinate 6,136,148, forward strand.
TGCCTTTCTGGAAAATGTAAGTTCGGTGCTTTAGCCTCCCCATTCCCCTCTGCTCCAAACCCCTACAAAACAGCTACTGCCACAAAACAAGTTTCAGCTCTGGGTCTGAAAGCAGTTTTGAAGCTGAAAGCAGTTTTGAACAGTGTTGCATCTTTTTGTTTTGCCAAATAACCCAACACAAACAGACTTAATGCCCCAAAATGCCAACAATGGCAAAACAAGACATGATATTTTGTATTTTAGTATCTCACCTTCACCACCAGTATTCACCGACAGACTAAAACATGAAGTCAGTAGAGATTCTGTCTCCCAGCCCCCAGGAATGGCAGGAAAGTTTTGTTTTTTTTAACAACAACAACAAAAATATATATATATATATATAAAATAAGAATATATGGTGACAATAGTTAGCATTTCTAAAAAGGCCCTTTAATGTCTGTATCATGTCATTAACAATTTTTTCTGTTGATAGGAAGTCTCTACTTCGGAAAGATACGCTTTGTAGGCTCTCAGGACAGCACAGAACACATCTCCTGATTACGGGACATCTCCATGAGTTTCAGGAACTGCTGGCATTATCCAAGAGACAAAAGCTTCATTTAAAGCAACAACAAAGTGGTGGACAAAAAAAAATGTTCAATGCTAATTCTTGTACTTCTATTTCTGCAGCATCCACAGGAACACCTTCCTTTAAGGGCATTTTAAGTAATTCTAAAGGTGCTCTGCCTGGTGGGTGGCTTTCTCATGATTCACTGATAACAGACACTGAAAGCCACCTGCTAAGAAAGCATGGAAACACGTCCCACTTTGCTCCATATTACCAATGAACCAGTGAAGATGCAGCCAGCACCTCCTGCCATGACCCATGGCTGCATCATTCCCTGGGCACCGTGGTCAGCTGCCAAAATCCAGGCAGGTCTCCTTGCAAAGCCAGCTCGTGGCCCCCTGCCCCACGGAGAGCAGGTCCCCAGGGGACATCACGGCACGCTACTGTCACGCTGCGGGGGCTGCTTCTGTGGTCGGAAAGAGACGAGCCTAGGACTGTGAACACTAAAAACACAAACTGTTGGGACTGATGTGAAAACATACACTGCTACGGCAAAAATAGCAGTGCCTTCCCCTGAGGGATGGATGCTCCACCTCGATGTACAACAGCCCTGGTCTACGGACACCGTGCCAACACACGGCACTCAAGAAGAGCTACACGATCATGAGGCTGTAGATATATATATATACACCCAGCTTTACGCTGGGTTAAAGCACATCCGCTTTGTGCAAGGCCCTGCCAGACACGCAGGCTGCGCACAGCGGTACCCGTGCTGGGGGTACTGGCGAGGGAGTGACCCAGCAGCGCCAGCGCGGCCTCTGCTGCTCTCTCCGTGCCTGCCAGGGATGGGGTGTGCGTGTACACCCACATGCAATGTACTTCACTCCACAACGGATTCTGGAATTACGCAGGTATCGGTTCATCACCTGCCACCAGCGCTGGACTACCTGCTTACAGGGAACCTACCTGAGTACATTCCGGAGAGCTCAGAGGCGAGGAACTTTTGCTGCTGCTGTGCACGACCACAGGTGGTGGCAGTGCCTCCAGTTCTCCGCTCTCTGCCTTGTGCACCTACAAGTATCAGCTGGCAGGGGAGGCTACAGCCCCCGCTACGTACACACGCTTACCATCACAGAGCAGCACACCTGAGCCAAGCCCCCCGAAGCAGGCACGCAAACTATTATTCACATTTTCAAAATGCTGCTCTTCTCCTTGACCGTGCTGAATCGCATTACGATTTCTTCTAGAGCAGATGAGGTGCCTGTTTCTCTGCCACTGAGAAGTGAGAGCAAGATCTGAGCTTGCTCCTGCCGAGCTGAAAGGCAAGGTGTGCTGCCGGCAGCAGCCCCCACGACGAGCTTCAGATGCTCAGAAGAGCCAGCAGCCGCTTTCCAAGGCATGTGATCAGCCCTGCGCCCTACTGCTAATGAAATAATCTGAGGTCAAACCAATATTTGTGTAGAACAACTGTGTTTATCTCCATACTTAGAGATAATACACACAAACATTTATCTTCCTTGAAACCGTTTTAAACGGTCTCCCAGCCCATTGGAGAGTTTCGCTGAAATATGAAACAGTCGCTTCCTGGAGAACCCTACAACTTTCAGTACAATTTCCCTCTATTGAGAACCAAATAAATCATTAGAGCAGGTCTCGTTCCTCACCACAGAAGCACAAGCCCTGTTCCCGACTGCTTCAAGACCGGCTTTCAGCACATATTGTATTGTTATTACCAGAGATGCCAAGTCCACAGACCTGCTTTGAATTTAAGTTTCTCTGCTGCAGCATTACAAAGGTTTCCACTGGAATGTCACTCTGATTTCCAGGCTTTGATGACGGTTCAACAGCACAACGAAAGGCAGGTCCTTGCCACAACAAAAGACAAAATATCATGTTTGAATACATGGAATTCTTTGGCCCGGCAGAACATGTGTCATTCTGGGTGTTTTTTTTCCAAAGATTCAGATCTTTGTTGGAGTTTTGTACCGTTACGGATCAGTAACAGTGCTTGCTCTCATGCATAAGACCACTGCATGAGCAGAGCTAAAAACGACACAATCAGGTACAAACGTGGAAAATGAAAAGCAGTGAGCTTACGAGTAGCTCCAGCAACTGACACGATCACTTGTTCGCACCCCAGAACATGCATCCCTCTTCCCAAAACTACAGCTGTCTGCAGTGATGCTCCTAAGAACACCCTTCTGGTTATGAAATCAATCTTCTGTATATATTTTCAAGATATGATCAGGCTTTTTGTTTCAAAGTATGCAAAGGAGTTCCATGAACACAGGCAAGTGTGTTCTAATAGGGTACTTTTATACGAGCACATATGCCATACCCAGTCTATATGTAGTGCACATACCCCTCGGTAGGGGTTTTTACTGCACCCAAGCAAAGCTGGTTTTGATGACAAAGGAACCGAGTAGGAAGGGTTTTCTCCATAAGTGGCAACAGTATTACAGTACGTGGGAACGGCCACACAACATCATCACATTGCCAGAGAACTGGCAGCAGCAGCAGCATTTTCCTTCACACCTCCTGGAGCTCCCCAGGCTAGCCCCTGCAAATATACCCCCGCAGTCCTCCCTCTTTGGAGTTCCCTTGCTCCTCTCTGAAATTCCCGGCCACCCTCAACCTCCACCTGCTCAACCACAGCTTCTGCGAGGAATCCCACTCCCCTGGGAGGCAGCACTCAGCCAGGGGGCTGGAAAGGTTCTTCGAGTGGCTGGAGCAGCCCCCCAGGATTTCCAGCGAGGTACACCTCCAGCAGCCAGACTGTCAGCCTCATTACGGAGGGTGCATTGGCCACAGGGACTTCCCACGGCAAGGCTAAAAGGGGCCTGGCCTAGGAGTCAAAACTAAGGCCACAGATCGAAGTGGAAAGCAGCACTAAAAGCAGCAGCAACTAAAGCAGCAGCTACTACAAGTAGCTCCAAAAGGCCGAACCATTTGAGCTCACAGGACATGTGGGGAAGCTGCTGCATGGGGGGCAGGAGGTGGGACCCCCGAGAAGCGCCCAGCCCACGGCCCCAGCTCAGGAACACCAGCTTGCCTTTAAGAGGCTGCTTCTGCAGCACTGGTGGTACTCACCTCCAAGTATACCTCGCGGGCAAAACAGCCTTAGGATGTTTTATGTACCACAAGTTGTATTTATCCTCTCCCGTTATTTCACCACATACATTTTTCCCCCTCGTTTGATCTCTCTCTCTCTTTAAACAATCTTTTTGAGCTACCAAACTGAAAATCTGTTTGCAGATGCCTGTGGATTACACCTGCTGTCAGATACCAGCAGCCAGCCTTCACCAAGTTGAGACAAAAAAGTCCGCTTGTTGCCTGTGTGCCCAGAGACCCCTCAGCCGCCAGCAGGAGCCAGGGAAGAGCCCCCTGCCCAGCAGCCCTCGGACACCCCCCCAGCACATCCCCCCAACCCATTCAGGCATTGGATAGCTCCTGGGGTCAGTAGCCCACCTTCAGGCTCTACTCAAAATGACGTTTCAGTGAGTATTTTTGTAGACTTGGCAGCCTGACTGAGGCCAATATAGCCTTGATTTAGCTTCCCTCTCTCTTTTTTTTCCATTAAAACTAAAATCCCTTCTAAATCCGCTTTGACATTGGCATTCTCACTACTAACAGATTGCTGCGAGTGTGGGTAACAGAGGGCTGCACCAGCCATGCAACAGAGGAGGTCTTTGCTTTTAAGACCCTCCAATGTAACGCAGATTGGTCAGTCATGCTGGAGGCGCTCTGCTGCTAGTCAGCCCTAGCAGACCTCCCTTCACGAAGCAATGTCAGCAGATTTTCTGAGTGCCCAGTGGAATCCCTGGCCGTGGCTATTAAATGCCACTCGACTGCCAGTCGTTATTGCCACAGGACCCAGGGGAGCCGTGCAGGCAGATCAGTGGCACGGCCTCATGTCCTGGGATTTCCTGCACCTTGAGAAGTGCCAAGACCTCAGTCTGCTCAGGGAGATCCTCAGGTGAACGGCCAGAGCGTCTGTCCCATGGCAGGATCAGGTCCAAGAGGTCTCGTTACACCCAGGGACAGTCGCATGGCTGGTGGTGGATGCTGAACCACACCGAAATGTGCCCAGGGCTGGAATGAGAACAACCAGTGGCTGCACAGGAGGTGGGGGGCTGCTATACACCGATGTCAAACCGTGTAACCATCGACGTGCTTCTGATTGCTCAACCTGCTGCACAGAGCTCATGTATTAAACACCAGCTTGCACATTCCACAGAGTGTTGTTTTTTTTTTTTTCTTTTGAGGCTGTCAGAAAGGATTTGGATGAGGTCAGACTCTGCACACAGAACATTAAGTCTTAACTGGAGGACAGACACAAAAGCTACGTCTTCTACTGTACAGCATGTTGGCATATTGCGCGTATCAGCCCGACTTGTTTTATTGCTAACGATTACCAGCTACAGCCAGCATGACCTGGTGAACCAGCTCTCTGATGCAGTCATTAGTCACAGTTCAATAGACGCCGTGATACAGTCGGATCCCGAGCCCTGTAAAGTAATGGACAGTTATCAAACAGTTGAAAAACCATAGACTAAGCACAAGCAGCACTGTGGCTGCCAAGGGGGGAAGAAACCTCATGAAATCTGGAATGTGTTTCTACTTACTGTCCATCCTAGTAAGATAAAATGATCTCTCATTTGAGCATATGGTTCTGCTTAGACAAGAAACTGTATATATTGGTCTAAATCCAGAATAGCCTTTCTGACATATTACTCAGTATTAGAAAATCACTACAACCTGCATGCTCTGTAGCAATTCCTAATGCTAAGTGCAACAAATCTACACTGATCCTTCTCCTCCCCCTCTCCTCCCCAGCTTTTGGTCCGGGGCACGTTCCTTTTTTCTCTTCCCAGCTTTATGCCATCTTCTACACTGCCTGCGGCAAATACCTCTCCCCTCTCTCTTTTCTCCACAGTGCTTCCACCTTGACACATCTCTCTGCTCCGAAAGAGATTCCGACTTTTCCCCATGCAAGTCCTTTCAGCAGCACCTCACCAGTTCCCAGTTCGTACAGGAACCTCCTGACAGCAAAGAGCAGTCAAGCTTCCAAACTGCAAGTATCTCATGGATAAGCTGCATGCGTACGTTACAGGAAATATCTGAACAGACTGCTCAGCTTTTATCCAGGTGTGCTCAGAGGGACAGAGGAGCCTCCAAACCCTCGGGGTTTCTCAGGTGACAGTGGAGCTAAAGTCCTGGGTCCACAGCACTCCCCCTCCTGCTCCTACCAGTGGTTGGAAGATCCCCAGGTTGAGCTCACGTCCATGCAGTTGCCTGGCCAGGGGTTAAAAACCATCCACTATGTCCACTGAGTTCTTACAACGTGCCAAGAAAGAAGCAGGAAATTCATCTGAGAAAGAACGAGGCTTTGCAGACCTTGGGATAACGGATGGGATCTTTCTGAAGCAGACATTTTTCTAACTACACTTTCCAGTTGAAACTGTATTTTAGACAAGATTCAAGCCTACCATGGGAACACATTCATTTTCAGAAAACGGCACTGCAAAAGAAATATTGAACTGAAACATTTCAGTGAGATCAAAACATTTGAATGGGGAAAGCTCGCTTCATAAGAATGGATATGGATAGGGAAGGAGACTTTGCCAGAAAACCACTCAGCCAACTGGGCCTGGGTTGGATCCAGACATGTCAAAGATAGATTCATTACTGCTAGGCTCTTCTTCAGTTTGCAGAGCTGCACAGCAGTGGCAAGGACGGAGGAGTTCCAGGGCTCTGTGCTGAAGAAGAACTTGATGCCGGACCCCTCTGGCCTCCCTGAGGTCTGCGTGTGCAGCACCAAGCCTGCCTCGCTGCAACAAGCTTTGAGAACTGAAACCACCCCCGAACAAAGCACAGCCGGGAGCTGTATGCCAACTAGCACAGCGTGAAAGCCTAACGTCGAGCGGGGTTATGCAATCGGAGGCAGAAAAAAACAGCGGCGAGGAGCTGCAGCGGCACGGGCCATGACTCTGCTGGAGGGCTCCCACTCCTATCGGTCAAGGCTGGAAGAGAGAACCTGTCCTTGACAAGGCACCTGCTCAGCCGTGCTGTTGCTGGAAAAATGCCAAAGTAATTTTTTTGGAAAGGATTTTTTTTAAAGCAGTTCTTTCAGCAAAGAGATGGTGTAAGAATGGCATAATTCCTTCACATTGATCCTACGGAAACAATTCCTTTGAGACTCATCACCACTACAGATAAAAAAGCTGTTTCCTGAAATTCACCCTGGCCACCAGTACCTAGCTGATGTGTCACCTGCCAACTGAAGCGTGCTTGTCTGCAGGAGTGGGCACTAACATCCTCATGGGGAAGAGCAAAGGTTCTTTACTTTTCAAACACCCCTGAAAAAGAAATAAAGACTTTGCTGAGAAAAGGTAGAAACTCGCTGTGCCCATCTTTAAGGAGATTGGTCTGTCCCATCACACAGTCAGCGTAAGAGCAGCACGCTGGCCACAAAGACCAAGTGTGAAGGCAAGAATCAACTCCCAGGAGCACGAGAAGGGCTGATCTAAACAAACAAGACATCACACAATGATGGCAGTCGCCCTTCTGCACACTGGAGAGTTCAGCCTGTGCCAAAAGGACAGATTCTTCTGAGTGTAAAAGGTTCCCACGTACCCTGGCAAAAGTGAGGGTTTGTGCCAGGGATGAGGAAGCCTCAGCTACCTGTGCATCACTCTGGAGCAGCTATAGTTACTTGGCAAGGCTTACACAGGGACTGAGGTGAGAGTAACCTCAAAACATCTTCAATCAGGTTAAAAAAAGTGTGTTCATGGGGAGCAGCAGCCACCAGACTGAAGTGAGACCCCAGGCTGGGACCAGGTAATGGCACCTCCCCACGGCTACTGGTCCCGGAGTCAGAACGGGGCAGAGCTACGCACCTGGTCGAGCAAGCGCATAGCAAGGGAACAGACAGCCCTGGGACAGCGAGGCCACCAAACGAGCGTAACCGCACACATAAATACAAGAAGGTATGAAGACACTGTCGTACCTGGAAGACAACCAAAACCCTTTGCAGAAGTAAGGCTGCATTTTGTATGGGGGCTGGAAGAGCTTCCTTGAAAGAAACGCACTGCAGCAGCCGCAGAGGAGCTCCACTCTCGCCGGGAGATGTTCAGCTTCTGTTGGTGTAAGCAGCTAGCTGTTCGGGGGGCTACGGCACCAACCTCCAGGCTCTTTCACCGTAACTAGAACGTATTTCTCAAAAGCAGCTCAGCAGGCCAGCTGTCTCACCTGGCTTTACCAAGATTTTATTTATTTTTATAGATGTGTGCATATATATATATATGTGTATGTATATAATACATGTGTATATAAACACACACTATATATTATAATATATACAAATACATATAAATAACCTTTGAAATTACCTAATAACAAGTTATAATAAAGATATCTTGTTTCATAACACAAACCCTCTGCTAAACCTTCTTCCCATAACGTTTACAAAAGAATATGAGAGGATCAACAGAATTTAAAAATAAAAGACACCTTCCTCCACTACAGGTCCACCTATAATTTGCAGTGCCACGAACTAATTCTGCAATGCAGTCATGCACTGCACCGAGAAGCAGGGTAAATGGAAACCCCAATTTTTGTTTAATTCTTTAATGCTTCCAACAAGGGAAAGGTCTCGTGTATGACAGGGATAAATCCAGCTTAAGGAGGGCCTCATTTGGGCTCTGGACAGCTCAGGGACAGAACACTCCAGGGCTCCGAGTGTCTCTTCGAGAAAGCACACGAGCTAATCACACCCACAATGAGGTAAGGGTGCCTTCCGGAGGTCAGAGAGCTTCAACACATCAGTCCTGCAGGAAGAATTTCCTCTGCAAGTTAAAATCATGGTTTGATGCAGGATTTTTTCTGAAACGGGCTGCACGTCTGTCAATGGAGGTAAAGCCTGAGCCAGCAGTTTTTCTTACGGTTTTGAGACACAAACCTTGAAAAAGAAATACCTTCATTGCACCTACTGCAAAAAGGTCCTTAAAACGCTGGTGGTGCTGCCCCCTTCACCAGACCACTCTGCACCTGAAGATAAGCTGAGGTTACGTCCTAGCCACTGGTACAAGGGCAGTACCTGGATCTCCTGCTACCTGAATCGTAGCTTGACCCACCAGGTACCAGAACTGCACAGCCTGGAAGGTACTGGAATTGTGTGGTTGGTAGATAACATCAGACCTACCCAACCTGAATTGTGGCCAAATACTGACAAAGCCAATCATCTCGTGGTCCTACAAATGCTGGTGGGATGCCTCTCAGGGCAAGGCTCCTCGAGGTTCCGTGATCGTCCGCTGAATACGCCAACACAGGGGAGGGTGAGTAATTCACCAGGAGAGGAAATGTTCTTCAGTGTGCAATGGAGAAATCCCCAATGACTTGTACGGAAATCCCCAATCCCGCTGTACAGAAATCACTAATTCCTTGCCATAAGTCTTGTGTGTGAACCTTGCCATTTACAAATCTTTAACTAAGTCGCTGTTTTGATTGTAGCAAACACTACTGAATTATTGTGTTAAACAGGCTAATGATTAACTGATCATTAAGTGCTACTAAAGAAAAAAAAAAGTGATTTACCACAAAGGAATTAATAAATCTTAAATTGCTCATACATCATGTCTGTGCAAAAATTTCATCTGCGACAAGCACACAGACTTCTTTACACCATGACTGTGTTTGTAAGGATCTTATGAAGAAAATATGCTTCCTTCTATAGGGAGCTGAAATGGGTTTCTTTGAAAGAGCAACAGCAATAGCATGAGGACGCTTCATTTGCAAGCTCCCTGGCATCGTTCTGCTTCGCTTATGCAGCATCTGGCACAAACAGGCACTGACCGTACAGCTTGTGAGGGCTAACACTGCCCAAATAGCAAACGAGGAGAGAAAACATGTCAGGAAGAGCTGTACGTTCATTGTGCAGCAATGAAAACTGGAACCCAACTGAGACAGGTACTTTGCAAAGTACTTTAATTAGTAAAGAGTATTAACCTCACCCAATCAACTCTAAACATACTGGGGAGAAGACACAGCTTCCATGAGCAAAAAGTAGTACTTTCTGCTGGCTTTGTTACAATAATTTGTTTTCCCCATCTCCCCACTTGAGATGCAAATAATTTGTCAATTTACTAGGGCAGTTTGCATAGTCTCTATCAGATATCATTTTTTTCCTGCAACCAGGGCTGAGATAAGCTCCTCATTAATGGTGAAAAAGCAAAGCACAGGAGCAAGCCTTGATTTGATGTCGAGAGCTTTCTTCTCCCTCCTCTAACGGAGGCAGCACAGAATGTGCTGTGCCGTGACACCCCACTGGTACAGACCTCACATCTCTCCAAAACCAAGCGTATGCCAAAGATTAATCAAACCATACACAATCCTTGTGCAGGCACGCACCATGCGCACCCAGCCCCTGGCATTTCCAACCTGCCCCTGGCACTCACTCCAACTTGCTCAGCTTTGTGCCATGGCAGCCCAGCACGAGCGAGACAGGGCTGCCAACGGGGGCCAAACTGGGAGCCAAGAGCACGAAGCGAGGCAGCTGGGGACTAGGAAGGAGACTTGGAGCTGGGCACAGAGGCCAAAGCTCTGATCCTCTCTTTTCATCATATAGACACGTCTCCCATCTCTTGCAGATCGGCAACAAACCAAAACTTCACGTGACAGCAGCCAGAGCTTGAGCAGGGACAACCAGAGGTCAGTAAGATGTGGAGAAAATCACGTGGAGATGACTTAACGTTTCATGGTAAAAAGCCAGCTAAAGGCTCCTGGCCTCAGCAGTCACAGGACGGATGTTACAACACCATTCTCTTCCACTAACCAGCATGAATACCACCATGATTGTCCCACTGTATCTCATCATGTGTGGTAAGGGTGTCTTGAATTACAGGTAACTGGCTAAAATAAACACAAACAATGTTAAAATCAAGCTCTACTTGTAGTTATTTCTCTTTATTTACCAAGTTGCTGTCCCAGAGGTGTTGTAATACAAGTAACAGGGAAAAACTTCGATGAATTTAGAATGAGAATGCTATTGTGAGCTGAATTCCTACAGGAATGGACTGGACCTGCCTGATGAATTTGGGGAAATTATTCAAGAGGTGAAAGATAAAAGAGAAGAGGTACTTCAGTTGCAGAAAAAACATGATCCAAGTCCTCCGTTCAAATCCTTTTCCATAGCATTTCTATGCCTTGACCAAGACAGACCCCTCCTGTTCTAGCTGTACAATTCAAAAATAAAATCTGAAAAAATAAAAAGCTGAACAATATATCTGAACAATAACAGCACAGGAAGGGAAAAGAAAGGCTGGTTTGCCTGGCAGCAGGAGAACAGCAATGCCAGGAGAACCCCCTGCCTGTAACACACTCACCCATTTCTCACTCAGCCGTAGGCTCAGAACACCACAACCCTGAAGTACAACTCCTGCTGACCTGCACGTATCGAGTCTCTCACTTGTCTTTGCTTCTCCGCTTCTGTAACTTTAGTTTATTTTGTCTTTCTACTTAACAGGCAAACCTTACCACAGAGATGAAGACAGTATGCAAACCATGGGTGGAGTATGTATGTAGCCAAATTAGTACAAATTCCTTCAATATGAGACAAAAAACATATGTGAGACCATACTGGCTGAATTGGAAACATACTGATTTTTATAGATATGCCAAAATGCTAGAAATTGAATTTTTACCATATTTGAGAACTTCCTGTTACATAACAAGAAACTGGAGCTGCGTGGGAAGATCTGGGATGCCACAGGAACCAGCAGGCACCTCTGACCTCATCCCTTGGCTTTATGCAAAGAAAATGGAAAACAAATACCACAGCTTGACAGATCACCCCTTCTTATTTGACTTAGGCAAAGGCAAGAATATCCTGGGTTACTGAAAATCACCAAGTGTGATCGTACAAATCAGGATCTGATGCAGTATCCCTCAACTCAAGCAACCAGAAAAGATAAATAGTAGCGGAGAGATTGATTCAAAGCCTGGAAAAGAAATACTGATGTATGAAGAGCATCAGACAAATCCAGTCCAGTTCTGACACTGCTGAAAGCCATTGCCAGCAAAAGCCCATCAGCTACCAGAATGCAAACAAAGCTACACTTAATGTGCTGATGTCTTTCAGTTTTGTTTTTTAGTTAAAGAGGGTGACTGGCATTAAAAAAATAATTAAAAAAAAAAATCAGGGGTTGTTCATTTGCATTTTTTTAAAAAAGAGACAATAACCTAGAAACAAAACCACATTCACCATGTCTAAAACCCTTTTGCTTTTAACAAAATGCTACTCCTTGCATCCATCCACCTGCCTTGCAAATAGAAGCACAAGGCTATTTGCTAACCAGCTACCTACCAGGAGTTCCTCACTGAAACTATCCATCAACAACGAGAGCACACAATAAGCTCCGTACTCTTCCAAGTCATGGAAAAGAGGGTAAAAATACAATTAGAAGTGTATCAGCTGAATTATTTACTCTGTTTACAAGAACACTGCATGGTATGAAGACAGGAACCATCTCAATGTAGTGACAGTGATGGGAACCATTGCAGTGTAGCGATGCCACACAGCCAGCATAATTAATGCAAATGTAATCATTTTTGTTCTCTTTATCATCATGCTCACTCCAGGCTGGAAGCACTGGATGGAGCAGGAGGAGGAGGAGATCCATAGCTGTGGCTTCATGCAGCACTCCCTTGTGTAACCTTGCTAAATGAATACAAACCAAGAGTCAAAGGGTCAGAAAAAAATCACTTCCGTAATTCTCAAAGGTGGGCTCCAGCAAAGTTTGCCACATGGGAGCACCACGACCACTGGGCACAGGAGTCTGGGACAAGGCTGTGAAGAGGCACCACGCCATGACCAGCTGGTGTCCTGCAGGCACCCGTCCGTCCGTCTGTCCATTCCAACACCACTCCTAGCAACTCCGACCTGAAACATCAGTCTAAGACCTTGCTAAACTGAGCAAATACTACAGAGGAGAAAACCGTAAGACGAATGCATTTTATAAATGTGCATTATTACATTACAAGTTTTTTCCATCTAATCTACTATGGTCAAAGGAATGGCTTCCTTATTCAATCTGCTGACTGCACAAACAGTATTTACATTTCTCCCCACCCGCACGGCTTGCACAAAGTCTGAGACATCTCACTTAGAGCACAATAATTTCTTTGCGTTAAGCTTCTTCCCCTCTGTGTTTAACAAGGTGCCCTCCTAGCTCGACAGCAGCAGCTGGGGTAAAGCTGCATCCCTAAATCCCCCAAGGCAGCCTCTCTCCTGCTACATGATGATTTACTGCCGGGGAGATCTGCGTTCTGCATTTCTGAGCTCACCTCTTCAGCAGATGGGAAAGACTGTTTTCATCAGCCGTAAAGTATCAGCCAGCTGGGGTGCTGCTTTATGTGCAGCAAAACATTCTAGCAGAGGTCTCATGCAAAACTTTGATTATTCTTGAAGCTGTCCGATGGTTCCTATGGGTGGTAATAATAAAGTAAAATTCAGCAAGTCTCTGCCCTCAGTACAGGCTATCAGATAGAATGGCGGATTCCTCAAGAGTGGGATGTGAGAAAGAAAGGGATCCTATAGCAGTTAAAAGCTTGATTTTAGAAACAGTAATATCCTGTACCCTCTGAAGTAGTAACACGCAGTGCAATGAGCTCTACCCCATTCCCCTGCTCGCTGTCCCTGCCACTGATGGTCAGACTGCCACTGTGCAGGAGCTGCTGGAAGCTTTGTCCCACCACCCACACCCACAGCAGCTTTAACGGGGACACGACAGCACCATGAAATGGCCGGAGCAAAGCCTGGCACCAAGGCAGGGGCATCCTGCACCATGCCAGCTGGGCTGCGTGGGGCCTGCCCCGCACACTCACCCCAGTGCTATCGACGGTGTACGGCTGCAGGGCTGAATGAGAGGGGAGGAGAAGCATCTTCTCTGGGGTCTTGCCCCATAACACCTTTTGGAGCCTTGGCAGACTGGTACTCGGAGGTTTACATGATTTAAAGCCTTTCTGGGAGCCCGCCTCCTCAAAGAGCCAGTTCCACAAGCCTGTGTCCCACAGAGGACGCGGGTCAATGACAACCGGCACCCTGGAAGAGACTGCACCCTAACCGAGATCATGCTCCTGAAATGCTCAAATTAAGAGAGCTCAGCGTGGCAGAACCCAGCCTGATTTTCTGTATTTACCTTGCTTTTGGGAGCTCACACTGATTATAAACAACAGATTCAGCAGCTGCACAAAGTCCTGGAGTGAAAGCGTTGGATAAAGGCAGCAATGAGAGCAAGCCTGGATGAAGCAGTGTGAGGGAGCCAAACCTGCTGGCCAAGTGCAGACGACGCGCTTACAAGAGGGGTATGCTCCTGGAGACAGCATCGTATCACCTGTTGACAGAAGATCTTCGAGCACCCACGTGGAGGAAGCTACACTGACATTACCCGAGTCAGTTTGCGTCAGTTCGCTCTTTTCTTAATTTCTGGATGCCTCTTCTTGACCTGCACCATCTCTTCCCAAGTTGCATTTCATTTTGCCTTTCCACTTGAATGACTTCAAAAGAGTCTTTGAAGCAGCAATCACATGGCTGCTGTAATACTCTTCACACCTATTTGGACTTTCATCCTGAGACATTCAATGCACTTCACTAAAAAAACCTAAGTACTTATTCCCTCAAGTTCCCACCAGATATTTACACCACTTGCATTTTGTTGTGACAGGCAGGAGGTAGCAAACAGAGTCAGCTGGGCTCTGGGGAGATGAGAATGGCAGTAAGATGACAAACAACCAATGCAAACAATAATTCACTTGTCCTTCCTTTCCCTTCAGGTTTTAACAGCTTTGTCTCCTCCTCCCTCTCAACATCCTCCCCCTGCTCCAGACACTACCACATCCTCTCCAATACCCCCAAACTGCTCAGTGAAAGGAAAATCAGACCAACCGTTCTCAGCTTTGGTATAGTTTTGAAGCTTTTTGATCTAAAGCAAACCTTGCATGCCTCACGTTATTTTTTCCAACTGTCACGCTAATTAAATCTACTACATTTAGTTATTTATATCTTATCTATCGTTATGTTTATCGACGTTTCTTGAAGTCCCCCAGGCAAAGAAACACAGAACATTCTTTCTTATTTCTGCCAAGGCTGGGTCACTGTTCTGTGCTCCTCTACGGCAGTGACACTACAGGCACTTTCCTTCTTGTTTCCATTTGGCCATTACTGCAATGGCTTTGTAAGCAGGCTCAGTACTGTCACGTTTGGTTTGCAAATACTCTGGGGGACATCTGTGTAGTGGTTATTTGCTGTCTTTCATTGGGATTTTTTAAAACAGAAGCCACCATTACATATTCTGCAAGGTTGATTTTAGAAAACCTAGTTTAGGGTCAGAAACAGAACTGCAAAAATGTCTGTGTGTAAAGGATGCAACACACTGGAGCCCGGCACTGATTTCTGCAGTAGGGTTTCTTCACAGGGTTTCGCGCTTGGAGGTCTCCGCATCGATATTACTCCCTTCGCTGCATGTCAGCCAATACAGAATCCACGCCATGGAATTTGTATCTGCTTGCTATATATCCAGCTTTTTAATACATTTTATTATGGCAGGAAATCAACTGTTTGCTAAGAGCCAAGAATATAATATCTATTGAATCCCCCTTATGTGCTAAATGAGTCATTAATTACACTGAAGACAGCTCCTACATCTGTTCAGCACAAGCTGGTTTTTAACAACCAGCTCATTCCCCGCAGTAGCTTTGCTCCCTGTAACGCACACCCCAGCTCTCCACGCAGCAAACCGACCTGCCGTGGTCCCAGCACAGCGTACGTGGCAAGGTCTACTCCCGTTTTATCAAGCTAAAAGACTTGGAAAAAAAGGCTTAAGGGGCAACACGTAATTCAGAGAGAGGAAAAAGAATTGCCATTTCCGTGTTATTTTTGCTGATGGTTGAAAGAGTTGTTAAAACAAAGGGGGTTCGCTTTTCTCTGCCATTCCCTGCTCGTTCTGGCTGAGATGACAGCAGGGTGGGCGCCTGGTTCCCCCCGTTTGGGTGACCAGCGCCAGCACAGCCCCGTGCAAGGCATGCACGGCGTGCCTGCCGCCTGCTGCCCACCCTCCTCTGCCCTGGTTGGAAAGGAAACTGCAAGGTTTTCACCGTGAGGAAACCAAGCAGGCTTTTCTAGCTTAATGTACACAGCACATCCTTTTTTGCTTTGTCTAGATTACGTCATCAGCTCCAGTATCCCAAATAACTGACCCAGCAGCGTTTTCTGCACCGTGAGGACTTATCGTAACGTAAGCACTGAAGATGTTGAAAACTTTCCAACACGTACGAAGCCCTCGCAGTATCTGAGACACAATTATACTCCTGGAACATCAGCAAGGCTCTGCTATATCCGTTCCTCAGTGAATAAATCACAGTGCGAGTTGTTTAGGGAGCAAAGAAGGGAAGAGCCTCAAATTCTGCCTCAGCGAGGTCAGGAAGCTCTCCAGAGCACCACGTGCAAGCGGTGGAGCAAGAAAGATGCAGAGCTGGGATCCTCGCTCTAGGGCCACGTCTCCAGCCACGGCAGCTCTCTCCCCGCTGGGTGTTTTCCTAGATGGGGATGCATTTGCTCAGCATTTCCCATATTCTTTTTCCAGCCACACGGTTTCTCCACTTTTCTGCAACGAGCTGACAGACTACAGCAACAAAAGTGCGTGGCAATGACAAGAAATAAACCTGCCTCCTGTGAGGCAGAAATTTGTGCATTTGTTTAGTCTTAAGGAGACACTGGAGTTTCCTTTCTGATCCCAGTCAAATTCCCTGAATACTTGGAAGAAACAGGGCCTGTCAATTCGGACAGCTAAAGCTCATATAAAGCCTTTGTCACAAAATATCCTACGTGTCCCCAGGGAGAAAATCGAGCGTGTTGTGTATTGCGAGATGCTCTTACCCTGGTCAGCCCCACAGGAGGAGCCGACGAAGCCTGTACGCAGTTCAGTGGTGAAGAATGTGTTTCTCAGCCACTGGAAGCCCAGCCAGGACACATCAGTCCTTATTTAAATCATCCTCCTCAGAATTATTCCTAACCAAAGGATCAAAAAAATATAAAAAAAAATAACAGTCAAAACAGTCAATGGATCCACACACAAAAATAATGTTTAAATCAACCATGGTCCAAACAAAGAAGGAACCGACTGACACAGAAAAAGCAAGACCTGGCCAAAACCACAGCTTAAAAACCGTCCTGAACTTTATGGAGGGTTCACAGGGATCTGAGTAATACCTCCCACCGGCGTTAGCCTGAGTCACAAGCCTTCTGCCCAGCCATCTTTACAATAAACACTTCTGCAAAGTCCAGCACAGACTTTTTTCAGCAGGACTGGTAGTATTTGCTACGCCAGCTGCTGCTTTCAAATACCTCGTGCTCTGGAGTTTCTTTCCAGTGAACCGTCAGAAGCCGCAGCACAGTTACGGCACGGTGAAATGCAAAGTGAGATGGCAACACATTTCCCTGCAAGCATCTCGGTGGGATTGCCCCATGAACACCTAGGAGATTGTGGCTCTGTTGCTGTAGAGACGATTACCTGCTGAGAACGCTCCTGCTCATACAACCCACGAACGTATTAAATGGATCGGATTCTGCTCTGCTAAACCGATGTAAATCCGAGTAGCCAACGCTGAATTTATCCCAGATTGACTGCCACGTTAACAAGGTGGAGAAAAAAAAGGCAGGATCTGGTGCCATTAGTGCTTAGCGAACCCTAATGATATTTGCCTGGGCATTATTGCTGCTATGATTTAAAGCATGCCTGAGCTCTCAGAAACATACTTCAGCTCCCTCCTAGACGACAAGCCGTGATAGCAGGACTTAAATGATACTGTTTAAAAGACTGGGAGCCAAAAAAGCACACTTCTGAGTGAAATAAAGAACATCAGTTCTCACTACTGTTGTACTTGCAAGGAAGAGGACGAAGTGCCAAAAACCAGCACACAAACCATGAACGACAACAGCCTTCAGCATCTAAACAAACGATGGCCACTGTTCCCTGTACCTGACTGCTGTTAAGAGTTTTTTTCTCTGACACTTAATGTCAGCACAGCACAAGCCTCGCCTTTATGTGACAACACCTTAGCAAAACAGGGGTCGTGCACCTTCACCCCCCCCCCGACGCCTGAAGCAGCGCAGCCCTGTGCTGGCTCCTGGCTCCCACCAGCACAGAAGTGACTTGGACGCTGCTGGCAGCCGGACCTCTGACTTCTCACGGCTCAGGTTTTCGGAGAGTTCATCCAGGAAGCGTTACAGTAAGTTTAGATAAGGCTGAACCTGCAGCCTAACTCATTTCAGAGTTTCACCTAGCTTTGAATTAATACATACTGCAATCAATTTGGGTTTACTCCTGGTTCTTACTTATTTATACATTTGTACAAGGCCGTATCTCTGTTTGTGCTCCCCATGGAAAGCAACAAGGAAAAACTGTATTTAAAGGAAATCAGAGAATATCCCGAGCTGGAAGGGACCCACAAGGCTCATCGAGTCCAACTCCTGGCTCCACGCAGGACTACCTAAAAATTAAACCACGTGTCTGAGGGCGGTGTCCAAGCGCTGCTTGAGCTCCAGCAGGCTTTGGATGAAACATGGCAGCAGTGACCACGATGACTGCCATTTTTCAGAAGAAAAAAATGTTGACCCGAACACTTCTAAAAACAACACAACCGTTCAAATTGCCGCGAGTACTGTAGTCACCAGTCCAGAACCTGGACCACGCTTAGTCCTTCGTAACCACCGGAACACAAAGCCCTTACCACCATCATCACAGAAAGGGCAGAAAGGGACTTCTTGGCCTAAAATTTACTTTTTAAAGCCATAACTCTCCAGGAAGACATCACGACCTTTTCCTTCTGCAAGAAGGAAATTCAGCTCTGCTCCAGTAAGCACAAACTTCACTGTGAACATGAAGAATATCCACTGCCCTCAGCAAGGCGTTTCAGATGATGATGCTCAACTTGAAAGGTTAACAGTTCCAGCAGACCTCCAGAGCGCTCCCTACACAGCAAGACTTAGACCCAAGCTGAGAACCAGCTCTTACATTCTGCTCAGTATCTTCTGCCTCTGCACAGTGTAATTTTTGGCCCCATCTTCAGCATCAGTTCTATGTCCAGATTTAAGGGAGAAAAGAATGAAAAATGTGCAGTTATGTTCTAGTTCTAATGAAGACTTACGACAAGTCACTTTACCTTTTTATGCCTCTTTATCATTTAATCTCATGGAAGGATAGGATTTTCAGATGAACTCAAGTTTTTTTAGTGTACAAAACCTCTTTGACTGTAAAAGTCCCTAGCGCTGAGCATCTCCCACTGCTTCTTTGGACATTACTTAATGTAACTGAGTCACATCAGAAAGGATTTCTTTGTGACTCTGGAGCTGTTACACAGTATGGAGCAGAGGTACTACAATCTAACTTCAAGTATTATGTAGTGGTAGGAAAAACGATGGGCAAGAATATAATAGCATTTTAGTTTGTTTCCATCTACATTTATTGAAAGAAGTGCTGTTGAATACATTTTCTTCCTGTTAATATCTTCTCCTCCTCCTGGCACCTCACTTACGATGTCTATTTAGTTTTTTTTCATCTCTGCAATGCTGCAGAAATTTAGCCAAAGTGCATTTCAATCCCAGCCAGATCTGGGTATCTGCAGCATACCAAGTGGGGTAACCCATGGCAACAGCTTAAAGATTATTAACCGCCACGTAAAGTTAATCATTCCATATTCTAATTATTCAAAGGAAAGAAGCTGCAAGTTTATGTGGGAAGATGGTTCATTTTATGACCTCCATCTTCCCACCGATTCATAACACTGTCCTTATGGATCTGACAATCCTGCTTCTCTGGCACATCCCTCCGCTTACACCTGGCCTAAGAGCAAGGCTCTGCCGTGAAGACTCAGTCACGACTCGGACAGCAATCCATTTGCTAACACAGCCGCAGGACCCATCCTAACAGCTCAAAGTCTGAAGATCAGTAATTGGCAATTCATCCCAAAATTCCATCAAGAAAATAATTTATATTTTCTTCACTTCACAATGAAATTATATCATGATGCGTTCTTGGATTGCTGGCACCTGTGTTTTTATACGGAGCTTTTATCATTTAGCAAACTGCTAAAATTTGCATGCTGGACTTTTTTTTTTCACAGAAGAGACACCTCACAAAGCAAAGAGCTGACAATACTCCTGATTCACTTTAGCAGCTCTGTGTTACTTAAAAACTCTGCATTCCTTCCTATGCATGACAGAGTTAGGTAACTCCTTCCCATTCATTAAAAAAGCTATGCATTGTTTAAAAAAAAAAAAAAGAAAGAAAGAAAGAAAGAAGAAGAAAGAATTGGCAGCAGGCATCCATTGCAGATGTATTGGGCACTGAGAAAAACGTGCCATCTGCTTTCAGAGCAGGGCACTGGGCAGCGCTGCAGCCCTGCACCACAGAAGCTGCCTCCCGCCCACATCCATAGGTTGTATCTGGGTGAAATGAAGGGGCAGTCATAAAAAAGTGTTTCTGGACGTAAGAAAAAAAAAAAAGACTGTAATTAGGCCTAAAGTTTCAAAGACATACGTAGGTGTTTATCATCACCTTGTCGAAGAGATGGCGTGGATGGTGCAGCCACTGGCAGATGAAGAGCAAGGTGGAAGCAGCAAGAGCAGCACCAGCCACAACAGAAGACGGCATCAGCCGCATGACACAGTAAGGTGCAAAAGCATTTGGGCGTGGGTTAAGAAGACAACAGGTGTTAGATCCCTCCTGGGCCCAAGGGGTGATCAGCGGTAATGAGTTTTCAAAGAATTATGAGAACAAGGTAGTTAATTTTCATGAATATTTCAGGGCAATTTAGGCACCTGGACTACCGAGTATGGGAAGGAGCTAAGCAGCTCAACACGCTGGTCACCAGCTGTACGGTCTCCTGGTGTCAAAAATCCAGACTGCTCCAAAGTACGAATATAGCGAATCGAGTCCTACGTGGAACGGTGATGAGGAAAAGAAAATACCAACTAATACACTGGAATCATGTTATCAGGGGATCTATTTCCAGTATAAGAGGGAAAGGCATTTGAGGATGAGAAAAATTCCTGTAAAATCAAAGCTCTACGACATGCAATTGCACAGTGCACCAGTAACGTCAGTGACTATTGCTACAAATAAACATTCAAAACAAACTTCTTCCAGGGGGAGATGACTGCCAACCCCTAACCATCCACAGTGGGTTTTTTAGTGTTGTTTTATTTATGCATTCTGCAAACTGCCAAAATCAGCAACACACGTCGATAGCAAGAAAGAACAAACAAGCCAAATGTCAGCTGCATTTCCTAAATCCAACCAGCAAATACTCCTTTCCTGGCATGGTGTCCTTCCTCCAACTTTTATTAAAAAGGCATTGAAGTAGGTGGCTTCAATTATCACAACGTTCTGACTGAGATCTCATACACAGATTTATCACTGGTGCAACTGCAAACATCAACGTCAACAGCAATTCTGCTGAATTATGCAGGCGGCAAATCAGAAGTCTAGTTCCAGGAGAGCAGAACGTGGAGCTGAGACTTGTCTGTGATCAGGCATCACTCCCACGGTTTTAGTATCTCCAGTCTTAACAGCTTCACTTACCTTAAAAATAACCTCGGGGTTTTTTAACAATAAATCCTGCTGAGTGAAAGTAGACAGCAACCAACTTGCGTTCCCTCACTCAGCAAAAAGACCCTGCTGTGGCAGGGAACCCAGCTTTGAAGCTGGGCCACGTGCTACCTGCACACCCCACCTCTGAAACGAGCAGAAGCAAGACCTTTCTGCAGAGATCCTTCCCAGCTGGGTGCACGAGAGCAAGTCAAAGCTGAGCTCACGGAAAGGTGTGCTGCAGAAGGACAATGCCCACTTGACCGAAGCTGTCTCCTAAGAATTATTTACACACAGCCTGCAGATAGCGGTGGTCAGCAGCTGTTACTGACATTACTGGGTATAAACAGTAAGTATTAACATAACCGTCTATTCCGTGATGCACACTACTACATGTGATGAATC
The DNA here is from genome assembly GCF_011077185.1 of Oxyura jamaicensis. NCBI lineage: Eukaryota > Metazoa > Chordata > Aves > Anseriformes > Anatidae > Oxyura > Oxyura jamaicensis. Next base: position 6,157,742 of record NC_048905.1, read on the forward strand.
TTATGGTCTCCTGAGCACTTACCACTTATAAGCATATTCATACAGCACATGGTGTATCGCAGCTATGTGCTATATACTAGATGTACTATGGTAACAACTGCTCTGTAGTTAAGGTAAGGTACACAGCTCTGTGTTGTATGCCACACGTAGCTATATAGGTATTACAACACCAGAAATTGATGTACGTTAGTAGTAATACCACTGGGCACAACAGGGAACAGGTGCGTTACTGCTCCTTGTACGAGCTGCAGCACTCAGTGTTGCAGCATTACGCAGAACTAAACGGGGGGGCATATTTGCTTTTTGTTGTTTGAGCACAGGGAAAGTATGCCAAGAGTAGTCCCCCGGGTAAGTTCATTCACCAATGTGCTCTTTAGCTTAATGGCCTTAATGACCTACTCTCCATTATTTTGCCCTTCACATCCTCCATTTCTATAGCAGCCTAGCCCTTACACATCCCCCTGACAACCCAGAGACTGCTCGCTGGTTATTTCAGAGCTGTTTTCAGTCACAATTAACTTGCACAACTTATCACTCAACCACATTGGTTTTCAAATTTTATGTAGAGTTTTATGGAAAGATTTATTTGCTCCCTGTGCCAGCTCCAGCTCCTCTTTAAAGCTCAGCCAATTTTCCTTCCTCGGCCATTTTCTAATGAATACTGCCGGTCTGCCTCACTTACTACGTACCTCATTTTATCTAACTGGAGGCTTCTGAAGTTTAATTCACCTGATTTTATATCAAGCCTCCTCCTGCAGCTAAAACATGGCACAGCAATCCTTCCCTACCTCGGATAGGTTGTGCAGCACCTTTCCCATGCGCCAAACCCACCCATTACCTTCCCTCTCATTACCTGCTGCTTCCAGGATGACAGTTCCAGCAAATCTTGACCTACTGGCTACAGGTAATAAGCCCAATGCAGTAGGAAGTTACACACAGGTGCAGCACAGGCTGTCTAAAGCTGACAACATCTTCAAGCCACGGTTCCGTAGATTTTTAATTTACCAGCTATGGGTTCCACAACAAATCGTGTCCCATTAAAAAAAAAAAAATCTTAGTTGCAACAGTGTCTCCAAATGCCCCACAAACCCCCATTTTGACAACAAAATGCCCAGAAGGCAACATGCTGCCCTCAGCTCTCGCTGATTACAGGTTTTCACCACTACTCTTTCTACGGACAAGGTAAGGTTTAGGCAAAACCTGCTGAGCACCCCGCCTTATAGCACTGCACAGAGATGCTCGGGGGGGCAGGAAGGGAGTGCAGCCCCTCCTGGGCAGGACAGGCAGGAGGCATCACGCCGTGGCCCTGTGAGCACAGCACAGAACAGCACGCCAAATGCTTATGCAAGGGGGTTACGGGGCTGCATGCAGCAGGTGGCTTTTTTTGGCACATCCAGCAGTTAGTGCTGGAGTCTGAGACTCCTTCAGCGGGCAAAAGAGCTTGTCTCAGGAAAGAGCATAAAGGGAATTTCAAAGAAGTTTGTATTTTGGCTTGCACCGAGCTGCAGTGGGAGATCAAAACTCCTCTGCAACGTGAGCAGCAGGCGTGGGGCTCTGCATTGCCTGCTACAGCTGGAGAGCTGCGGGGTTGTTTGCCCCACTGCGGCAAGGTGCACGAGCTCACCTACTCTACTGGCAGCTGGAGAGATCACTTGATTATGCCAGATGCTGGTTTCCTTCTTGGTACACTGATCTACAAGGGAGACACGGTGGGGGAGGCGGAGGTACCAGCCCCACATGAGACCCACCCCACTGCTCGCCCTGCCCTGGGTGACAAACGTCCGTGCCCGCAGCCACCTACACACGGCGCGGTTCTGCAGCGCGGGCAGGACTTCATGACCACGTTTGAACTGAAATCCCGTACACCAACAAAACACCTCCCTCTGTTTATCACTTATGAGGGTCTGCTCCAGCTGAGATCTCTGCTGTCACCGTCTCCCCTCCGCGGGATCGCTGCCAGCCTGCTCTGCGGAGGGACCTGCGGCAGGCTCTCAGAAGGCAGTGCCCACGCTGGCAGACGGGCTGGCGTTTACTTTTCTTCTTATTGTACCTTTGGGATCCATCGCAGCCAAAACAGTTTCGTAACAGAACTAAATACACAAACCAACTCAGTATCTAAGCAGCCAGAAGAGTTTAGTAAATATATTATCTAGACTTACCAACCAAATGCAGACATCTCCGACTCATAAAATGAAGTAACTGGTAAGACTGGAGCACAGGATAAATAAATAAGAAAACCATCAATTTCTGCATAACCTGCTTTTAAGACCAGCACATTGTGGATCTATCGGTACACAGAGCAAAAATTTGGGACCTGCCTCTGCTCCCGTGGGAGGACGCGGGGCCCTGCAGCAGCACGGCTGGGAGCAGCCAGCTCGGCACGTCCGTCTGAAACCCAGGACTTGAAGGGAGCGAGGGCAGCTGGAGGGCAAGCTGCTGCCGTGGGGTGAAAGGCTTCTGTGTGAGCCCCGTCACTGGGTCCCTGACCCTGTGCCATAAACCAATTTTCACTTCAGAAGTGCTGCAGGCTCACAAACTGGCTGGTTGGGCACTTGAACCCAGGTAAAGATTTGTCTCACCTTTTTTTGTGTGTGCTTGCTCAAAAACTTGAGGCCCATCTAACATATGACCCAAAAGTAATTACAAAGTAATTACAAAATATTAAATAATGCTGCTTTATACAAGAAAAGTAAGAGTGCTGTCTAAATACAGCCCTGTCTGACACCAAAATGCAGTGTCTATTTTAAACACAGACCAAATTTCAAAGAAACTACGAGGCAGCTGCCCCAGCATCAATAGGGGATGAACACTCAGCAGCCTGGGGGAGCTTTTCCAAACATTAGAGCTTTTGGTCCTTTAACCGTGTTGGCAAAGTCAGCACCAAGGAACTGCCCCTAAGGACAGGGCTTTTCCCAAGCAATGAATAAAGAAGGAAGAAAAAAGTGTCATTAAATACTCCAACTCTCCTTTGCACTACCAACGTCGTCTAGGCTCCGAGTCCTGTTGATTCATTCTACCACTTGTGTGCACACAGATGAAAACGACCAGCTAACTTCTTCCATCTCCTACCTTTGTACCTGCTGAGGCTCAAACCTGGAACTTGCATCCAAACTGTATTTCCGTGTCGGTCTGCATTCAGGAAGTTCTGCGCCCTTAGGGTATTAGCTAACTTACCTGTAGTTTGCTGATAGTGTGATTTCATTCACTGAATTACATCTTTTCATTAACGGATCACACATTTTTTGCTTTCCTCTCAGCTATTCCCGTCATCCTCTCCGTGTTGTGCCCACAAAGATCCATGTTGTGCCCTTCTTTACAACGGCACTAACACCTATTAAAGCACATTCCCTGCTGCAATCTGCAGGGCTATCACACATTTCTCACCAGCTCCAAAGGCTCCCGTGGCTCCAGTACCACACCAGCATTGACACGGATGGGTGAAGGTGCTGTGAGCCCTCCCAGCACAATGGGTCCTTTCTTCAAGGAACCAGCCCTAAAACAACTCCTTCGTTGGCCTTTTTTTTTCCTTCCTGGAGGAAGGACACTGGAAGACAGTCTCCAAAACCCACGCTACGGGTAGGCTGCCCAGAGGCACAGACCTAACAGCCCTTCTCTTCACCGTGCTCCTCGCAGCACTGTGCCGCAGCGTCTCTGGCTGGGGACCATCCCTGACTTGCAATGTTTTCTATCCCATAACCTAATTTCATTTGCACACAGAAGCTCTCTGGGCAGCACGCACAACCTCTGAGGGAAACATATGTCTTTTCATCCCCCCAGGACGTGCTAGCACATAAAATCATCCCCCAGACTTGTGCAGGCCCATAAAAATCACTTCAACAATGTGTTATTCTTAATTGCCTCAGGCAAGCTAGCCAGGACTGCTAGAGCCTAAATACCGACTGTCTGTAAAAGCAGAATTCCTTACGTTCTCCAGCAGCACCCACCCCGTGCGCTCTAAGGAACCGTGCTGCTGGCACAGGCTGGCCCATCCCGTCCTGCTGGGCTAGGGGACAAGAGGCATCACGGGGGACAGCAGCACCATCCCCCAGTGCAGACGAGGAGATAGCACTCCTGGAAAGATAGGCTTTGAGACTTTTTGTTCTGTTTTTCCTATTTTAGCTCCAATACCAGTAGCTATAAAATTAATGTAGTTATGATTTCAGATTCTGTCTGCTCAAAGCTATCCGTCCTTGTCCTCGTTCAGCACGTTTTCTTTTTGCAGGACTAGCACTGGCACGTCTGCGTAGTAACGCTGCACTGATCCCAGCTACACAAGTTATCACGGAGAGGACGAGCCTCTGAAAAGTGAATTCTGTCGAACGGTTACATTCGGTGACTGCAGATTTTCACTCAAAGGGAAAACAACGGTCTTCCCAGCACTGATGTGTGGTGTATAAGAGCTGCTGGTAACCCCGGAGTCCAGCCCAGGGCCACACGCTGATGTGGGATCTTAGCAATGGGATCTTACAAACACCTGATGGGGGTGGGTGGCAGTGAAGAGGGAGCCAGGCTCTTCCCAGTGGTGCCCAGTGACAGGATGGAAGGCAATGAGCACAAACTGAAAACCAGGAAATCTACTTAAAGGCAAAAAAAAAGCATGTTTTGGTAGTGAATATGGTCAAACAGTGGAAAGGCTGCCAGGGAAGCTGCGGAGTCTCCATCCTTGGGGACAATTCAAGACCTGACAGGACCAGCTCATGAGCAACGTGCTCCAGTGGGGCCCAGCCTGCAGCAGGGGCTGGATCAGGGACCTCTGGAGGTCTCTGCCAGCCTCAGCTGCTCTGGGAGCCCATGCGTGGGTGATATAAGATCTGGCCTCACAGGAGTTTAAGTCCCCTGGCCCTACTGCCTTCCATGAATGTCAAATCCTAACCCACAGACTCCACCCCGCCCCATCACCTCCCACAAAACGCCCCATGGGAAGACCAGGTCACCAGGAGCCAACGGCCATACAATCTGGCTGAGAGACCGCAGGAGAGACTTGGGCTATCCCAGCTTCAAATCTGTGCAGGGGCAGTGACAATACTATTAGCTCGTGTTTCTGATAAAAAGTTGGGACATCATGTTTTTCTTTTACCAAATCTTGTTAGAACAGACTGTCCTGTGCAAAGCAAAAGTTCATCACTTGCCATTTTGCAGGGAATTAAATCCCACGACAACGTTAAAAAGAGCTCAGTTATAAAATAACTGCTATCAGATCTATAATCTGTAATGCAATAAGCAAAATGGATGATTTATAAGGAGCTGTAGCGATAACTCACTTAGAAGGAACACATTCTGTGTCAGCCTGAACCGCTGGCCCAAGGATTGCTCTTTTACAGCACCAGGGAGAATCGGGAGGAGAAAGCACAACTCACTGAGACGTTTCAGGAATGATCAGGAGCGTGTCCAAATCGCTAATCCTTCCGCCACCTCCCCGTGCACCTGCTTTCTCAGCACTGCGTGTGCTCAGGTGTGTCAGCTGCCGACCTGCATCTCAGCAGTTTGCTGGGGGCCCAAGGAAGGACGATCCTGTGGAAAGGCACCGCCAGCGCTCGGCAACAACCAGCAGCGGGTGGGACGCGTGGCGGGTGAAAAAAGGAGGGGGGGGGAACTGGCTACAAGGAAATAGATAAAAAGGAGAAAAACTGAGTCATTAAATTGTGCTGGAAAATTCAGAAGAACAGAAGATATGATAGGGAGCTTTTTAAAAAAATGAGATATGCAATTTACAGTACCTGGCTGTGGTACTTTTATGAACAGTCATCTTACCAAGAGTGGGATTCTCCACCTGACTAGTCACCAGGTCACACTGCAGACAGTGGAAAGAAATCATTCTCAGGGAGCAATCCTACTCACCTGAAAGTAGATTTCTAAAATAAATCTGTGATCATGGATTGACCTTTTGTTTTCTCTCTCTAACATCTGCAAATGAAGGCTAAAGGGACTAGACAAGACACAGACCTTTGAAGTTTGGGAAAAGAAACCCCATTCTTAGTGTCACTTCTTAACAGTGATACTGCTAAAGAGATGTGAGACCTACCTGCGGCACACAGGGACTATACACTTTAAAAGGCAACCAAAAGGCCCTAAATCAGCAGATTTGCCTGCGTACCTTGAAAGAAATACTGTGCAATGTTCCAACTTGGAAATATTTTCTATCCTTTCTTTCTGAAGAAAGCCCAAAGGCTTCGTGAGATGTCAGCGAAGCACCGAATTTACTCTGCTCGCAATGCTTTGGGTCAGCAGTGCTGAGCACTGGGAGCAGAGATGTGCCACCGCCTCTTCCGCCTCTGCACAGCGCTGCTCTGTCAGAAATAGACACTGAGAGGAATTTTCTGATTTTCTCACTGTGGAGAACCTTCCTGCAGACAACATGAAGGTCCGAAACAGATTTTGGAATGGAAAAAACAATCTTAGCCCCAACATTGCAGTTTGGCTAAGGAAGCAAATAAATGCCTCGTTAGGAACGTAGGTAAGATAGACACCACGACAGCTTAAAATACACAAGCAAGGAGAAAAAGACCTGAACCGGCTCTCTGTGTGATGACCCATGCAAGGTCCCAGGGGATCACTGAAGCCTGGCAGGCAGCGTGTCTCTAAGACATCCCCTACAATCTCCCCGTGACACCCCCTCGGTGCGCGCAGCAGCCTGCAGCGGCTCCGCGTGTGCTGTAGCAGCCTGCCGCCTAACCCCGCCACGGCTCGCGCCTGCAGCACTTTCTAGAGAACCACCGGCTTTTTGCAACGTGTTAGAGCAGCAGACAGAAATGTTACAACGTGTGGTAGGGTTACTGAGGTGTGATGTCCATTAGAAGCCACTTAGCTTTATGACACAATCCGACTTGGCACCGGTGTGTGAAGCTATGCTGTAAAAGGCAGTATGAATTACATTATGATGTGAAGAGGGAGTCATTAAATTAGGAATAGGATCTCTCATAGAAGCCAATAAGCATCAGACGGAGCTGTGGAAAGAGTTCATTACATAAGAATATAAAAAGGTGGGCTGTTACATTTTGATTTGTTAAAAAAGCCAAAAGGCATCACATGAAAAGGGCCTATCGTCATGTTACAACGTGCAATAAAAGCCAATATAAATTGCATTATGATTTTAATGAGGCAGTCATTGAGTTACAACACATAATTGAAGCCAGTAGGTCTTATGTAAGGACGTGAAGCGGGATTTGTTATCTTCATAACACCGCATGCCAACCACGAGACTCCGCGTGATGATACGAAACGGGACTTCAAGACTGAGACGCGAAGAGGATTTTTCACGCTCGTGTTGCGTTATACAATAGAAGCCAACAGAAAAGTGAATTATGATGTGTGGAAAGGGACACTTCCTAACCATATACAATAGCTATGAAATAAAAATTGCAGCTAAATGGGACAGGATGGGTGTAAAATTAGCAGCGCTGCAAAATCAGGCCTACCAGTACAATGAGGAAAGGGATTCACTGCGGCTGCTTGTTCGCCTGAAGGCAGCACGCGAAACAGCACGGTGCAGTGCTCAAGCCACGGTGGTGCTTTCTTTTGAAGAAAAGCTGCCAGAGGAGCACCTGAAGATATTCTTTGTAAGGACGACGTGTGTTTTCCAGAATGGAAGGCAAAGAAACACCACAATCCCCAGCAGAGGAATGGCGCTCGCTCCCTGTGCCAGTAGCCTCACTATTTTAGCTGTGACGCTCCCAACGCACCTGAAGGTAGCAACAATCTGACTGCACCCGCCGTACCCACCGCTGATGGCCAGCATCTGCACTCACAGCAAAGCCACAGATCTGAGTCACCTCCCTGTGAAAACCTTCCCTCCTGGGTGGATGCCCTGAGCCTTATCGGGGGACCAGGCGCACACCACTGGCCGGCAGGCAGCCGCTGCTCTCCAGGCAGCCTCCGGGATGCTGCTAGCGGAGGATGCCAGCCACAGAGCGCCTGCTCCTCCCGGCCCAGCTGCTGCAGGAGCCAGGATGCCGCACAAAGCAACACAACACCACATTTTGGAGAGCTGGAGGGGCCCATCCCCTGCACGGTGCAGAGGAGCCGGACTCTGCAGCACAGGAGGCTCAGGTACCTCCGGGGGGGCGCCCCCCCCCCCCCAAGGAGGGCACGGAGTAGCCAAGCAATTATTTGAATCAATTAGCAAGCTCCGTTTCCATTTAGACATTTAGCAACGTCAGGAGCTTTCCAAGAGTCTGTTTCTTCTCATGCTCTTTTTCCCCCAGCATGTTTTTAATTACAGCCAACACTAATTTTAACGAGTTGTCTGCCTTCAGTTCTGCGTGACTATAATGTTCTCCAGCTGATTTTCAAAAAAATAAAATAAAATAAAATCAGGTTTTAACTTCTCAAGCTGCCTTTTCAACAAAAACAGCCGCCCGTTACACGGCTTGGCAGCCGGCCGCGCTCTGCGAGCTGCACGGCGCCGCGCTCCAGGCAGGCCCGGCCCGGCCGTGTCCCAGCTGGATCCAGGCTCCCGGTGCCTGAGCCGTGGGCAATGCGGAGGGCGCAGGTGAAGCTCCCTTGCTGCCTGCACCCTTGAATCCAGCCCTCTTTGGCTTCACGGAGCTTGGCTTTCCTCTTGTTTTTGCTTACTTACATTCATTCAGCTTTCAAGGCTGTTAGCGCTTCCTGTGGCTTGAAAGCCAAAGAGGAAAAGCGGCGATCATCCAGGTAGCCACCCGCCGAACACTGCGGGCAGAATTTCTTGTATTATTCCTGTGTCAGGACAAATCCTCTTGGCTCAGGTAAGGCAAAATTATAGAAAAAGGCCAGGTCTTGATGTGAAGCATCCAAGTTGTTGCAAAATGACATAGCAATTTTTCTGCAACATTTTCCATTTTTCTAATAAAACACAGCTTTCAGACAGGACCCCCACATCTCTTCCAAGAACAGGGGACAGTGCCTACATTGGGATTTTGTTCAGAAAAGGGGAGATTAGAAAAGCTGATGCTCAGACCCTTCTGCGTACTGCTGTGCTCACAGGTGAGGTACAGGGAGGGGCTGGCAGGAGGTGACTGCAACCTCCCATCACTGCTTTGCCCCGGAGTTGTTAAATACTAAAAATATCAGCACGGAGTGCATCCTTGAAACATTACCCAAATACTTGGCTTCAGGCCTGAGATCTTGATCTGAGGCTCTTCTTGCCATTCAAGACGACTCAGAAATCCAATTACGCAACAGTGACACTCCGCTGTTATCACCAGGCAGACTGCTCCACTTCTCAAATCTGTACAGCACATGAACCCTTCCACCCACAGATGCACATCATCACTGCTCTTATTTTTCCATTATTACATCACTCACATATATCTCCTGAAGGAGCACGAAAGGAAAAATTGTGAACAGGTTAACTTGCTTGACAAACTGTTCAGAAGGCCTGCACAGTTCTTTTGTCACTGCAAACGAGCGTGCTTTCCTGTTCGCTTTGAACTGATGCACCTGCTCTGAAATTGTATCTTGTCTCTGCTTATTTTAGTAATACTTGTGCTATCCACCTGAACCTTTTCTTTTTCCCCCCCCGTCATAAAGTAAAATGTAGCTTTGCTGAAGCAAATGCAATTTTCAGACTTTCCACCTCTTCAGGAATTGTATAGTTTGTTTCAACAGTTCTGGAAAGCCTCTAACTTTGACAAATACTTATGCGGTTTTTGCCATGAAACAGAATGATGCTCGGCCCATGCTGCACCCATAAATAAAACTATGCACACGCAAACACTGCAACACAACAGAATGTATCAGGTTTTTAATAAATGGGGCTGTTGGCTGAAAGAAGCTCAGCCAGACCTATTTCAGCACTTAATAACTGCTAAGTATCATCCAAAGAGAAAGGAGGCATCCCTGCCAAACCTGTAGGTCATCCGCCCTGCACCAGTCGTATAGAAAAGCACCAAGATGTTTATTATTACATAAGAATGAAGAGTGCCTCTTTCTCAGACCCCTGAACCTGTTCCATTTTGCATTTAGCCGATATTGTATTGATTTGCCATGATTTTGTATCAGAATTTAGTGTTTTCTTTTTTGTCTTCCAGACCAAAGTTTAATTCACAGCGTAATGAAATCCCACAATTCAAGCACCAAAGCGTGCCATATACCACACGTAAACGCCCTAATACTCTACATTTTACAGCCGTGTATCATGAAGAACACTAAATCTGAGAAACAAGATTTTCAAGAGCATCACAGGTACTTGAGAGCAACCCCAAGCGATAACCAAAGCAATGCATGGGACGGGGCCTGCCTGGAACACGGGCACCGGGCTGGGGAGCAGCAGCACCGCGATGCAGGACAGCCAGCCCCCAGCACGGCCGGCACTACCTGCCTCGCTCCCCATCGCAGCTAACGAACTGCAACGCTTTATGAACAAGAACTAATTGTTACCCTGCTCTTTGTTAGGGCGCAGTTTAATTCTGTACATTACATTTTAGTACCACTTTGGATGCGGTTATGAGCCCACGCTAGCTTGGCCATGGCACCTTCACAGAAGGTGTCTCGGTTTGAATCAGGAGCACGGTCCTGCCCAGCTGCACCTGATTATCAAAGGGAGAGAGCAAAGGTGCCTGAATCGAGGCTCAGTCCCGTGGAAATCCCGCAGAACCTACCCAGAGCTGAGACAGCCCCCGTGCACACAGGCAACACGTGCCCGCACTCCCCTGCAGCGTCGCTCGTGCCGCGGCCCTTCCGTGCCATCGCTGTCTGACAGCGCAGGGGGAAGCATCGAACGCTGCAAGTTCACGAGTGATTTATGCGCTTGTCATTATTCATGGCTATAAAACATTATAATGCTCGAAATAAGTAAAAACATTTTTGCAGCTGCTGCAAATGTTTCATTCCTAGATGTAAGCTTGGCCGAGACACAGGGATCGCTGCATAAGCGCCAGATTCGCAGTGAAGTAATTAGCACTTTGAAACACACATCTACCTAATGCGGGCACTCACAATCCAGCCAGAGTTTCAACATGACCTGCGCTGATAACTAGCCGCAAAGACAAATGTTTCCCAGGCTGCTCTCCTCCAGACAGGTAACTTTATCCCTTATCCCAAAGGTGTGGAAGAGCAAGGATGAAGTGTTACAGACCTGGAACGACGTCCCACGCTACAGATGTGTAAAACAGCTGGGCAAATGATGTCATTAAAAATACTTCGCCACCTCTGCTACTTGCTCTTGTTATTAAAAGCAGACGTTAACTTTCTTTACCTAATCGCACCGTGTAAACCTGTTGTGTCAAGTCCTCAGCACGTTCTGTTCCTAATTAGCAAAGACAACCCACAGCTGCTTCCCATAAACTTCTCCGGGTGGCTTTGAACTTGCCGGGCTGCAACACAGATGTGTTTTGCTTCTGAAATGCACATTTCTATCCAAATAATAGAGGCTTCTTCTGGAGAATCCATACATGCTCTATTCCAAACCCATGGCCCATGGAGCATGCATGGACCATAACTCAAAAGGAGATGGAAATAAAGCCGTAATGCTTTTTATCCATCTTTCCATCACAGACAGATCTTCAAGTCGTCTGCAGACTAGCTTCACTCAACCAAGCATCCACTGAGCTGCTTGGAATACAACAGCTGGGTCCAAATTCCCCTAAAAACCAATGAGAAGATCTCAGTGGCTTTTAATGGTCCCAAAACACTGTTTCTATTAGTAAAGAGGAAACAGTATGTGCTTTAGAAAATAAGGGTCTTAAGAAATATTGATATTGTTCTAGGTTCTGGTAGCATCACCCTTCTGACAGAGCAGATCTAAATATTCCTGTGATCCTGCCAAGCTTTCGTGCTTACTGGGTTACGAAGGAGCAAAGTTTTCAGATGTACTCAACATGCTTCAGGCCATGCTCTCGCTGCAACCAGGAGAGAAACCTTCGGTGATTTCAGCAAGAGTAAAATCAGGATGGCATCAAGAATCAAATCCCATCGCAAAGACACGTGCACCTTGTTTCATTTTATCACGGTAGAGCCCCTTATACCCGTACTGCTGCTTACCTGCTCGAGGCGTCCCGACGTACCTTGCCATGGGCACAGCGAGCAGCCACCCGCTGTTTTCCTTCCAAGAACTCCATCAGTCTCCCAGATCGCAGGAGGAAAAGGTCTGACTAGGTATTAGTAAGCACGGATGAAAAGTTGGTTATTTGATAATCCTATTAAATTTCACTAGGTTTTGAATAACTCCAGCTGACAGCATTACAGCTGGTTTTCTCCTCTGTGCAGCAGGACAGCGAGCCAACAGACCGCGCAGGGTCTCTTCACAGTGATGGGCAGTGAACCCCAGAACACACATTTGGGAAAACACATCCCGTAAGCCTGCCTCGGGACTACCTCAGAATAACCCGCTAATCACTGTCGAAAGAGGAACAGGTAGGTATATTCCCTCTGCTTTAAAATTAGAATTCCACCTGGATTCAAGAGCTCGTGGCTTTTTACAATGCTTTGTAACAGCCTAGGGTCACGTCTCCTGCTGGCATTCCTCCCCTTAAGCTAAAGGAGAATTCAGTTCCCACTGACATGTGAACAGAAAAGATCCCAGAGGCAGGGGCCTCAGAGAAGTAATTGTGAAGGTAGCGAAGGCACCGGGACCGCAACCCTCTCAGGCCAGTCCCAAGCAACGGCACAGGATAAGCTAGCTGTACTGGCTGGAACTCCACCTCAGCCCACGTCTGGGGGTTGTGGTATGCTCAGATTTACAGCAACATCTTCATTTTCCCTTCTTCCAAACCCTTTACATCAATGGTTTTCTGCAGGTGCTTTCAGGTGCTTCTTCCCCCCCCCCCCTTTTTTTTAAGGAAAAAAAATATCAAAACAAAGGATAATAGGATCAGAATAATGGGATAATTTATTTCTTTGGGGGAATTTTCACATGTGCAGCTCACTCTCCTAAAAAGCTATTGCAAATGAGGGCTTTTTCCTATCATATTCAAGGTGAGAACAGCGATGTAACCTAAGCAGCGTGAATGGCCTTTTCAGAAGACTTCTTGCTGCATTTTTTTTAAATCCTTCAGTGAGTCTAGCAAAAGGTGTAAAATGCTTACTAATAGATTGTTTCTAGAGTGAAGTCAGAAGTCTTTCAGCATAAGAACTGAAGACTTTTATTATTCCTGGTAGAGCCACTATAAAAATTGAAAGAAAAAAAAGGTGATAAAGTTCCTTCCTAGGAAAATCTTCAGAGCTAGAAAATTCAGAGCCCTCAGCAGAGGACATAGCTGCCTAGAGAGAACAGAAGCGGGGATAATTCCTGATCCATCACGTTCCCTTAGCTGTAAAACTACCAAATATTAAGTTCTCTAGATTTATTTCTGCTATTAATAGGAATTGCCTAGGCTTCTGTGTACACTAGGGATAACCCTTTTTTATCACTTCCTTGCCTTCTACTTTCATGCTAAAGAAGGCAGAGATGTTAGAAGTACCAAAGTACCATTTCCCTCTTACTTCCTAGCAAAACCTTTAAAGACATACATATATATCTACAATACAGTCAATATTTTATTGCACTCAGAACTGCACCCTTCCCTTTTCTGGGCTCTGGGGCTGATCTTACAGCAAACAAGAGAGGAGGAGCTGAGCAGGAGGTGGCAAACTGCAGGTCCCCTGGGAGGAGCGGCAGCGGCAGAGCAGGGCCCTCCGTGTATGACAGCGTTCTCAGTCACTGGGCAGGTGCAAGCTAGCTATCAGGCTCGGCTCCTGTGAACACCTGGTGCGCCGTCAGGATTAACTTGACAAGTTCACTTGACCTCGCAGACGGATCCTCCACAGAAGAAGATTCTCCGCCATGAAGACTGAGAGGAACAACATATCCTGACGGATGCTGCTTCTCACGTTTCCTAATGCAAAGTGCTGCTGTTTTGCTAAATTATGCTTTCTGCTAAGCAATCAGAACATACTGAATGTTGGGGTATTATTTACCGTCCAAGTATTACCTCACTCATTCAACTCATAGGATACACGATAGCAGAAAACACAGTTTTCCAGAGAGAAAACAATTTTTCTACCACTTTTCTTATCACACACCTCAAGCACTGAAACTCTTGAAACAGTGCAGGCCACGTGCTTTGACCGACAACCAGATGCTGGGACTACAAGCAATAAGAAAAGAAGAAGAAGAAAAAAAAATTCCCTGTGTCTACCAAGAATTCCTGGATCAGGGGGGGGTTTCTGGTTTGTTTGTTTTGTCACCACCAACCCCCCCCCCCCCATGTATTCATCAGGGAAAGAGTGCTCACAATAATTACTTGATGCTTTGAGAGCCCTTCCTACTCAGCCCAGCTGTACTTCAAGTCATGCAGCGTCTTTCTGTGCGAGGCAGGAGAAGTTACAGGACCACCTCAGCTCGGTAAGTTAAAGAACACCTCTTCTTCATCCTAGGGCCACGGGATCTGTCCCGAAGATAACCTGCAGATCCTCTGCCCGCACACAGCCATGTTTCACTTGCCAGGAGCAGAGTTCAGGGGGCTGGGTTTGTTTAGGTTAATGCTATCACTGCTGGTGGTTTAAAACAAAAACAACAAAAAAAACCACTGTTGGCCATAAACTAGTCTGACAGGAAGAAACCATTAACATTCTTGTCTTTATGACCACCCCGGGTCTGTAAAACTGACACAAGCAATTTGATTAAAACTGATTCAAAAGAATATGCAAGTCAAAATTCAAGCTATTCGATGAATGCATGCTTCAGCGTGGCTTTCACTGCCTTTCTTCTCAACAACCCCCCATCAATACCAACAGCACCACGCCGCCTCTTTGGCCATGAGGACACCGAAGTGACCAGACCTGGCAAGCCAGCCTCAGCGGGCAGGCAGGGCTGAGGAGCAAAGCACAGACGTGAGCGCAGGGCACCCCTCCGTGGGGTGCCCCCTTCATGCAGACAGCAAGGAGGGAGCTCGGGATGTGCCGAGGCTGAGGGACAGACGTGGCTTGCTTCTTGTCCCCAGTTGACACGTGGAGTGGGTGATTGTTGTGGTTTAACCCGGCTGGCAGCTAAACACCACACAGCCGTTCGCTCACCCTCCCCCCTCCCTCTCTGGGATGGGGGAGAGAAACGGGAAAGTGAAGCCTGTGAGTTGAGATAAAGACAGTTTATTAAGATAGAAAATAATAATGATAATAATAATAATATGTACAAACAAGTGATGCACAATGCAATTGCTCACCACCCGCTGACCGATGCCCAGCCCAACCCCGAGCAGCTGGCCCCCCACCCCGGCCAGCCACCCCTATATATTGTTCAGCATGCCGTCAGATGGGATGGAATACCCCTTTGGCCAGTTTGGGTCAGCTGTCCTGGGTCTGTCCCCTCCCAGCTCTTGCTGCACCCCCAGCCTGCCCGCTGGCAGGACAGAGTGAGGAGCTGAAAAATCCTTGGTTTAGTGTAAGCACTGCTCTGCAACAATTAAAACATCAGCGTGTTATCAGCACTCTTCTCATCCTAATCCAAAACATAGCACCCTACCAACTACTAGGAGGAAAAATAACTCTGTCCTAACTGAAACCAGGACAGTGATGGATAAGGACACTTGTAGAACAGCTTCAGGATGGGCTTTTCGTTTTGTTTTTTCCCCCCTCTGTTCACTATTTTCAAGAATAAGAGTTTTTATTTCAGTTTGAGGTTGCCGGGACAGCAGGCTCCTTCAGTGATGGGGAAACAAGTTCCTCCGGTGGCTAGGGCAGAGCTGCTAGCAAACAACCACGTACAGGAACCTCCTCACGGACAGCGCAGCTCAGAGGGCTGTACTTTGCACCGAGCAGCAAGGGAAAGTCTACTGGTCTGGTTTGGATAACCTCTGAAACATTCAGATGCTTTTCCAAATCCCCTTGGCTTGGAAACCAGGCTGGCAAACTCCCCAGCAGCCTGATTTTTTTTGATTTTTTTTTTTTTTTTTGGAGAGTTTTCCAGTGCTTCCTGTTTTTTGGCTGGGATGGAAATACCACAAGAATGGTCTTCCTCGAGTATTCCAGAAGTTTCGCTTCCAGTCCCACCTCAAGCTAGGGTGTGCCGAAGCATGCGGAAAAGGCAAAATGTGAAACCCCGCCTGATCACACAGTAGTCTGGGCTTTCTCCCTGTATATACTGGCTGAAGGGCTCGGGCACTACGGAGGACTGCTAGGCTGCTTCTGACAGCAAACCTGGCTTTAACCACCCAGTCCATAGAACTGCACCACGTGGCTACACATTTTTCATGTTCCCGCTATCAAGGTCTCCGAGTCCCATTACAAACAAGAGAAAACAGAACTGGGGTTGTTTGTAAGGTCTGAAGGGGGAAAATTCAGACCTTTCTTCCCGTAGGTGAAAGCATTCTGCAGGAACGCCGCAGCGCACAACAGCACTCACCTCCAGAAACCCCAGAACAACAGATCTCTGATGGGACTGCATTCCCGTTAAGAGCAGATACTCCTCAATGCAGGGACCAGCTCCAGACGTCTGAGTTTCATCGGGTGCCAAGAAGAGCGGTGCATCTCCACGCAGAGCACGCTGAGCAGCCGCTACGCCCAGGTACTCCCGGCCAGCCCCAGGCGCAGGAGCTGCGAGGTTCAAGCCGTGCTTGCTGGGGGCCAGGCTAGATCGGGCTGCCCCAGCAGGAGCAACAAGGCCTCACGGGCTGCAGCCATCACCTGCACAGCAGGCATGGTTCTACAGCTAACAGATGCGTCACCTTGATCTGGAGAAGTTAAATTTTGTACTTTCAATCCTTTTGCTCATATCAGAGCCGTTACGCTGTCATGTTGCAATCTAGCTGCTCCCCCAGTGGCTCCCCTACAGGAGCACAGGCTAATGCTCAAATGTTTTGAATAATGCTCAGCACTAACCGAGGGCCTGAGAGCCGCAGGTGCTAATTTCTGTGGAAGCAGAATCAGCACAGAGCACGCAAAGACCAATTGCAGGGGCGACAACGAGCATGAGGCACAGGACGGTTTCTGAGCATCCTACACGAGGCAGGGGAAGCCTCCACCACTTGTGTAACAGGTCACACAGCAATTCACTGACTGAAACACTTCACTGGAAGGAGGGTGAAGAAATCCCAATGTATTTCTCCACTCACGTTTGCCTGTGCATCCCATGGTATTTTGGGGTCATTTTTTCATAATTCTGATTTCAAAGTTCCTCACCACAGAGCAGCAACGTGTCAGAGAACTCCTGCTTATACAATAACGTTCCGGCCTTGTCCCTTTTTGCATGCTTTTAGTTCTTTGTTCAAGCGGTGGAAATCATCATCTGCTATTCACTGATGCTGGCAATCCACAATATGTTCTCAACATATTTGTATTTATTCTCTGAGTGCCGGAATAAAGGCATTCTTTGTACTACAATAAAAGAGCATGATTTTCCCTCTCTCACTGCCTCCAGCAGCATACATAAACTTATCGGGAAGTAGCTGCCACCATTACGGACCGGTTCCATGAAAGCAGTAAGGAGTTCTCCAAACTTCTTCACCGTATTTTTCAAATCAAGGGTATTTGGTGAGACCCAGAAACAGTTCTCAACACTTCACGTGTTTCCAAGCTGACCCCAACAGTTGCCTTTCTGAATCGGACCGTACATTTCTGCACAAACTCCACAAAGCAGTAATACTGAACGATACAAACTGAGGAATCAGCGATACAGCAGAGGCAAGGGGAAGCACTTGTTTCAGGGGTTAGTCCAGCTATCGCTGGGTAGCTAGAGACACAACACTTGAAAACACATTTACAAACCCCATTTCTTCTTACTGTCTAGCTCGGACTATAAAGCTGAAAGGTTAAGCAGGAGGGAAGCGCACCCTGCTACAGACGTATGGGGCAGCAGTTTAACAAGCACTGCAACACGTGCCTCTAACTTTGAACATGTGTTCCAAACCCACTGACTTTGCTGGGGCTGAAGTACACGCTTAAGGGCTTTGCTGAACAGGGAACAGTTACGGGATTACACATCCATTTCGGGTTGATGGATGGATGTGCTTGAGCATTTTACGGTGCAAGTAAAAATCAGATAGCTCAAACGTAATCAAAGTGCTGAAGCTTTGAGCTTAGAAATATTTTCCACAGTACCTGCCACTACACAGAGGATGTCGGATTTAATCCGT